>NC_133327.1:660453438-660788081 GCF_042186555.1 Aquarana catesbeiana | reverse complement strand
TTAATTTAATTTTAAAATGTGCAAATATACCCAATTTGAGCTACAAAAAAAGCTCCAGAACTTTTTTGAGCTTCAGAAGACTTGGAGTGGAGATGTGAACCAACTCCATAGAGAATAATAGATTTTTTTTCTCCTCCAGCGTTTTGGAGCTTGGACCTTCAAGCTATAAAACGCTGAGGTGTGAATGGGGCCTTAGAGCTTCTCACAATTGGCATTCAAAGCTGCAGAGAGAGCCTGCCTCATTTTCTGGCTACAGGATGTCCAACATCATCCAGGCTTTTCTTCACCAGTCTTACTGTTCTTGGCCCATCCCTTACATTCACTGGATTTCTGTTCAGAGTTAGTCTTCACCAGTTCTTCTGATGGTGAAGATGAGCCAGAAATCATAATGGTCCCTGTTTTTTTTGCCGAGTGGCCCCTGGGTATGGGTTGCAGGAACAGAAGGGCTACAGTGTTAAGGTAGTGACCCATGATAAATGCTTAAGGGCCCCCCCCTCAGGCTGACAAGGTCCGATAAGTTGGATCCCATTGACTAGTGAGGGTTCAGGCTGGGGAAAGGTTCATCCAGCCCCAAAGCATGCTGTAGAAATAGGAAGAGATAGCCCAGCAATGCTGTAGAAATATAAAGAGATAGCCCCAACCTTCATGATTAAGCCCCAGGAGCGGGGCGAAACATGTTGGGGCTGGCCTGGAAGAAACTGAGCTGAGGCTGCTTTTACTGTACCTGCTAACCACTCGAGCCAGGCGAAGTGTGCAGCGGCCAGGCTATCTTTTCCTATTTTTAGGAGTACTTGGCTGAGGTCGAGGTTGTGGAGGGTGGCAAACAAGAGCATAGCCAGGTCCAGGCAGAGGTTGTGGTAGACAGCAGGCAAGAGAGTAGCCAGGTCCTGGCAGAGGTTGTGGTAGATGGCAGGCAAAAGACTAGTAAGGTCCAGGCAGCAGTTGAGGCAGGCAGCAGGCAAGAGAGTAGCCAGGTCAGTCCAGGTCAGCTGCGCACAGGCAAGTGTTATAGCTCTTTAGCTTTCAGGTAGCTGACAATAAGACACAGCAACCACCACTTGAAAGGCTGAAGCTTAAAAACCCTTCTGGTCAGAGGGCATGCCCAGTGTCATTGCTGGGAACTAAAAAAGTGAAGTAGTGCAGTAGGAATCCTGGATATGCCAACAGGGATCCTGTGAGGAATCCTGGAAGACCTGGCAAGAACCCTGCATGTACTGTAACAAAATGGTTAGATCCTATCCCATTATAGCATGGATTGGTCTGTCTGGGATTTCTCCAGGGGTGATGAATTCTCCATGTATCAGGATTGGACTTTCACTCACCTAAATAAGCACTAACCAAAGATTCCTTGGGGGGGGGTAAAAGGTTGAGAAAGACTGATCTAGAGGATAGGCTTAGCCCCGAGCTAAATAAAATTTACATACTCTAACACAACATACACTACTTATAGCACACACTAGAGGGTGCCACAGATAGATAGATAGGTAGATAGATAGATAGATAGATAGATAGATAGATAGATAGATAGATAGATAGATAGATAGATAGATAGATAGATAGATAGATAGATAGAGCACACCCCCCTAGGGACTGCTGATGAACTGGATCCCCCACTCCTGCACAACCAGGCCCCCCCGAATTTTCACAGGCAGAACAGTCCATGTCTTTGTTTTGTTATTTATTGAAGGTTAATAACTTGGATAGGGATGGGGGGTTATGAGATGCCCACTTGACATCTTCCTATGTACAGTCTACAGTGCCTTGCAAAAGTATTCACCCTCTTGCCATTTTTCGTGTTTTGTTGCCTCACAACCTGGAATTAACATGGATTATTTGAGGATTTGCATCATTTAACCGCTTCCCGACCAGCCCACACCGATATACGTTGGCAGAATGGCACTGGTGGGCAAAAGGGCGTACAGTTACGTCACCTTTAAGAAGCGGCGTTGCATGCGCCCGCCGTGTTCTTCGTGACCGTGGGTCCCACGGACTCTATGTCCGCCGGGTGCCAGCGATCGTGACAGGTCCATGCAATATGCAGGACCAACATGGGAGAGCTCAAAGGGGATGCAGGTTTCCTTATGTTTCTTACAGGTTTGCTATTGGTTACAGCAGCAGCATCTGCTGCACAGCAACAAGCAGCTGATTGGAGGAAATTGGCGGTTTGCATAGCCCGCTTTCTGAAGGAGATAAAAGGGGCAGTCCGGCCGTTAGAAAAGCAGACCCTGTGGAACCGGACCGGGACTCAGGAGCATGAAGCGCCGCTCACCTGAGAGAAGAGAGAGCTTGCTCCGCCGCCTCATAGAAAAAGCCGAAGGCTCCGGAGGTGAGGAGTGGCTTATGCAGTGCCTGGAGGATGGACGTGCTGAGACTCCGCCCGGCCCGTCGAATGTCACAGCCCAAGAAAAGATGGAGGAGCCAGAAGCGGTCATGCGCAGTCCGCGCCAGCAGCCAGGGAGGAAAAAGAAGAGACAGAGAATGGAGGCTTCTTCTCAGCCCAAAGGAAAGGAGAGAGCTGGCAGCGTTCCTCACAGGAATGCACCTCCAAGGAAAGAAAATACTGCTACTCAGTCTGCAGCTGCTGCGGCCAGAAGTGAGCAAAATAGGAGTCTGCCTGCTGGTGAGACATTCTCAGATGTTAATGTCACTGAATTTAATGCTCTTGTTAAATCGTTATCTGGTATGTTGCAAAAGCTTAAAGGGGCACACACGGTTGGTGCTTTTGCTGAGGAGGCTGAGGGTGCACAGTTTTCTGGTGCTTTGTATGATACTGATACTATTGATGATTTAAAAGGGGCACATTTACATGGTGCTTTTTCACAGCAAGCTGAGAATTTTTTACAACAGTATGAAAGTGATGACATAAGTACAATTTGGCATAATGTGATAGAGAACCCCCTGGCTGAGAATTTTAAACATAATACAGGTGGTATGGCCCGCAAGCCGGTTCAGGTTCGCAAAGCTGTAAAGCCTTCTGCACGCTCTGCGCATTCCATGGTTGCAGAGTCCTCCTTTAAGGCTCCTATGCCATGTGAAATATCACCGCTGGGCTTCCACTTATCCACTTCTGTCAAAGAAAAATTTGGGGAGGTGAATTTGTTGATCTGTTGTCTTTATTGCCAGCTTCCAAGGAATTTATAGTTAAATCTGACAAGAAATCAGATGAGCGCACAGAAGAGGATAGGCGCAGGGCCGTACCTAAAACCTGTCAGAACTGGCTGCAGGCCTTTTGCATTTTTGCATCCGTGTTGGGAGAACAATTTCCTGAGAAATGCTCAACACGTGGATATAGTTTCTGAAGCATTTCGTAATTTTGGCGGTTCTGCCTGGTTCACCTATGATGAGAATTTCAGGCAAAAATTAGCAGTTCACCCTTCCTTGCAATGGGGATGTAAGGATGTGGGTTTATGGTTGAATCTCATGCTTCCGCAAAAGTCGCAGTTCACACCTAGAACGGGGCCTAGCCCACAAACTGCCTTTCGTAAAGGTTTCTGTTTTGCCTTTAATGAAGGACAGTGCAGATTCTTATCTAACTGCAGGTATAGGCATGAGTGCTCCTTCTGCAATGGGAACCATTCTGCGAATAGATGTTTCAAAAAATCATCAGTTGCTTCCCTCCCATCCTTTCCACGCGATGCTGGTGGAAAAGGCCAGGACCCCAGTGAGCCTGCTAAGCATGCAACCGTGGCTAGATCTCTATCCAGACCGCACGATGGCGCGGCTGCTATCTGATGGTTTCGAGGTCGGTTTCTTGGTTCCCTCCTTTTCAGGGTCTGGATGCACTTTGGTTAAGAATTTGCGCTCTGCTAGGTGTCATCCTGAAATTGTACAAGAAAAAATCTTTAAAGAGGTGTCAGAAAGAAGAGTAGCTGGCCCCTTTTCCTGCCCACCTTTAAAAAATTTTCGAATATCCCCATTGGGCATTGTTCCTAAAAGAGAGCGGGGTAGTTTCAGGCTTATTCACCATTTATCATATCCTGTGGATGCTTCACTCAATGATGAGGTTGCAGAGGTTATAGCCCCAGTGTCATACTCTTCCTTTGATGAAGCACTAGAACTTTTACGTCACTTTGGGCACGGTGCGCTGTTGGCAAAAGCAGACATCAAATCTGCCTTTCGCCTGCTACCGGTGCATCCACAAGGATTCAATTCCCTGGGTTTTCATTTTCAGGACCAATTTTATTTTGATAAATGTATGCCCATGGGTTTCTCGTTATCATGCTTTTATTTTGAGTCCTTTTCAAAATTTTTGCATTGGGTTCTGTCTGAATGTTCCCCTGTCGGGGGTATTCTGCATTATTTAGACAATTTTTTATTTTTGGGTCCAGCAGACTCCCCAGTATGTTCGGTATTGCTAAAAAATTTTTTTCATATTTGTGACTCCTTCAGTATTCCCATTGCCCATGAGAAGACGGTACTCCCTGTATCCTCTTTAGAATTTCTGGGTGTCAGGCTAGAGCATATAACAGGTAACAGTTCAGGTGTTCTGATTATGCAAAGAGTTCAAAGAACAAGAGCACATACCATGAGCAGGTCTGAGCAGAGCAGGTCAGCTGGGACTTGTAGTTCACCGCTGTAGATGTAGGTAGATGTTTGCTGGACCTTGTAGTTCACCGCTGCAGATGAGGATTGATGGTGTCTGGTGTATGTAGTTCACCGCTGCAGGTGGAGGATAGATGTCTTGTGTTTGTAGTTCACCGCTGCAGATGAAGGTACTAGTGGTATCAGGCAAAAACGTAGTCTAGGCAAGCTGGGTCATACACAGGAAGATCAGAGTCCAAACGGTACCGAATCAGAAGCAAACAAACAGGGTCAAACGAGCCGGGTCATACACGAAATACACAGAGCAGATATCAAATGGATCAAACACAAGGTAAACTCTAACACGAGCAATGATTGAATGCTGATGCAAGTTATTTAAAGGTGAGCTGGCCAATCATTGTTGTTTCCCAGGTAAAGGCTGTGTCAGGTGAGTTGTGCTGGGTCCTAAAGGGATCCCAGTACTGACAGTACCCCCCCTTTCTCGAGGGGTTGCTCCTGCACCCCCAGGCTTACTTGGATAACGAAGATGAAACTTCTTCTTAAGTCGGTCAGCATGAAGATCACGAGCTGGGACCCAAGATCGATCCTCTGGGACGAAACCTTTCCAATGAACGAGATATTGTAAGGAATTGCGCACTCGTCTGGAATCAAGAATAAATGCCACTTCATATTCCTGACTGTCCAACACATCCACAGGTTCTGGTTCATTTACTTGGAGGCTGGAATGAACAGGTTTCAACAATGAAACATGAAAGACATTTGGAATGCGCATGGATGGGGGGAGTTTTAATCTATAGGATACAGGATTAACAATCTCCGAAATTTCATAGGGCCCGATGAATTTTGGGCCAAGTTTTTTAGATGGAACATGCAGGGACAGATTCCTGGATGATAGCCACACTTTGTCACCAACTTTATATCCTGGTGCCTTTGAGCGCCTCTTGTCCGCCATTTTCTTAAAAGCCAGCACAGAGCGAGAAATAGCATGATTAACATCGGACCAGATTTTGGAGAAATTTTCTATTGTGGTGTTGGCATCTGGCACATCAGAGGGTGGAAGATCAAAGGAGCACACACGAGGATGCAACCCGTAAACACAGAAGAAAGGAGAGGTCCCTGTAGATGTGCTGGCACAGTTATTAAAGGCAAACTCTGCCCATGGCAGGACGTTGACCCACTCCACCTATTCATTGGCCATCAGACAACGTACCATCTTCTCTAGAGTCTGATTAGTCCTTTCTGTTTGGCCGTTTGTCTCAGGATAATATGCTGAAGAATATGATAACTTAATCCCCAGCTGAGAGCAAAGGGCCTTCCAAAACTGGGCTATAAACTGAGAGCCACGGTCTGAGACAATGTTGATTGGTGCCCCATGGAGCCTGAAAACATGTTTAATGAATAAAGATGCCAGTTCTTTAGCAGATGGAAGTTTCGGAAGCGGAACAAAGTGGGCCATTTTACTGAACCTGTCTACCACCACCTAGATCGTGGAACATCCCTGGGACGGAGGCAAGTCAGTGATAAAGTCCATAGATAAATGGGTCCAGGGACAGGTAGGTATTGGTAGAGGACGTAGGAGACCAGGCAGCTTAGAGGTACTGCTCTTGCTTCTGGCACAAACTTCACAGGCCTGGACGAAGGCTAACACATCCTGCCTAATCGATGGCCACCAGAGGTTGCGAGAGATAATCTCAAAAGTTTGTCTAAACCCCGGATGTGCTGCAGGTTTTGATGCATGTACCTGCTGCAATACCTGCAAACGAAGAGCCAGGGGCACAAAAAGCATACCGGAGGGAGTGGAGGGAGGGGCTTCAGCCTGTGCAGGTAACAAGGCCTCAGAGATGTCAGTCTGGGTGAAAGCCAAAATCCTATCCTCAGAGATAATGGGTTGTGGAGGAAGCGGAGGAGGAGACTCTGAAAGAAAGCTGCGAGACAAGGCGTCAGCCTTAATGTTTCTTGGTCCTGGTAAATATGAAATTGTGAAGTCAAATCTGGAGAAGAACAATGACCACCTGGCTTGACGTGAGTTCAGTCTTTTAGCAGAACGGATGTATTCAAGGTTTTTGTGGTCAGTCAGAACTATGAATGGATAGCGAGCTCCCTCCAGCCAATGTCTCCATTCCTCCAAAGCGAGCTTTATGGCTAGAAGTTCTCTGTTGCCTATATCATAATTGCGCTCTGCTGGGGAATATTTCCGAGACAAGAAGGCACAGGGGTAGATGGCGGCATTTACAGGATCCTTTTGTGACAAAAGCGCCCCCACCCCTACTTCAGATGCATCTACCTCCACAATAAAAGGTAGCTCAGGAACAGGATGGCGTAGGATTGGTGCAGAGGTAAAGGCTTTCTTTAACTGAGTGAAGGCTGCCTGGGCTTCAGTAGTCCATTTAAAGGTAGTTGGAGTCTTCCTGGTGAGAGAGGTGATGGGATGTGCAATGGTGGCAAAGTTCTTAATGAATTTTCGATAGAAATTTGCAAAGCCCAGGAAGCGCTGAACTGCCTTCAGGTCTGAAGGTGGTGCCCAGACTAAAATGGCTTGAATCTTGGCTGGATCCATGGTGAGGCCTGTGTCAGAAATTAGGTAGCCTAGGAAAGGTACTTGTTTAACATGGAATGAACATTTCTCAGGCTTTACAAAAAGGGAGTGAGTCTTTAATCGGGCCAATACTGAGCAGACATGTTTCTGATGTGTTTCAAGATTGGGAGAATATATCAAAATGTCGTCTAAATATACAAGCATGAAGCGACCCAATATGTCACGGAAAATGTCATTCATAAAGTTCTGAAAGACAGCTGGTGCATTTCTGAGACCGAAAGGCATGACAAGACATTCATAATGACCATCCTTGGTGTTAAAGGCTGTCTTCCACTCGTCGCCTGCACGTATGCGCACCAGATTATAGGCTCCCCTTAAGTCCAGTTTGGAGAAGATTTTGGCTCCCTGGATTTGAGAGAACAATTCTGTGATGAGAGGAAGAGGATACCGATTGGGAACAGTTATTTTATTTAGACCTCTGTAATCAACACAAAGTCTCAGTCCCCCATCCTTCTTTGGGACAAAGAAGCATCCTGCTCCTGCGGGAGAAGTGGAGGGATGGATGAAACCCTTAGCTAGGTTTTCCTGGATGTATTCTTGCAAGGCAAGATTCTCTGGCTCAGACAGTGGAAAGACTCTCCCTCGAGGAGGTGTAGTGTCAGGCAAGAGGTCAATGAGACAATCATAACTGCGATGAGGTGGTAAAGTGTCAGCAATCCCTTTAGAAAACACATCCCAAAAGTCCTTATAACAAAGTGGAATCTGTTCCATTCCCACTTGACAGGTAGCCAGTCGAACAGGGTGCTGGATGCAGTTCTTTTTACACTGATTGGACCAAGCCAGAATATTTCCTGTTCGCCAATCAATTACAGGATTGTGCTTCTGAAGCCAAGGAAGGCCTAGGATCAAAGGAGTGGATGGAGAGTCAATGACAAGACATGAAGTCTTCTCCCAATGCAAAGCCCCCAATTGTAACTGGAAAGGCTTGGTGGCTTGGAGCACTAGATCTTGTGAGAGAGGACGATTATCCACGGAAATCAGGCAGACTGGGCAATCTAGAGCATGAGTTTCCAAGGACAAAGAGGTAATCAGAGTCTTATCAATAAAATTCTCAGCGGCTCCAGAATCTACCAAGGCCAGCAGTTCATGAGCCCCTGTCCCAAAGTGAATGACAGCGGGTAAAAGAATACGATTGTCCCCCTGGGGAGATGAGAGCAGACCTAAGGTAACCTCCCCGCAATTACCTAGGTCCTGGAGTTTCCCGGACAGGTAGGGCACGAACGGAGCATATGACCCTTGAGGCCACAATACAAGCAGAGTCCCATGTTACGCCGGCGCGTGTGTTCCTGGGCAGATAACCGGGTGGAACCTAACTGCATGGGTTCTTCCTCAGATTTGGCACTGGAGGTGGAATAGTCAGGCGGCAAGGGAGGTATATAGTTTGCCACAGCTGTAGTTTGTTCTCGTCTCCTCTCTCGCTGGCGGCGGTCAATTCTAATGGCTAGACTCATAGCCTCCTCCAGTGAGGCTGGGTAGGAGAAGTTGACCAGAGCATCCTTAATTACATCTGAAAGGCCCATTCTAAACTGGCTGCGGAGTGCTGCATCATTCCAGCCAGATTCCGGGGCCCACCTGCGAAACTCTGAGCAATACATTTCAGCTGTGGTAGTTCCTTGCTTTAAGTTACGCAGGGTTGATTCTGCAGTAGCAGCACGATCTGGATCATCATAAAGCAACCCTAGGGCTTCAAAGAAGGCATCTACTGTTAGCAAGGCTGGATGGTTTGGTTCCAGGTTAAAGGCCCAAGCCTGGGGGTCACCCTGTAGTAGAGAGATAATGATTTGAACCCTCTGAGTTTCAGGGCCAGACGAGGATGGCCTTAACTTGAAATATAATTTGCAGCTGTTTTTAAAGTTGCAAAACCCTTTACGGTCACCAGAAAACCGGTCAGGCAAAGGAATTTTTGGTTCAGATGGAGTTTTTGTAGCAGTGGTAATAGAAGGAGATTGCACCTTGGTGAGCTCTGTGGCCATTTCCTGAACTTGATGGGATAAGCGGCAAAGTTCCTGTGCAAACAACTGAGCCTGCTCAGGATCCATGATAGGTTTCCTTTATTATGTATGGCTCGTGTTAATGTCAGGCTAGAGCATATAACAGGTAACAGTTCAGGTGTTCTGATTATGCAAAGAGTTCAAAGAACAAGAGCACATACCATGAGCAGGTCTGAGCAGAGCAGGTCAGCTGGGACTTGTAGTTCACCACTGTAGATGTAGGTAGATGTTTGCTGGACCTTGTAGTTCACTGCTGCAGATGAGGATTGATGGTGTCTGGTGTTTGTAGTTCACCGCTGCAGGTGGAGGATAGATGTCTGGTGCTTGTAGTTCACCGCTGCAGATGAAGGTACTAGTGGTATCAGGCAAAAACGTAGTCTAGGCAAGATGAGTCATACACAGGAAGATCAGAGTCCAAACGGTACCGAATCAGAAGCAAGCAAACAGGGTCAAACGAGCCGGGTCATACACGAAATACACAGAGCAGATATCAACTGGATCAAACACAAGGTAAACTCTAACACGAGCAATGATTGAATGCTGATGCAAGTTATTTAAAGGTGAGCTGGCCAATCATTGTTGTTTTCCAGGTAAAGGCTGTGTCAGGTGAGTTGTGCTGGGTCCTAAAGGGATCCTAGTACTGACACTGGGCATCACTATTGACTCATTGTCAATGGAGTTCAGATTGCCCGAGGATAAATTACACCGTATGAGAATAATGATCTCCTTATTTTTGTCAAAACGCAAAGTTTTATTAAAAGAAGCCCAATCCCTTTTGGGTCTGTTTGCTTTTGCGGCTAGGGTTATTCCCATAGCTAGAATTTTTTTCCAGACGTTTTTCTCTAGCTATTAGAGGTTTTAAGAACCTGGTTCTCATATCCGCATCTCTAAGAGTGTTAAGGAAGATCTAAAAATTTGGGATTCTTTTCTCTGCAATTTCAATGGGTCCACAGTATGGCAGCAATCTTTTACTAATGATTTTCAGTTAAACTTTTTTACAGACGCCGCCGGTTCATCGGGTTTTGGCACTTTTCTTGATGGCCACTGGTGTGCCTCTAGATGGCACTCCAGCTGGTTGCAGCAAGACATTTTGCACAATATAGTCCTCCTCGAGTTATTCCCGGTTATAGTTTCTATTGTGATCTGGAAAGAACACTTTGTTAATCGTAGGATTATTGTTCATACGGATAATAAAGGTGTTCTATTTGCTATCAATATGCTTTCTTCCAAATCAGAGCTAGTTATCAAACTTTTACGTTTTTTGGTGTTGCACTGCATGAGATTTAATATCTGGTTAAAAGCCAAGCATATTCCTGGGATTGATAATAACATAGCTGACGCCTTATCTCGTTTACAGTTGCGGAGATTCCGGAAGTTGGCCCCATCGGCGGATCAGTGTGGAACCCCGTGCCCGGATTTCCTCTGGGGCTTGATCTGGGACTGATCTCTGCGCATCTTAGGAACTCTGTAGCACGTAAGACATGGCTGGAATATAGTCTGGCCTGGTCCAAATGGTTTTCTTTTTGCTCTAGCAGGAGTACAGATGAATTGGAAGTGAACGCGTATGTCTCTTTAGCTTTTGTATCTTTTATGATTCAGTCTGGTCTTAGGCCTGCCTCTATTAGCAAGGTGTTGGCCGGTGTTTCCTTTTTTCTAAAATTTGCAGGTTTGCCAGCCCTATCTTCCTTTTTTCAGGTCAGCCAGGTCCTCAAAGGTTTCAAGAATTCACACCCTTCCCAGGATGCCAGACGTCCCATTTCAGTTAATTTATTAAGCCAATTACTATCTATATTAGAAGAGATTTGTTTTGCCGAATTTGAACTGCTGCTTTTCAGGGCAGCCTTTTCGGTTACCTTTTTTGGTGCCCTCAGAGTTGGAGAACTTACTGCGCAAAACAGGTCATCTTCATCTTTTCTGCTATTTTCTCATGTGTTGTTGGAATCCGATTGCTTAAGTTTGTTTATCTGCCGGTCCAAAACTTTTGGTTTGGGCAATGGTCAGTGGATATATCTAAGAAAATCCCCCAATAACTTGATTTGCCCGGTGTCACATACGGCCAGTTATATGTCAGTGAGGCCTTTCTCTAACAGTTCATTTTTTATCCACCAGGATTTGTCCCCTTTGACTCGTTACCAATTCTCAGCGGTTCTATCCGCATGTCTCAAGCGCCTCAACCTCGGGGGTCTCGGATTCTCTTCGCATTTGTTTAGAATCAGGGCCGCCACCACAGCCAATTTGTTGGGTTTCTCTCCTGAAGGTCAAAAAAACGGGTTGGTAGGTGGGTTAGTAGTAGATATAAAATTTATGTTCGCCCTGAATTATTAATTGTGTGATTTTCTATTTTCAGATTCTTCTGTATGCACAATCTGGATAGTAGGCCACTCCTACATTTTCTGGGCTGAAAATCAGGCTGCATCCAGGATTTATATGAACAATTTAGGTTTGGATAGTAATGTCTTTAAGGTGTTATGGTCTGGAGTTAGGGGCCTCAGATGGCATAATCTTAAAGACCACTTAATTCAATTATCCGCAATTTGGCCTTCTCCCCAAGTTCTAGTGCTTCATGTTGGAGCAAACGATGTTGGTAAAGTTAAAACATGGGAACTCCTTTGTGAAATGAAGAGGGATATTTATTCCATTAAACTTTTGTTTCCAAATACCAATTTAGCCTTCTCCGAAATGGTTCCTAGACTCCTTTGGTCCCCTTCTGGGAATTTATTTTATTTGGATAAGATTCGGAGATGGTTAAATAGGACCATACATAATTTCTTAGTGTCCTCGGGAGGTGTGTCCTTTCGCCACTTTGAGCTGGAAGGTTTCGTTCCGGGGTTATTTAGGAAGGATTTAGTCCACTTGTCAGACATAGGTCTGGACATTTTCAACATGGGACTTCAAACTTTAATTGAAAGGGCCGCGATGTTGGGGGGACCTCAGCCAAAGGTTTCTCTATTGGCCTCGGTCGGTGGGGAATAGTCGTCCAGCATTGTCTGGATGGACACAGTGTAAATTTGAGTGATGTATTATAGCCAAGATGGCTTTATAATTATATGAAGTTCATTGCATTATAAGGTTACCCCTTGAACAACATCGTGGCCAAAATTTAATTTCCAAAATAAACAAGTTGTTATAAAGAATAATACGGTGTGTTGATTTTTTATTGTAGCATTGTCTCCTTTGTGCTAGCCCATGACAGGTCCATGCAATATGCAGGACCAACATGGGAGAGCTCAAAGGGGATGCAGGTTTCCTTATGTTTCTTACAGGTTTGCTATTGGTTACAGCAGCAGCATCTGCTGCACAGCAACAAGCAGCTGATTGGAGGAAATTGGCGGTTTGCATAGCCCGCTTTCTGAAGGAGATAAAAGGGGCAGTCCGGCCGTTAAAAAAGCAGACCCTGTGGAACCGGACCTGGACTCCCACCCGCCCTCCCCAATTTTCTTATCAGTCATGGTGTTGTTTAGTGGGGGAATAGTCCTCCAGCATTGTCTGGATTGACACAGTGTAAATTTGAGTGATGTATTATAGCCAAGATGGCTTTATAATTATTTGAAGTTCATTGCATTATAAGGTTACCCCTTGAACAACATCGTGGCCAAAATTTAATTTCCAAAATAAACAAGTTGTTATAAAGAATTATACGGTGTGTTGATTTTTTATTGTAGCATTGTCTCCTTTGTGCTAGCCCATGTCACGGAGAGGTAGAGCGGGGAGATGCTTTTGTAAACAAAGCATTTCCCCATTCGTCCTAGTGACAGGACAGAGATCTCGGCTCTCTATCATCGAGAAAAATCGCAGATCGTCGCCATTACTAATAAAAAAAAATTAATAATAACAATGCCATAAAACTATCCCCTATTTTGTAGACGCTATAACTTTTGCGCAAACCAATCAATATACACTTATTGCGATTTTTTTTTTACCAAAAATATGTAGAAGAATACATATCGGCCTAAACTGAGGAAAAAAATAGTTTTTGTATATATTTTTGGGGGATATTTACTATAGCAAAAAGTAAAAATAATGTGTTTTTTTCAAAATTGTCGCTCTTTTTTTATTTATAGCGTAAAAAATAAAAACCGCAGAAGTAATCAAATACCACCAAAAGAAAGCTCTATTTGTGGGAAAAAAGGACATCAATTTTGTTTGGGTACAACGTTGCACGACCGCGCAATTGTCAGTTAAAGCTACGCAGTGCCAAATCGCAAAAAGTGCTCTGGTCAGGAAGGGGGTAAATCCTTCTGGGGCTGAAGTGGTTAATTTACAGAACATGCCCACAACTTTGAAGATTTTTTTTTTTAATTGTGAAGCAAACAACAAATCGGACAAAATAACAGAAAAAGTCAATGTGCATAACTATTCACCCCCCTAAAGTCAATACTTTGTAGAGCCACCTTTTGCGGCTATCACAGCTCCAAGTCACTTTGGATAAGTCTCTATGATCTTGCCACATCTTACCACTGGGATTTTTACCCATTCCTCCTTGCAAAACTGCTCCAGCTCCTTCAAGTTGGATGGTTTGCGCTTGTAAACAGCAATCTTTAAGTCTGGCTACAGATTTTCTATTGGATTGAGGTCTGGGCCTTGACTAGGCCATTCCAACACATTTACATGTTTCCCCTTAAACCACTCAAGTGTTGCTTTAGCAGCGTGATTGGGGTCCTTGTTCTGCTGGAAGGTGTACCTCCGTCCTAGCCTCAAATCACACACAGAGTGGTACAGGTTTTGCTCAAGGATATCCCTGTATTTAGCACCATCCAACTTTCCCTCAATTCTGACCAGTTTCCCAGTCCCGACTGCTGAAAAACATCCCCACAGCATGATGCTGCCACCACCATGCTTCACTGTGGGGATGGTGTTCTTTGGGTGATGTGATGTGTTGGGTTTGCGCCAGACATAGCATTTTCTTTGATGGCCAAAAAGTTCAATTTTAGTCTCATCAGACCAGAGCACCTTCCTCCATACATTTTGGGAGTCTCCCACATGCCGTTTTACAAACTCAAAACGTGCCATTTTCTTTTTTGCTGAAAGTAATGGCTTTCTTCTGGTCACTCTGCCATAAAGCCCAACTCTATGGAGCGTACAGCTTATTGTCGTCCTATGTACAAATACTCCAGTCTCTGCTGTGGAACTCTGCAGCTCCTCCAGGGTTACCTTAGGTCTCTGTGCTGCCTCTCTGATTAATGCCCTCCTTGCCCGGTCCGTGAGTTTTGGTGTGCGGCCGTCTCATTGGCAGGTTTGCTGTTGTGCCATGTTCTTTCCATTTGGTTATGATAGATTTGATGGAGCTCCTATGGATCATCAAAGATTTGGATATTTTTTTAGAACCTAACCCTGACTTGTACTTTTCAACAACATTGTCCCTTACTTGTTTGGAGAGTTCCTTGGTCTTCATGGCAGTGTTTGGTTAGTGGTGCCTCTTGCTTATGTGTTGCAGCCTCTGGGGCCTTTCAAAAAGGTGTGTATATGTAATGACAGATCATGTGACACTTAGATTGCACACAGGTGGACATCATTTCACTACTTACCGTATATACTCGAGTATAAGTCGAGTTTTTCAGCATTTTTTTTTGTGCTGAATGTGCCCCCCTCAACTTATACTGGAGTCAAGCACTTTTCTGCAGCAAAAAATTTCATTTTCCGAACCGACTTTGGGGCCCCGTATCTCGGGGTCACTTGGAGCTAGGAACCCCAAATTTGGTGTGCAAACCCAGTGGAACTAGTACCACAACATATCCAAAGCTCCTAGCACTAAGTGGCCCTGAGATACGGGGCCCCAAAATCAGTTCGGAAAATGTCATTCTCTGCTGCAGAAAAGTGCTTGACATTTTGTGAACCGACTTTGGGGCCCCATATCTCAGGGCCACTTGGCTCTAGGAACCCCAAATTTGGTGTGCAAACCCAGTGGAACTAGTATCATAACATATCCAAAGCTGAAGTTCCTAGCACTAAGTGGCCCCGAGATACGGGGCCCCAAAATTGGTTCAGAAAATGTCATTCTCTGCTGCAGAAAAGTGCTTGACATTTTCTGAAGCGATATTAGGGGCCCCGTATCTCGGGGGCAACTTGGTGCTAGAAACCCCAGCTATAGTTGGATTGGATATTTTATGGTGCTAGTTCCACTGGATTTGCACACCAAATTTGGGGTTCCTAGCACTAAGTGGCCCCGACATACGGGGCCCCAAAGTCGGTCAACTGTGTCCATCTGCAACAATGTCCTTTCGGGACCCTTTGGGTTCAGAGACCCCAAATTTTGGCTGCAGCTAGGGGGCATCTAGGAACCCTTAACTACCGAGTTTGAAGTTTGGGGGACCTATGGCTGCAAATGGACACAGTGAGGAATGCAAATGGGCATTGTTGACCCTCTTTTCCACTTATAGTAGCTGTGCATTTCTCACCCTCGTCTTATGTGGTCAATTAGGGCCTCGACTTATACTCGGATCGACTTATATTCGAGTATATACGGTATGTGACTTCTGAAGGTAATTGATTGCACCAGAACTTTTTATGGGCTTCATAACAAAGGGGGTGAATACATACACACATGCCAATTATCAGTTTATTATTTCTGAAAAATAGTTTTATGTATATATTTTTCTAATTTTACTTCACCAACTTAAACGATTGTGTTATGATCCATCACATATAATTCAGATAAAAAAAAAAAAACATTGAACTAAAGGCTGTAATGTAACAAAATAGGTAAAAAGCCAAGGGGGTGAATACTTTTGCAAGGCACTGTATATATATATTGCTCTCCTCCTGCACACACTTGCTTGCAGACTCCAGCTGAATCACTGTTAGTTGATCTGACAGGTTCTCAGACTGATTTTTTTAGCAATGGCCCTTTACAGGCAGCAACTAGTTCCTTGTGGTGTAAAAAAAATTACAGCAGACATCCTAACCCGCAGAAACTCATTTCAGGGAGGTGGCAAACTCGTGCCCGCAAATGCCCCCCCCCCCCCGCGCGGCAAAATATTATTTAAATCACTTTTTCAATATTTTTTCGCAGTGCTTCTGGGGAAGGGGGTGGGGGTGGGTGGTATGTGGACGGTGTCAGTAGTTTTTTTTTAATAATTGATTTTTTTACAATTTAATTTGTTTTTAATTTTTCTTTTCACAATGCTTTTTGGGGGGAGGGGGTTGGGACAGTGGACAGTGTTGGTAGGGCAGGGGAGAGTGGTGTCAGTAGTTTTTTTAGAGTTTTTTTTTAATTTTTTGGGGGCTTTTTGGTGAGATGTCAGGGGTCTAAACAGACCCCTGACATCTCCCCTTTGAGACAGACAAAGGGACTGAGGACACACATTCCCCAGTCCCTTTCTCGGCACTAAAGATGAATGAACAGAAGACAGAGGCTCCTGTCCGTCCATTCATAAACTGAGCAGAGTAAACACAGTTTGCTCTGCTCAGTAATCACAGGACACAGGAGCGATCTCGCTCGCTGTGTCCTACTACTAGTTCTCCCCACAGTGGGAGAGGAGAGGAGGGGAGCCGGCTGCGGGGGACGAGGAGGGCCGGAGGAGAGCAAGGGGGGTGTGGAGAAGGACACGGAGGGGGCCAGAGGAGAACGGGGGTGGAGAAGGACATGGATGGGGCAGGGGTGGAGAAGGACATGGAGGGGGCCGGAGGAGAACGGGGGTGGAGAAGGACATGGAGGGGGCCGGAGGAGAACAGGGGAGGAGAAGGACATGGTGGGGGCCGGAGGAGAACGGGGGCGGAGAAGGACATGGAGGGGGTCAGAGGAGAACGGGGGCAGAGAAGGACATGGAGGGGGCCGGAGGAGAACGGGGGCAGAGAAGGACATGGAGGGGGCCGGAGGAGAACGGGGACGGAGAAGGACATGGAGGGGGCCGGAGGAGAACGGGGGCGGAGAAGGACATGGAGGGGGCCGGAGGAGAATGGGGGCGGAGAAGGACATGGAGGGGGGCGGAGGAGAACGGGGGCGGAGAAGGACATGGAGGGGGCCGGAGGACATGGTGGGGGCTGGAGGAGAACGGGGGCGGAGAAGGACATGGAGGGGGTCAGAGGAGAACGGGGGCAGAGAAGGACATGGAGAGGGCCGGAGGAGAACGGGGGCGGAGAAGGACATGGAGGGGGCCAGAGGAGAGCGGGGGAGGAGAAGGACATGGAGGGGGTCGGAGGAGAACGGACATGGAGGGGGCCGGAGGAGAACGGGGGCAGAGAAGGACA
Organism: Aquarana catesbeiana; assembly: GCF_042186555.1. Taxonomy (NCBI): domain Eukaryota; kingdom Metazoa; phylum Chordata; class Amphibia; order Anura; family Ranidae; genus Aquarana; species Aquarana catesbeiana. The sequence continues at coordinate 660,770,765 of NC_133327.1, read as the reverse complement.
TGGAGGGGGCCGGAGGAGAACGGGGCGGAGAAGGACATGGAGGGGGCCGGAGGAGAACGGGAGCGGAGAAGGACATGGAGGGGGCAGGGGTGGAGAAGGACATGGAGGGGGCCGGAGGAGAACAGAGGAGGAGAAGGACATGGAGGGGGCCGGAGGAGAACGGGGCGGAGAAGGACATGGAGGGGGCCGGAGGAGAACGGGGGCGGAGAAGGACATGGAGGGGGGCGGAGGAGAACGGGGGCGGAGAAGGACATGGAGGGGGCCGGAGGAGAACGGGGGTGGAGAAGGACATGGAGGGGGCAGGGGTGGAGAAGGACATGGAGGGGGCCGGAGGAGAACAGAGGAGGAGAAGGACATGGAGGGGGCCGGAGGAGAAAGGGGGCGAAGAAGGACATGGAGGGGGCGGAGGAGAACGGGGGCGGAGAAGGACATGGAGGGGGCTGGAGGAGAACGGGGGGCGGAGAAGGACATGGAGGGGGGCGGAGGAGGAGCACACAGAGCAGCTGGGGATGATAGGTGTGGCTGGAGGGACAGCTGTGATCACCGATCTCCCTGTATAGCTTTTTAGCTGACAGCCGCGGGAGGGAGAGAAGGAGAAGCGGCTGTCAGCTAAAAATCTATACAAAGGAGATCGGTGATCACAGCTGATCCCCGCCGCAGCGATCATTCCCGGGAGATCGGAAGGCACTTGCGGGTGTGCGGGAGCCGCCACAGAAATGCGGGAGTCTCCCACACCTTCCAGGAGACTCGAGATGTCTGTTGCAGTGATCAGCTTGCACTTCTCCTCAGTGGCTACTGATCCCAGCACCACTGCTTTAGGCACTGCCAACCCACCTGGATGCAGCTGCCCCTTTCACTAGCCCTCCAGACTAATTCTCCACACCAGTCTTCCAGACTGACTCTTAACCAGCCCACCCAGCTGACTCTCAGGAGATCTCCCAGGAAAAGATGAAGACTTACTGCTGTCTTCATGGAGACTGGCTACATGTGGCAGTGTTCCCCCTTGTTAGTCCCCAGCAGTGCTGATCTACTCACGCTGTCCTCTCTCTTGCTCTGGTGCCTCCTCCTATCCTCCTGCCCAATAGTTCTAGAACATTCTCCAATGTCCCTGAGGGGGAGGCACCAGAGGAGCTGTCAGGATGAGTCATCCAGCCCTGAGTCACTGAACCCTGACCCAGATTCTATAGCTCAGGCTTAGGCCCGAGCTAACTACAATTTAGATACTCTAACACAACATACACTACTTATAGCACACACTAGAGGGTGCTACAGATAGATAGATAGATTAGATAGATAGATAGATAGATAGATAGATAGATAGATAGATAGATAGATAGATAGATAGATAGATAGATAGATAGATAGATAGATAGATAGATAGATAGATAGATAGATAGATAGATAGATAGATATGGGGATATGGCTTCAGGCCAAATTAGCTGTTGGGTTTCTATTTTTTTACATTAAATATTCAAACTGTGCATAGCATTTTGCAATGTGATAGTTTTTATGGTTAATAAGGAGCTTTGACAGAGTATCTGAAGCTCCTCAATTGCTGTAACATAATTTCATTATGCTAGATTTGTCTGGTGTGGATTATTATACCACAAACATGACCTCAGAGTAAGTCTATCTGTTTTAATTAGTAAGACATTTGTGTCACGGGGCTTTTACCGGATTTGATCACCATTATATTTCTGCTAGAATCGTGACCCACATCAGCAGGTTAATTAAAGTAACAGTTCTATTGTTGTATTGCTATAGCTTTACATAATTAATAATCCTCCTTGTTATAGTTCAGTTAACAGTTTGGCTCTACAAAGAAATGACATTTCAGCCTCAATTTTTATTTATTTTATTCCCCTATTTACCAAAGTATGCTTAAAGTGCATGTATAGACAAACCTTTTTTTGATGTTAGTTTTGGATAGTGTAGGGAAAGGTTAAACCCTATTGATTATTTTTTGCTGCTGTGGAGATTTTTATTCACTTCCTGTAATCAAGAAATAACAGAAAATAAGCAGAAAACTTTCCAAAATTAGGGGAATACTCATCTTAAGCCAACCATAGATGGTTCAAATCTCGGTCAGTTCAAAAGGGACTGGCCAAGATTCTAACCATCTGTGGGCAGGCTAAATGTACCAAAGTCGATCCATTGATTTCCTTGGGTACAACCAGCAAGTCAGATTTTTGTCATGCAATTATTACCAGCAGCTAAAGCCGCTAGAAATAATCACTGTGTTCTCCTGTCCACAGCTTCCCGCACCCACCCCCTCCCCCCCTCCAGTAGGTCATTGATTTCCAAAGGGACCCCAATGCACCATAATGTACTATAAAAGTCTGTTCTGGTGCTTTGGCAGTCCAGCAGAACGGAAAGATGTAAAAGGGACCTTTATTTTAGAGCATAGGATCACTTTAATTGGTTAACTTGATAGTGTACCATTAACAGTGGTTCAAGAATCCAACTTAGCTATTAACTACAAGGCTGTTTGACTAAAAAGGAAAACTATATTTTATCTAAAAGTCTAGTGATCCAGCTTTAGACTATACCAATGGAACCAGGGGAGCAGAATTTCTAAAACTTGTTATGTGTGAGGTCTAATGCCCTGTACACGCGGTCGGACATTGATCGGAATTTCCGACAAAAAAATCCATGGATTTTTTCCGACGGATGTTGGCTCAAACTTGTCTTGCATACACACGGTCACACAAAGTTGTCGGAAAATCCGATCGTTCTGAACGCGGTGATGTAAAACACGTACGTCTGGACTATAAACGGGGCAGTAGCCAATAGCTTTCGTCTCTTAATTTATTCTGAGCATGCGTGGCACTTTGTGCGTCAGGTTTGTGTACACACGATCGGAATTTCCGACAACGGATTTTATTGTCGAAAAATTTTATTGCAAGCTCTCAAACTTTGTGTGTCGGAAATCCCTATGGAAAATGTGTGATGGAGCCCACACACGGTCGGAATTTCTGACAACAAGGTCCTATCACACATTTTCCGTTGGAAAATCCTATCGTGTGTACAGGGCATAAGAAGTCATAAAGACAGGAGACCTGCAAAAATTTCAAAATCTTTTAAACACTGGAATGTTCTAAAAATGTTCTTACATTGAATTTTCTCTCATGATAAGTTATGCTGCGTACACACGACCGGACTTTCCGTCACAATAGACTCCGACGGTCTTTCTGACAGAGTTCCGCTGAAACGGACTTGCTTACACACGATCACACCAAAGTCCAATTGTTTAGAACGCGATGACGTACGACGGGACTAGAAAAAGGAAGTTCAATAGCCAGTAGCCAATAGCTGCCCTTGCGTCGTTTTTGGTCCGTCGGAATAGCATACAGACGAACGGTTTTCCCGATAGGAACTGATTCCGTCGGTAAGAATTGAAACATGTTCTATTTCTAGGTCTGTCAGAATTTTAGAAAGAAAAAGTCAGATGAAGCCCACACACAATCGGAATGTCCAATGGAATTATTCCGTCGGACCTTTTCTGCCGGAAAGTCCGACCGTGTGTACGTGGCATTATTGTCATGGTCATTGGGAAGAAGGTGCCTTACACTTGTGGTCATTGGGAGGACCTAAGTCCTTACAGATAGCTAGCAGATCAATGGTGTCAGTGGGACCTTATATGGCAGACAGAAATTTCTTATGGCTCAAAGAACCCCCAGCAACCTCTGGAGGAACCCGAGGATTCCATGGAACCCTGATTGAGAAACTCTGCTCTAATACCCTAGAACAGGGTTTCTGAAACGGGGTGCTGCGGCAAAAGCAGAAAATACCGCCCCAACTAAAACAGGCAAAGATTCTTTACTGTCGGCTCCAGCTTTATTACAACTGCAGTGCTGGTCTTGTGCCTTCTAAACTAGCAAGTAACCGCCTGTGTGCTTTGCAGGCTACCCGACCGCGTCCTGCCAACTGATGACATCATCGGTTGCTAAGGAGGACGTCAGGAGCCTGCCCAGCATCCGTGGTTTCCCATGAATTACCTCCACAGCTGATAGGAAGGTACAGGTCAGTGGGGGGTGGGGTCATCTGTGGTCCTCTCATCTCCTCAAAAGTTTAGTTGCAATTCTTCCCCAACTTCTCCTATGCAGGCGGAGGTGGTGAGCAGGACTGGGGTGTGGCCACCTCCTTCCCTCATCACACAGGTGGCTGATCCAGCAGCTGAAGATAGAGGAGAAGAAAGAGCAGCCTTGTATGTCTCCCTGTAGCTTCAGTGGTGTGGTAAGTGGCAAATGGAGAGTGGCTTCTCCAGCACGAATTGCATGCTTTTGCTCACTGCCACTACATATAACTCACTGACTGACACCACCATACCGCTCACTGACTGACACTACCATACCACTCACTGACTGTGACTACATACCACTCACTGACTGCCACTACCTATCACGTACCTGGTGAAGATTGGAATGCTGTGGAGGCTTCTCTTGCACCTCCCGCCCAACACTCCTGAAAGTGGAGACAGAGAGTGTAAAGGCAAGGAGTGGCATGAGTGCTGTGACAGCTAGATGGTGATGTCCACTTTGTAGGTGGGTAGAGCTGGTAGTCACAGTCCTCAGAAAACAGGATGCAGTAGCAGCTTCACACCAGAGCGTGGGATGGAAGCAGAACCAGGTGACGAGCAGCAGTCAGCAGCAACTGGGCAGCAAGGCACTGAATCACCAGGCAAAGAAAGTCCTGGAGGCAGGCCAAGGTCAATAACAGACGGGCGACGGGTACAGAGTCAGCAGGCAGATCAGTTCCAGTAAACAAGCCAAGGTCAGAGTAGTAGGTAACAGAGGAAGAGCGAGAGCAGAAGCGAAGTCCATAGGCAAGCAGGGTCATACACGAGTAAACAGGTACAGCAGATCAGGTCTTGGGAACACAGGAATGAGCTGAAGACCATTCAACAACTGGTTACTCATAGTGTTAGACTAGTTTGAGTAGGCCACTGGGTGCCTTGCACACGAATGTGTTCTTGCACACGAATATGTCCACGATGAACTGGCACTGCATAAGTAACATTGGTCCTTTAGCATGTGTGCAATGTGCACGAGCATGAGCATGAATCCGCACTGGCCTTTTGATGCTAGAAATCCAGTTTACCTTACATTACGATACCGCTCATTGGCTGCCCTACCATACCGCTCACTGACTGCCACTACCATATTGCTCACAAGCTGCTGCCACCATACTGCTAACTGATTGCACTACCACTGCATACTAGCCTATTCTGCCAGTACATACTGCTCACTGATTTCTACAGGTACAAGGCAACTCTGCGTTCTATTAAACACTGAACTTTGCCTCACAAACTACATTTAGGGTTTGTTCACACCAGGTGCCTTTAACCGACGTGCAGGGGTGCCATTATTTCTTAAAGTGGATGTAAAGTCTTTTTTTGAACCTTGAACAAGGACCAAGGTCACCTCCCCCCCAGACTGGGGAGCTCCCTCCAAGGCCCCGACAGCCTAGTACTCCATCCTCAGTTCTTCCACCTGACAACTCCTCCCCAGCTGGGCTGACTCCAGGTATTTCAAGGAGGCCTGCCCCCTGCCAATCCTAGTTGGGGATTGGTCAGGGCTCCCTGAGACACCCCAGACAGCTCCACCTCTTATTCTCTCCTCTTCTTCTAGAATCCTCCAGAAGGAAGAGGGAGGTGACAGTGGAGTGATACTGTCTGTGAGTCACAGCTGCTGCTCTGAGCCACTCCCAGCCCACTCAGATCAAAACAAACAGGCCTAGCTTCTAGCTAGGCCTGCCTAAATTTACCTGTACTAAAAAAATCCTCACTTCTAGCACCTACCTAGGTAGAGGGTGCTACATTTATTACAGGTACTTTTATAACGCCATCAATTTTTTTTTTTTTTTAATACTCTTTATTATAAATTTTTCTTACATATTAATTTACATCACTTTTCATTTTGTTTTACTTTAGTATCTTAAAATTTACATACACTTCCTTTTTCATCTTCGCTTATTCTTAACTCTCATACCATTCCCTCACATCCATACTATGGTCACCATTTTCTTCCACCTATTATTCACACTATACAGTATTTTCATATACTCCTATATCCATAGTTAAATACGATCTACTCCACTTTGCCCATATATTTTCATATTTTTGCACATTTCCCCTTTGCTCATACATTATTCTCTCATGTGGTAGGACCTGATTTACTGCTCTCACCCAATGGCTAAGTGTCGGTGGTATTGGCTGGATCCATTTTTCCACTATCTGTTTTCGTGCCAAAAATAACACCCCTTGCAAAAATATCTTGGTGTATCTGGACCATCTCTCCTCTTGTAATAATCCCAGTAAACATACTTCAATTGTATCCGTAATGGGTCTATTTATAACTTTTTCCAGTTTACTGACAACTTGTTGCCAATATCCCCTTATACTCCCACAGTAACACATTAGATGGAGAAAATCTGCACCCTCCTGCCCACATCATGTACAGTTTGGTGCAGACATTCTCTTCATTTTATACAACCTATTTGGACCAAGGTAAGTCTGATGTATTATATTTAGCTGAATTATCCTATTCTTTATTACTGGGGATACTTTCAAATGAGAGGAGCAGATTTCATCCCACTCCTGATCGGTCATATCTGGAATGGCTACCTGCCATTTATCCCTTGCCCCCACAGGTTCACCGTATATTTTACTTTGTAATAGGTGTGAATATAGTTTAGATATTAATCCCTTTGGTTTCTGTGTTTTCAGGATCCCTATAAGGGGATATTTAGATATTTTAAATTCCTCCCCTCCAAACTGTGCCTGTAATACATGTTGAAGCTGCAAATACTTATAGAACTATCTACTCGAGAGGTTATATTGTTTACACAAGTTCTTGTATGGTCATGTTGTATTTTTTATCATATATCTGTCCAATTGTTGTTACCTTTTTCTGTTCCCAAAATTTGCTATCCTCAAATGCCTCTAATGCCGCATACATTTCCGACGGGAAATGTTTGATGGGAGCTTGTTGTCGGAAATTCCGACCGTGTGTAGGCTCCATCGGATATTTTCCGTCGGAATTTCCAACAAACAAAATTTGAGATCTGGATCTCAAATTTTCCAACAACAAAATCCGTTGTCCTAAATTCCGACGCACAAAGTTCCACGCATGCTCGGAATCAAACAGAAGAGCCGCACTGGCTATTGAACTTCATTTTTCTCGGCTCATGGTACGTGTTGTACGTCACCGCGTTCTTGGCGATCGGAATTTCCGACAAGATTTGTGTGACCGTGTGTATGCAAGACAAGTTTGAGCCAACATCCGTCGGAAAAAAAACATGGATTTTGTTGTCGGAATGTGCAATCGTGTGTATGCGACATAACTGTTCAAATGTTGGGTTATTCCACAAAGCAGTTTCTGGCAGGATATCAATAAATCCCGTCAGTTTTTTTGCCTCCTTCCATACTGTTCTAGCCAGTATAAGAAGAGGAATTTTTGCTCCAACCCTCCTCAAGTCAGTTGCTTCCAGACCCACCAAGAGATCATTTACTTACATCTTACTTAATAAATATTGTTCCACTCCTGCAGTACCTACGCTCTTAAAGTGGAGTTCCACCCACTTTTACAACTCTTCAGCATCCCTCTCTAAACTGTGCACTGTAAACGAATTGGATATTTTTAATTTTTTTTTCTCAGCACTTACTGTATATCTGCTGTATTCATTTTTCACTTCCTCCTCCCTGGCCGCGGCCCATCGCATCATTTCCTGTTTGCAATGCCTTCTGGGAAGGGGCGGCAACTTCCTCTGACACTGCCGTTGCTATGAAAACCTGACCTGAAACCTATTACACTGCTTGTGCTGCACTGAGCATGTGCGAGATCTGCAAGGATGAGATCCAGGAAGAAATACAGTCTGGCTTCCGATGCCCAGACTTAAGATGGCCACGGCCTGCTGTAAGTTTATAAAATAACAAACTACTGCTATAAACTAACAAAACAGACCTTAGTTTACAGACTAACTTTACTAGAATACATTAAGCTTGTGTATTATAGGGATATTTTTATTTAAAAAGTATAATTTCGGCCGGAACACCACTTTAAGTGTTTTAATTGTCCTGCCAGATAATATAAATATAAATCTGGCAGTGCTACCTAGAGCTGCACAATTTATCGTTAAAAAATCGTGATCTCGATTCACCCCTCTGACGATCACTCCTGCAGATTTTGCCGATTCTTTCATATAACAAGTGGAGAGACTTTATCTGCTCACTCAGCTGTCAAAAGAGGCAGCCTGCCAAGTCTTTAGCTTGAAACATTGTAACTAAGCATCCTTCTTAGAGCAAAGGGATAGAACTTCTGTGTAAATAAATAATCCAGCAGTCTGCCAAGTTTTCAACAATGTGTAAATGCAGGAAGTTTAACCACTTAAAGTCTAAATCTTTTTCTGACACTTCTTTCTTAAAGAGGAGTTCCAGTCAAAAAAATAAAATAAATAAAAGTCAGCAGCTACAAATACTGCAGCTGCTGACTTTTAATTGGACACTTACCTGTCCCAGGGTCCAGTGATGCGGGGGATCGAAGCCCCGCTCATCTCCCCCTCCGTTCAGCGGCGCCGGCATTGCAGCTGTGGGCACCGGGCTGTGGCTTCACAGCCTGGCACCCACTGTGCATGCGCGAGCGGCGCCGAGCGCTGTGATTGGCCGCTCAGTCACCTGGGACCTGTAATGGGTCCCAGATGATTGACAGGAGGGAGGGAGCAGAGCTGAGCCCTTCCTGTGCCAAGGGGGAAGTGATGTCACCAGCCCAGGCACTGGAAGAGGCAGACTACGAGGAACCCCCTAGTAACAGGCATTTAGAGGTAAGTAAAAAAAAAAAATATCCAAATTTTTTTTGTATTTTTTTTTTTTTAGGATTTTTCATGTAGTTTTTTTTTTTGGGTGGAACCCCACTTTAAGATAAAATCAATATTTTTTGCTAGAAAATTACTTGGAACCCCCAAACATTATATATATTTTAGCAGAGACCCTAGGGAGTAAAATGGCAATTGCTGCAATATTTTATGTCACACTGTATTTGCCCAGCGGTCTTTCAAATGCATTTTTTTGGGAAAAAATACACTTCAATGAATAATAAAAAAAAAAAAAAAAACGAAACAATAAAGTTAGCCCAATTTTTTTTGGTTTTAACGTGAAAGATGATGTTACGCCGCGAGAATCGTGAGAGAATCGCGATCTATCTTCTAAGCAAAAAAATCGCGATTCTCATTTTAGCCAGAATCGTGCAGCTCTAGTGCCAGCCCTGCTGCTGTTTTGGGTCGTCGTAATGTTGTGAATTTTAGTTTACATCTACCCTGTGCCCATATGAACTTAGTGATCTGGGAATTAAATGTTTTAAATATCTGTTTAGGTATCCTTACTGGGGAGTGCGAGAACACATATCAACACTTGGGTAATATGATAGATTTGATCAACTGTATTCTTCCTGACATTGATAAGGGTAATTTTATCCATATCCCCAGTTTACTCTTTACATAAACCAACATAGGGTAAATAAAATAAATGAATAAATATTAAACGCTGCATAAATTAATAACGCTATCAATTTATGCAGCGTTTTATATTTATTTATTTTTTAGTACAATCACATGAGTCCCTGCCCTCAAGGATCTTACAATCTAAGGTCCCTAACTCACCTGCATATATAGATATACTAGGGCCAACATAGACAGGAGCCAATTACCTACCAGCATGTCTTTGGAGGTTATGCATCCTTGTGTAATTCTTCTGCAAAAGCAACCTATTAGGTTAGGTGTACATTCATTGACAGGGAACTGTATTTTCTGTGACTGGGTTGCCTAGGAGATTTTGATTTTGCTCAATAACTAGTGTCCTTAAAGAACAAGACAAATGTCAGTGAAAGCATATTTTAACACATGTTTTTCTTCTGAATCACACCTCTGAATGTTAAAAGGGATTCATTGCATAGTATTTAGGCCTTGTATTAGTACTTTTCATGATCTTTGGACAAAGAAGAAAATCCCTTAGCTACGCAGCTTCTAAAAGGTTCTATGATTTGTGTAACTGCAAACTGGAATTGATTTTTACAGTTACACAGACCATTCTACGTTTATCATTCATGATGATCATTGATTCCACTGCTGCTCTCTTATGGCTTTCTGTCTGTAGCTGTGATAGTATTGCATCTCAGCCATTTCATTTTTATCTTTCCAAAAAAAATAAACCCCAGCATAGCAACAACATAATTGTGAATTGAGCATGATCATTATTGTATCCATGTAATCATGACAAGCTCCTTTTATCCCCTTCGCTGCCAGGTCGAGGGTTTTTTTTTCAACCATTACTCACCACCGGGATTGTGCGTAAATCTGACAAGTAGACTCCTGCCTGTAAGATTAAAGCATTCGGGTGGCTGCGTGTCCACCCGATTACTTCCACACATGCCCTGTAATGACCTCCCTCCCTGAGTGCCCCCGCAATGTATCCCACACTCCGCTTGCCCAAGATACCCACTTACCTGGCATAGCGGGTGCCGCCAGGTAGGAGGGAGAAGAGCGGACGTTGACCTTCCTTGTTGCCGACCCGGAAAGCGATGCATTTGACGTCACTTCTGGGTCCGCCTCTCGGTGTTCCTGGCCAGCTTGGCCGGAAAAGAATGTATTGCAATTGAAATAAAGAGAACCTGTCAACAAAAAGTCATCGCATAGGGGACTTTTTGTCCCTTTGTGATAAAAAAATAAAAAGTTAAAGAAGTTTTAAACCCAGTTTAAAAAAAAAAGAAAAAAAAAAAAACGGGTCCGGCCTGATTGGCCGGAGCCACCGTTCATGGCACAGAGCTCGAAAGGAACGGCACCCATGCCTGTTCCTTCAGAGCGCATGCACCAGTGATGTCACTGGTTGCATGTATACTAAATATCTTCTAAACAGTACTTCTGTACGAGATATTTTCACTACCTATAGGTAAGCTTTATTATAGGTTTACCTATAGGTAAATGTAAGCAGAGGAAGTTTACTTCCTCTTTAAGTACAAAAATAAAAATGTAATAGTAAAAAACTAACGTTACACCCAATCACATAAAACCCCCCCCAAATTTTTTTGGAGACCCCCACATATCCGCACCTATGAACATAAATGCACGCGTCAGGGGCGCCTACACATGAAAACATTGATTGCAATACATAAGTTACATATCGCCGTGAAAGCAATATTACTAGCATCAGACCTCCTCCGTAACACTAAACGAATGACCTATAGGGGGCTTTTAAAGTGTCACCTATGGAAAATGTAGGGTACTGAAGTTTGTCGCCATTTCACAGGCGCATGACTGACATGCTGGGTATCTATTTACGTAGTGCAACCTCGTCTTTGAGATTTTACCAAAAAATTAGGTAATTTGTTACATTTGTGCTCCCTAAGATTAACTTTCTACCTAACATTTTGCGTTTCCTAGACCTTTGCGGTAATATTGTGTGACATAAAAAATTGGAACTACAACTTTTTTTATTCTCCAGGGTATCTGCTTTCAGAAAATCTATAATGTTTGGGGGGTTATGTAATCTTCAGGGCTAAATTTTTTTTTTTTTACTAATGTATGCAAAAAAAAGGCTCTTGCAGTAAAAGGGTTAAAGGATCAGCATACAATTCCTTTTTTCTTTTTTTGTCAGATGTAGTTGAGAGTGCAGATTGTTCCATTTTCTATTGATAAATGAGAACAAAACTTCTACCATAAGCATGCAGCATTTGTTGGGAAGAAAATTGTAGAAGATCCCAGTGGTGCTGCAGGTAGAACCCTTTCTATTCTACTTTCGTCTCAAGCTAGCCATACAACGCTAGATTTCACCCATTATGCCTACAGACTGAACAAGAGAAAATAAATGGAATCCTTTATGCATGCTCAACAGTGTGGATGAAGGAATCAGTACCGTTTGTCATTGTAGCGGGTAGCATAATAATAATAATAATAATAATAATAATAATGCTTGAATACCTGAACAGTGACTGCATCTGGGAAAACTAGCTGGGAAAATGTGTTGCTATGGCCACTTGTATTGTCTTGATAGCAATAATATAGAGTTAGATTTATAAGAGCATATGTTTGCAGAGAAGCCAGGCTCCCGCACAACCAACCCCCCCCAACCCCCTCCCCGCCCCCTCCATTGATATGTAAATAAACCAGTTGGATAGGTTTTAGAGCTGAGCAGAGGAAGTTGGTATACGGGAAGTTGGTGGGAGGGGCTTGGGGTCTAGCATATGGAGAGAGGGAAGGGAGTTGTGTTTGGAGGGATGAGGAGGAAGACATGGTTGCCAGGAGCTTGAAAACTTTGGAGACATTTTGAGTTGGACTCTGAGCAAGGAACCATGAAGGACATTACATCTTAAACCCCAAGCTGTGTAATGGTTTAGTTTACTTATTGATTATATTTGTAGGCATATTTTGTAAGCTATGAGTTGTGTTGTATTGTGTATTCTACAGTTGCATGGGCAGCTTTCCTGTTTAGTAAAGCATTGATACACTACAGAAGTCTAAGCTTCCTTGGTTTTACCGCAAGACCTTTAAGAGATAGACGCAAAGTGTAACAGAAAAGTAGCTTGATTCGGCAAAGACCAAGAAGCACTCATATACCTAACCTATTGACAGGAAAGGGTAGAACCCAATCCATAAGTGCATACGATAGGATGATAGTCTACCTGAGTCATCTAGAGATGGTGAGGCCAGAAGCCTATGCACCCTTACGGGGGTCAGTACAGGATTACATGATCCTATTACATCAGTCTTCCTAAAGAAGCAGGTGGACTATCACAGCTCAAAGCACATCCAGGCAATGGTCTGGATTCCTTGGTGGGCTGGAGCCAAATAAAGGGATGGGAGAACTAAGTTCTGGTTGAAGTAAAAGGCATAACTATCTTGGGAAATAAGAAGGTCTTGGGTCCCTACCATCTTGTCCTAACGCAAAACAAGAAAGGGTTCTTTGCAAGATAATGCTGCCAGTTCAGACACTTGACTTAAAGAAGTGATGCTATAAGAAAAGTCACCCTATGAGAGAAAGGGCTGCCTCTAATGGGTTTTTAAAGGCAGCTTTTGAAGTGCAGAGAGAAACAAATTCAGATTCCATGGAGTCACAGAGGAATGCACAGGGAAATATTCCTGTACAAAGGTTTTCAAGAAGTAAGGGGCCAATGCATAGCTCCCAGCTGTCCCTGATTTCGAGGGACTGAGCCTGATTTGGAACACAGTCCCTCTGGCCATCTTTACTCCTCATTTGCCCCTCATTTTGGTCTGATCTATATAGTTGTATAAAAAAAGGCACTTTTTACCTTTCAAAAAGTGTTTCCCAGTGCTAAACCCTTCATCCAATTTCTATTGCTGCATTTGTAAATTTCAAAAGCCACTATAAAGTAATAAAGGAATAGTAGTGATAAAAAAAGTACTTGTAGGTTTAACTAATGCTTTTAAAAAATATATATCTCCTTTAAGGAGGAGTGGCAAGGGGTGTGTGCTATGCCTACATACTAGTAATATATAGTATATAGTAGTAGTATAATAGTATATAGTAATGCTAATAGGTGTCCCTCGCTCCCATCTCACAAAGTAGTGAGGTATGCAATGGTCTCTAAAACAAGATAAACAACTTGACCCTTGATAGTGCCAAGAGCCAAACACTCGTCCAGACCCAACTGTAGAAAAAGGATTTGTCTCACTGAGAAACTCCCAGGGTGGCATCCCTGAGACCAACACACAATGAAATATGTCTTCCATGATGGAAGACCTTACGAGAAGTAGCCTTCCTAATTCTTAGCCACATAGAAAACACAGATCCATAGATATCCATATTCCAAAAAACAAAACAAAAAAAAAACCAGTGGACAAGGATGGAAAGTCGTTCTTTGATAAAAGATTCTGACAATGTGGAAGGGCACCTGGAGCTTAGACCAGGAGCAATGAAGATTATCACAATGCCCTTCCTCTCAACCCTGCAAATTTCAAAATGTTTCAAGGAAGGAAAGGAGAAAATCAGGGTGTACTAATCCCTTGGATCCACCAAAGCAGCCACTGCTTCCGCTCGAGGATCCCTTCACTGGAGACTAATCTGTCCAGTTTGTTGTTGAATCTGGAAGCCAAGTGGTCAACATGCAGAGTTCCCCACCTGCGGCACAGGTCTTGGAAGACTTTCAGGTATAGAAACCACCTCCCTGGGTCTAAACGCTGTCGGCTACCAATAGTCTCTGTCTGGAATATACAGTGGACAAGGTGGGAATGTGAAGTTCTGCCCAAGACAGGTTCTGATTTACCTGCCTTGATACTGTCATAGACAGACATAGGAAACACTGATGCACTGGAGAAATGGGGACATGTAGGTACAGTATGTGTCCCTGATGTCCTGGAAACCAAGAAGTCCACATGGAGCAAGGAGGTGAAGGCAGACCTGGTGGATTCTCTCCATAACTTTCATAGTTTTGAGGTTCAAGATGGTGCAGATGTACTTTCATACAGAAACAGACACAGCGCACTATGGGAAGCGCCATGTCTATGCAATCACGAGATTGCAGATGAGATGCTTCATTTGCGGGGTTTTGAATGGGCTTGTGGTGCAGTCCATCGCGGCAGACAACTTCCGCTCGCCCGTAGTATCACTACGTCCAGGTGCTTTGTATCACTACGGCGGGCTACAAAAAGATGGCCGCCGTGAGGACTAATCCCCTTGTGTTCAGTGGAGAGGGGAGCGCCTCTCCTCTCTCTACTGTACACATGGAGAAAGCCAGGAACTGAATAGCTGCTACTGAAGGGGACAGACGCGGCATGAAGGAGGGGCTCCGCTGCCGGGGACACTGAGATGTGAGGAGGACTCTGCTGATGGGGACACACATGTGAGGAGGACTCTGCTGATGGGGACACTGATGTAAGGAGGGGCTTCACTGATGGGGACACAGATGTAAGGTGGACTCCACTGATTGGGACACAGATGTAAGGAGGACTCCGCTGATGGGGACACAGATGTAAGGAGGACTCCGTGGATGGGGACACTGATGTAAGGAGGGGCTCCGCTGATGGGGACACAGATGTAAGGAGGACTCCGCTGATGGGGACACAGATGTAAGGAGGACTCCACTGATGAGGACACAGATGTAAGGAGGACTCCGCTGATGGGGACACAGATGTAAGGAGGACTCCGTGGATGGGGACACTGATGTAAGGAGGGGCTCCGCTGATGGGGACACAGATGTAAGGAGGACTCCGCTGATGGGGACACAGATGTAAGGAGGACTCCGCTGATAGGGACACAGATGTAAGGAAGACTCCGCTGATGGGGACACAGATGTAAGGAGGACTCCGCTGATGGGGACACTGATGTAAGGAGGTGCTCTGCTGATGGGGACACAGATGTAAGGAGGGGCTCCACTGATGTGGACACTGATGTAAGGAGGGGCTCCGCTGATGGGGACACTGATGTAAGGAGGGGCTCCGCTGATAGGGACACAGATGTAAGGAGGGGCTCTGCTGATGGGGAAACTGATGTAAGCAGGGGCTCTGCTGATGGGGACACTGATGTAAGCAGGGGCTCTGCTGATGGGGACACTGATGTAAGGAGGACTCCGCTGATGGGGACACAGATGTAAGGAGGACTCCGCTGATGGGGACACAGATGTAAGGAGGACTCCGCTGATGGGGACACTGATGTAAGGAGGTGCTCTGCTGATGGGGACACAGATGTAAGGAGGGGCTCCACTGATGTGGACACTGATGTAAGGAGGGGCTCCGCTGATGGGGACACTGATGTAAGGAGGGGCTCTGCTGATGGGGACACAGATGTAAGGAGGGGCTCCGCTGATGGGGACACAGATGTAAGGAGGGGCTCTGCTGATGGGTACACAGATGTAAGCAGGGGCTCTGCTGATGGGGACACTGATGTAAGCAGGGGCTCTGCTGATGGGGACACTGATGTAAGGAGGGGCTCCGCTAATGGGGACACTGATGTAAGGAGGGACCCTGCTGATGGGGACACAGATGTAAGGAGGACTCCGCTGATGGGGACACTGATGTAAGCAGGGGCTCTGCTGATGGGGACACAGATGTAAGGAGTACTCCACTGATGGGGGCACAGATGTAAGGAGGGGCTCCGCTGATGAGGCCACTGATGTAAGGAGGACTCCGCTGATGGGGACACAGATGTAAGGAGGGCCTCCACTGATGGGGACACAGATGTGAGGAGGGACTCCACTGCTGGGGGCACCTGATGTGAGGAGCGGCTCCGCTGATGGGGACACAGATGTAAAGAGGTGTTCCACTGATGGGGACACAGATGTAAGGAGGACTCCGCTGATGGGGACACAGATGTGAAGAGGATTCCGTTGATGGGGACACAGATGTGAGGAGGACTCCGCTGATGGGGACACAGATGTGAGGAGGGACTCCGCTGCTGGGGGCACCTGATGTAAGGAGGGGCTCCGCTGATGAGGACACAGATGTAAGGAGGACTCCGCTGATGGGGACACAGATGTAAGGAGGAGCCATGCTGATGGGGACACAGATGTAAGGAGGAGCCATGCTGATGGGGACACAGATGTAAGGAGGGGCTCCGCTGATGGGGACACTGATGTAAGGAGGGGCTCCGCTGATGGGGACACAGATGTAAGGAGGACTCCGCTGATGAGGAAACAGATGTAAGGAGGGGCTTCACTGATGGGAACACAGATATAAGGAGGGGCTCCGCTGATAGGGACACAGATGTAAGGAGGACTCCGCTGATGGGGACACAGATGTAAGGAGGACTCCGCTGATGCAGACACAGATGTGAGGAGGACTCAGCTGATGGGGACACAGATGTGAGGAGGGACTCCGCTGCTTGGGGCACCTGAAGTAAGGAGGGGCTCCGCTGATGGCACACAGATGTAGGGAGGACTCCACTGATGTGGACACAGATGTAAGGAGGGGCTCTGCTGATGGGGACACAGATGTAAGGAGGGGCTCCGCTGATGGGAACACTGATGTAAGGAGGGGCTCCGCTGATGGGGACACAGATGTAAGGAGGGGGCTCTGCTGATGGGGATACAGATGTAAGGAGGACTCCGCTGATGGGGACACAGATGTGAGGAGGGACTGCGCTGCTGGGGGCACCTGATGTGAGGAGGGACTCTGCTGGGGGCACCTGATGTAAGGAGGGACTCTGCTGGGGGCACCTGATATAAGGACGGACTCTGCTGGTGGCACCTGATGTAAGAACAGACTCCATTGGGGGCACCTGATGGCATCTGGTGGCAGGCGACATGGCAGATTTCATACCCCTTGAAATGTTCCACGTTTTGTCATGTTACAACCAAAAACGTAAATTTATTTTATTGGGATTTTATGTGATAGACCAACACAAAGTGGCACATAATTGTGAAGTGGAAGGAAAATGATAAATGGTTTTCAACATTTTTTACAAATAAATATCTGAAAAGCGTGGCATGCATTTGTATTCAGCCCCCCAAAGTCAATACTTTGTAGAACCATCTTTCGCTGCAATTACAGCTGCAAGTCTTTTTGGAGATGTCTCTATCAGCTTTGCACATCTAGAGAGTGACATTTCTACCCATTCTTCTTTGCAAAAAAGCTCAAGCTCTGTCAGATTGGATGGAGAGCGTCCCTGAACAGCAATTTACAAGTCCTGCCACAGACTCTCGAGTGGATTTAGGTCTGGACTTTAACTGGGCCATTCTAATACATGAATATGCTTTCATCTAAACCATTTGTTATCCTGCTAGAAGGTGAACCTCTGGCCCAGTCTCAAGTCCTTTTCAGAATCTAACAGGTTTTCTTCTAACATTGCCCTGTATTTGGCTCCATCCATCTTCCCATCAACTCTGACCAGCTTCCCTGTCCCTGCTGAAGAAAAGCATCCCCACAACATGATGCTGCCACCACCATGTTTCATGGTGGGGATGGTGTGTTCAGGGTGATGTGCTTTCCGCCACACATAGCGTTTTGCTTTTAGGCCAAAACGTTCTATTTTGGTGTCATCTGACCAGAGCACCTTCTTCCACATGTTTGCTGTGTCCTTCAAATGGCTTCTCACAAACTGCAAATGGGACATTTTATTGCTTTCTTTCAACAATGGCTTTCTTCTTGCAACTCTTCCATAAAGCCCAGATTTGTAGAGTGCATGACTAATAGTTGTCCTGTGGACAGATTCTCCCACCTGAGTTGTGGATCTCTACAGCTCCCCCGGACTACCATGGGCCTCTTGGCTGCTTCTCCGATTAATGCTCTCTTTGCCCAGCCTGCCAGTTTAGGTGGACGGCCATGTCTTGGTATGTTTGCAGTTGTGCCATACTCTTTTCATTTTCGGATGATGGATTGAACAGGCTCCGTGAGATGTTCAAAGCTTGGGATATTTTTTTATAACCTAACCCTGCTTTAAACTTCTCCACAACTTTGTCCCTGACCTGTCTGGTGTGTCTACCGTAGCCTTCATGATACTGTTTATTCGCTAAGGTACTCTAACAAACCTCTGAGGGCTTCACAGAACAGCTGTTTTTATACTGAGATTAAATTACACACAGATGGACTTTATTTACTAATTAGGTGACTTCTGAAGGCAATTGGTTCCACCAAATTTTAGGGGTATCAGAGTAAAGGGGGCTGAACACAAATGCACGCCACACTTTTCAGATATTTATTTGTAAAAAAAATTGAAAACCATTTATCATTTTCTTTCCACTTGACAATTATGTGCCACGTTGTGTTGGTCTATCACATAAAAGCCCAATAAAATACATTTACGTTTTTGGTTGGTAATATGACAAAATGTGGAAAATTCCAAGGGGTATGAATACTTTTTCAAGGCACTGTAAGTATGAAATGTTTGTTATTTAAAAAAAAAAAAAAAAAAAACCTTTACAATCACTTTAACTAATGTGCCAATGTATGTGTGCTGACATTCTGAGATCCATGCTAGAGCAAAACCAGGTCCATTAATTGAAGGGTAGAGCAGATTACCATAAACAGGAGAAAAACAATTTCTCCTATATAGGCAAAAATAACCACAGGCTGAACTCAATACGAAAAACAGCCCCCCTCACAGAGGGCAGAGATTCCATGTTAGATAACATATCTGTAGAGGGATACCAACCAGTGGTAGCCCGTCCATATGGGGCACAGGGGCGCCGCCCCTCTAATCCATGCGCCCGACCCCTAATCCACATGCAGGGCACATGATTAGAGCCCGAGGCTCTAATTGGCTTAAAAAAAGGGTGGGCTCGGGGCATAGAGCACTGCGCCCTGAGCCCACCCAGTTGTGTGACAATATCAAATTTATATTCGCTAATATCTTCCTAATTCTCCTCCCGGCCAATCAGGAAGCGGGTCCTGAGACTTCCCGTCTGACTCCCGTGGGGGGGCGGAATCGCTGTCTTCCCATTCGTCTCCCGCGGGAGGGGGGTTTGGGGGTGGCATTGCCCCCCCAAAAAAAAAAAATATTGAGCACCAGCCGTCACTGATCCCAACTGAACTAGTAAAGTCCACAATTTCTGTGTTTGATTTAGCAGGCAAGGGAGGAAAAGGATGGGACAACTTTTCTTTCAATACAAATGTACTGGACTGAAGATGAACATTTTGTAGCTGAATTGGGACTTATTGTGAAGTTACAGATATATTTTGACAGACAGCACAAATCTTCTCACTTTTATAATTTGTGATATTGCCTGTGCAAGCTCCTGCACATTCATGCACGTACTTTCACTTCATAAGAGCTGTGTTATGCGGGGGGGGGGGCAGAAAAAAAGAAAATTTCACAATTTTTCTACTAAAGCCTGTAGTTGAAAATAAAAAGGCATGTAAGTACGTGGCCATTGCGACCCAGCCCCATGCTCCAGGAGGCCCTTGTGGCCCCCCTGTATGCCTGGATATGAGAGCGGGGGGGGGGGGATTCAGCATGTAGAGGTACCAATCCCTCCATGTAACCGTTGAATGCCCGCTTCTCCTCCCCTCCCTCCTGCAGACATTCAGCGGTTGCAGGAGAGGAATGGAGGGCATCAGTTCCTCCACATGCCGCTCCCGCTGCCTCCCTATCGCTATCATTCTGCCCCAGGCCATTAGGATTTCCCTGCCCCCCATCCAGCGCTGCCAGGTTTCCCCCTCCCACCGGCTGATCTGTCAGGATGAAGAGTGGAGAAGGAGCCAGTAAATGACTCATTCGCCGGCCTCTTCCTTGTCTTAGTGAATAGTCAGTGATCGGTAGCAACCGCTGACTCTGATCACACTGATCGCTGTATTAATGCCAATGGTCCCAAAAATGTGTCAAAATTGTCCGATGTGTCCGTCATAATGTCGCAGTCACGATAAAAATCACAGATCGCCACCATTACTCGTAAAAAAAAAAAAATATATTAAAAATGCTATAAAACTATCCCCTAACTTTTGCGCAAACCAATCAATATATGCTTATTGCGATAAAAATATGTAGAAGAATACATATCAACCTTAAACTGAGAAAAAATGTGCTTTTAAAAAAAAATGGGATATTTATTATAGCAAAAAGTACAAAATATTGTGTTTTTTTCAAAATTGTCGCTCTTTTTTTGATTACAGCGCAAACAATAAAAACCGCAGAGGCGATCAAATACCACCAAAAGAAAGCTCTATTTGTGAGAAATAAATGTTGCCTGGGTGCAGCGTCGTACGACCGCGCAATTGTCAGTTAAAGCGTCGCAGTGCCGAATTGCAAAAAGTGCTCTGGTCAGGAAGGGGGTAAATTCTTCCGGGGCTGAAGTGGTTAATGTGATTTGGATCTGACATTAAAGGAAGGTTAGAAAGGAATTCCCTGAAGTTGCTTCAAAGTCGCACCAAAGTCGTGTCGAAGTCACACCAAAGTCGCCTGGCAAAGTCGTGCGACTTTTAGGTCTCACCAATGTGAACCGGATCTTTTCTGTGCAGCTAAAGCTGATTAAGCTGGATCTGATTAAAGCTGGGTCTGTTAAAAATGTTTAAAATGCGGTGTGGCAAATTGCATTGCAATGAAGGTAAAACCGCACCATGTTTTAGGTGCTATTGAAAATAACGGCACCTGCAGAGTCGGTGCATAACTATTTTGCACCCTAGGCAAAACTGACAACCCCCCCCCCATGGATGTTTTGCCTAGGGCGCGGGTGCCCACAGCCAGGTGCAGATTGTCAAAGTGGACTCACCGAGGCAGCAGAACTTCTTCTCCATCCTGAGGCATGGTGCCCACCTCCCCCAGCTGCCCTCCGACTCCCGGGAGCCGGCTTGGTGTCGCCCTCCTCACAGGCTGAGCTGCTGCTGACCTTCTCCGCAGCAGCCATGACAGATGTCCTCCATGGCTGCTGCTTTCTCTGGATTGGCCAGCAGAGAGTCAGTCAGCGCCCCAGCCCTGTGTGGGGTAGCGGTCTTCTGCCCCTCATGTTCATGAAGGGAAGTCAGCAGCCTTGGTTGCACCCCTAGGCAGCAGAGTGCCCTAGGCGTCTGCCTAGTTCGCCTAGCAGCAGCGCCGGCCCTGGGCACCTGAACCTACATTTTGTGATTGTAGTGCGTTTTGAGATTATGGGCAGAATTGCAGCGATTCTGCCGGAGATCCCAGAATACCAAATGTGAATGGAACCTTAAACCAGGATCCAAAGGAAGAGAGAGAGAAAAGGCACCAAAATCAAGAGGTTCTGAATGGGCATTAGCAGGGGTTAATACAAGTGAGGGGTGTGACAACTAGCAAGAAAAGTGAGGAGGTAATTAAAACTACTTATGCCATAAATAAAATAAAATGTGACAGTAAAACATTAAATGTATGTTGGGATATAAGAAAAGCTAATCAACAAACTGGAACTGATGATGATTGACAAGGATTATTCTATAGTATGTACTACAGAAACTTAGCTGTATGAAAACCATGAGTGTATACTGAATTTAGAAGTCTATATTGCAATTACAAAAAACAATAAATAGGCGCAAAGCAGGAAGGGACTTGTCTGCTTGTTAAATCTATGTAATGTATGTACCAAGTGATAAATGCATTACCTGTAATTGGGTCTGGTATAAGCCACCTCTAGGAAATGACAGGACTCAATTTCAAATGATGCTAAAAACTTTAAAGACAGCAAATAAAAATGAGGACATTATTGTTCGATGATGACAACTATCTAGACATCACCTGTAAAAACTGGATTTAGTAAAGTACCAAGGGAACTAAAAAAACTATCCTTTTTAGAAAAGCAAGGTAAACAACTTGAAGAAGATCCCAGTCTTGTAGACTAGGGAAGTGCATAGTTAAATATAGATATCAACACTAAAAAAGGAAATGTAAAAATATATTCTATAATAAATACTGTAGGAAGTACCTTCCTGCCACGTCTAGAAGCATAACGATATGGCTAAATAGGAGTATTTTCATTTTAGTTGCAGCATAAAAAGAAAGCATTTCAATTTCATAGGTTTAGGGTGCTGATTTTTTTTTTTTAAGAGCCATAATTAATATCATACATATTGCAAGTGCTTGCTAATATGTTTGCAAACATATAAACGTGAAGAAAAAGAAATCTAATACCATTTACAAGAGAAGTTAGGAAATCATGTTACAGACGAAAAAGCATATGCTAATTATGCTAATTTTACATATATATTGAGATATATATATATATATATATATATATATATATATGTATACTGTGTATATATATATATATATATATATATATATATATATATATATATATATATATATATATACACGAAGCACTGTCCAAGTAGGGTGTTGACCTCACAGGTAGAGTGTTGACCTCATAGGCCTCTCTCTGGTTACCTGTAGCCGATTGCCAATGTTTCCCACTTAGTTGCTGAGGATTCTCACTTAGGTTTAGAGGGTACCCTCTTAGTTGCTGAGGGTTTCCCACTATCCTGTTAGGGGTTCCTGCTTAGTTGCTAGGAGTTCCCGCTTGTCCCACCCTTACTCCCATTTGCTCATTACTCAATGACCAGTCCAGGGTATTTGGGTTTTTGTACTTAACGTGGAACTTGGATGGGAGAAGGGATGAGCGGGATACTCCAACTGGAACTATTCACAATAGATAAGGACAACTCTCACTTGACCTCACCGGATTATCTGTGGAAGCAGATACACTGCTTTAATCCATACAGCCACATGTATGGAGTAATTACTGAAACAAGAAAAGCAGCTCCAGGTGAGTGAGTCTCTGGTTAATTCCCACACACACTAGTGCGGTGCTAGTCCAGCTTGCATGCTGTGTAACATAAAGAAATAATTCCGGACGGCTGCACTTCCAAAAATCCTTTTATTGAAGCTTCATATGGCAAGTGGTTGACAGATGGAGCAGGGGACAAAGAGGTAGACGCATTTCGTCAAATGACTAAGCGCTAAAATTTGCGCGAAACGCGTCTACCTCTTTGTCCCCTGCTCAATCTGTCAACCATTTGTCATATGAAGTTTCAATAAAAGGATTTTTGAAAGTGCAGCCGCCCGGAATTATTTCTTTATGGAGTAATTAAGTCTTCTTGCTCTCACTAGCAGCAGACTTGATGAACTACTTTATCTTCAGGACACTCTCTAGCATCCCCTTTACTGACACCCGTCCACTGACCCTTCTAGTTGAAGGGGGCGGCCCTCACTCGACAGGCCCCAGAGACACAGATCTGTACTCACAGTAGGCAGAATCAGATCCTTCCCGTTGTCTCTCTTCTAGTCAGCTCTGCAGGACCTTTGGGTTCAGCTTCTCAGTCTCTAGGCCCCTGGGTCGACCACCCAGGGCTGCACGGCCTCCTCTGTGGAGGAGAGGGCAGCCGCCCCTCTCCTGCCTAGGCTCTGTTCCCCAGCTCAACTAATTCTGAGCCCATGTACTATGGATTTATTTACAGTATCGCGCAATGCAGCACTTTCCTTCTGCCAATTACCAGGGCTGTAACAAAGCCTGTGCACTCACTTGTCAGGTCCCCTCCCACTGTCTAATATGCATCCCTATTGGACCAATGGGGGACAGTCAGAATAAGTTGAGCTGCACCTGAGTTCAATGAGCAGACCTAACCAATAGATCCTGCTCCCTGGTAGGCAGAGAGCCCTCTAAGTTTTACCTGACCATCTTCCTGGTAAACACAAAGACCAAAAACTATACTTTCTTCTAGCACCTACCTAGGAGGGTGCTACATACAATAAAGGCTAAGTTCACCTGGAGCATGTTACCTGTTACACCTACAGTATATGCAGGGTGCAACTTGTAACATGCTCCAGTGCATGTCCTTCTCACCCCCCCCCTCCCCTCCACTGTGACAGCGGGCAGGGGATCCTCCCCACCCCACACCCGCTGTCACATTTGGAAAACAGCACAGCTGTGCAAGGCTCCGCCCACACAGCAGCATCATTCATTCACAGATTCCTGTGAATAAATACACTACAAATACCGTCCTCCAATGCGTACTGACTAACATGCTCATAGTCCATTCACACTTCCTCTAACTTGCAAGCTGACAGCCTATACAGAGGTATGGGCTGAAACCTGGAAGGAGACTGTGTGGGAGCCTGAAATTGCACCCGCGATCTGTTGATGGAAAAACACTCGATGGTACTCACTCCTCCTCCCTACCCCCTTCTCCAAGCTAACAGACTGACTAGAGACTAAACTGTCCACTGTTAATTCTTTCCTGTGAAGACTGGAAGTTCAAGGAAGAAGCACAGAGAAAACAGGGGTCCACAGCACTGAAAGTTGTAAAATGCAAGTGCTGGGGTAAGAATTTCAACAAAGTTTACTGGGAAAATGTTATTTTAATGTGCTCAGTGTGTTAAGGTTAATATTGCATGTGTCCACTGGAGGGGCGCAGGTGGACTGCAGTGATCTCACAGTGCAGCGCTTGCTATAGTCAGCCTGAGGGAGGCCTATTGTTGCTTGAAAATCCAAAGCAGACAGTGCACAGATCACCGCTGTTGCCTACAACAGAACCTGCACACACAGTGCTCTTGCAGAGCTGTGGCGGGGAGCCGAGTGATGCAGCGGTGCGGTTGCTGCACTCCTCCTGCACCCGGCACTACTAGAAGACAAACATACATGATCTCCACCCGACAGATGATTTCTAGTCCCAGCCTCTGACATGAAGTTATTCAGAGGCCAGGACAGTAAGAGATAGCGGCTCCGCGAAGGAGCAGGTATGAGCAACTGAGAAATATTTTAGTAAAAGCAGCAGGAAGAGGAGGATAATTATTAAGTGTAAAGTTATGTTCATTTACAGTGTCTCAAAGTCTTTTACTGTGAACTGGACTGGTTAACACTTTGGGGAGTGTTATGATAGGGGGGGGGGGTGTGAATGGGTTAACTTCCTAACACAGTCATTAGCTAGTAATGTGCAGCACAGAGGGTTAATGTACTGCTACTGGTCACTGATGCATTAGTGGTCAGTGGTGTTGTTAATTAACCCCTTTGTGCTGCATTAGTAGCCAGTGTTAATTAACCCCTTCATGCTGCAGCATGGAGGGGCTAATAAACACTGCCACTGTCCACTAATGCAGCACAAAGGGGTTAATTAACACCACCACTGACCACCAGCGGGGAGGGATATCTAAATAGCAATGCCACACTGCCATTGCAGAAAGATTAAAATAGAATTGTCCATTCATTCTGTGCTGCTGAGACTGCAGAGAAGGAGATTGAGGGCTGTGTCCTTAATCTCCTTTCTCTGTCTCATAGGTGAAACATCAGAGGTCTGTTTACATGATATTTCACCAAAGCCCCCCAACGGGGCTCCTAAAAAATTGTAACAAAAATAATTAAAAAAAAAAACAAAAAACATTGTAAAAGTAAATAAATAAAATGGTAAAAATTTTTTAAAAATACTGACACCAGTGGCGGAACTACCAGGGTCGCAAAGGTCGCACTTGAGACCAGGCCCTGGTGTTCTGCCACTACAGGTGCGGCCTGGCTGGAGGTCAGGGTGTCCTTTATGGTTTCTTGCACTAGGGCCCTTAAGGTTTTAGTTACACCTTTGTTTAGAGTGCTCTTCCCCCTCCCCTGCAGCTGCTGCTGGCTGATACAGGAAAGATCCTCTCTGATCACCACCTTATTAGTTTCACTCTCTCCTTGACTTTCTTCTTCTCTCCCTCCACCTAACAATTACCCATAGAAACTTTCACCACTTTAACCCTTCTCTTCTCTAGTCTGCTACTGACCACCTCTATGACAAAATCTCACTCCTGTCCTGTCTCAATCTAGCTACTTCTGTCTACAATAGATCCCTCTCCTCTGCCCTGGACAAGCTCGCCCTCCTCACTACACACAGAATTCGGCCTTGACTCCTACAACCCTGGCAAATAGATGACACCAGAAGTTTCAAAAAAATGTAGCCATGCTCTTGAACGTCTGTGGTGTAAAACTAAGTCTCAAGACTTCAACCAATATAAATCTGCCCTGCCAAAAATACAATTCTTGTCTCCACACTGCCAAGCAAACCTATTTTATCACTCATTAAGGCTGCATTCATACCTGAGCGATCATCTGCTTGAATCTTAAAAACGCTGGAGGAGAAAAAATCAGTTATTCTCTATGGAGATGGTTCACATCTCCACTCCATGCTGCCTGAAGCTCAAACAAGTTCTGGAGCTTTCACGCGTTTTTGTTTGCTCAAATTAAAATTTTTAAAAATAAAATAGTAATAATATATGAATATATAAATGTAAAATAAGTACACAAATAACTAAAAATCATCATAAATAAGTAAAATAAATTAATAATATGTAATAATACATAATTAATAATAATTAACCTCTAACCTTAAAAAATATTAAATACATTATTATTATTATTATTATTATTAATAATACTAATAAAATAACAATAAACCCAAACTCAAACAAAAAAATACATTCAAAATAATATTTTTTTTTCCTGTTAGGGCTAGGGTGTTTAGTTAATAATAAATAAAATAAAAACAAATAAAATAATAATAAATAACCCTAAACCCAACTTCTAATCCTAATCCTAACCTAAACTAAACTCGAACCCCTTACCCTAACGAAAAGATCATTATAATAAATGAATAATAATAAAGCTCTTCTGAGCAGGGCCCTCTTAATCCTCTTGTATTGTATTGTATTATAACTGTATTGTCTCCCTTTTATATTGTAAAGCGCTGCGTAAACTGTTGGCACTATATAAATCCTGTATAATAATAATAAAAGAAGAGATAAAAGCTAATGGAAAAGCTAAAAAAAGCTGAAATACCTAGCAACAAATGATGCAACAGATAAAAGTTTTCTCTATTGGCTAATAAAAAAATCCAAAGCCCAAAAACGCTGCATACAAATACGCAAGTCGCGCAAAAACGCTTCAAAAATGCGCGAAAAACGTTTAAAGACGCTACGCTCAGGTGTGAATGCAGCCTAACATCTTCTCATCCAGTCCCCGCCAACTCTTCTCTACCTTTAGCACTCTACTTCGTCCTCCACCGCCTCCAACCACTAACTTATTCACTGCCCAGGAGATCACCAATCACTTCAAAAATAAGATTGACACAATTTGTGATGAAATCTCCACTCCACTCCACAGATATACACCTACTTAACACTTCATGTCCACAGGTACACTCAACACTTCCCTTATTCAACCCTGCTACTATAGACGCGGTTGCTAAAAAACTTTTTAACTCCCACCTAACCACCTGTCCCCTATTCCCTCTCAAATACTGCGGTCACCCTCTGGCTCTATCCTACACTCTCTAACTCACATCTTCAATCTTTCCCCGTCTTCTGGCATCTTCCCCAACTCTCTAAAACATGTACTATTCACCCCCCATACTTTTTAAAGCCTTCCTTGGACCACACCAATCTTAACAACCTACGCCCCATCTCCTTGCTTCCCTTTTTCTCTAACTCCTTGAATGCCTGGTCTACAACCGACTGAGTGACCATCTCATTAAGAAGAACCTTCTTGATCCCCTTCAGTCTGGATTTCGTCCTCAACACTGCCCTCCTAAAACTAACAGTTTAATAACAGCTAAAATCAACAGACACTATTCTGCACTCCTACTTCTGAACCTTTTGGCTGACTTTGATACAGTTGGCCACCACTTCCTAACCAGAGAACTTTTCCCCTTTTGGTCTCCATGACCATACTCTTCGTTGGTTCGCATCCTACCTATCCCACGGCACCTTCAGTGTCACTTATAACTCTACTTCCTCCTCTCCTCTTCCTTTCTCATCAGGGCCCCCTAAGGTTCTGTTCTTGGACCTCTCCTACTCTCAATCTACACCTCCTCCCTGGGTCAGCTGATAGCCTCCCATGGCTTTCAATATAATTTTTACATGTAACTCTTCTGGGTGTCTAGATAATACAGCGCAGAAGACACAAAGACACTAGTGGCGCTACTATAAACACAGTGCATAAATTAGAATCATATATAGCAAACAGTGCAAATTAATGTATTTAAACATTTAAAACATCATGTGATTTAAATGTGATTAAATCAAACGAAATATCCATATAGTCAAACGTGGATGCTAGGAAATATTATAAAAGTGTCCTCTTGATATCTTCCACCACACCACAAGTGTTCGGTGCTCCCACTCCCTTAAGAAACGCACTCACCGACTCCACATGCCCGCACTCGCGTGCAAGGCTAAATCGCTTTTATACCACACAGATAGGGTATGATCCTCAGCCCGATCTCCATGTGTAAGTTAATTGCTCCACATGTAAAATAATAAAGTGCTCCAATAGTGTAAACCAGTACAACCGCTTTATTAAAACACTACCACACTCCAAGTGTTCACTCACATTTTACAAACTTTTAATTAGCAAAAAAATCGGTGCAACTTCAAACCACAGCAACACAGCAGTTGGATCACACAATACAACGATATGGTCACGGCGGACCCGAGGTGTGCAGGCGTCAGCCTTCCAGTTCTCACCCCCTCCTCGGTGTCTCGCGTGCGGAACAGATCACCGCTATCTCATACGGCTAACAGCATCCTACATCACAGCCACGCCCCTGACATGTTTCGTCATACATTGACTTAATCATGGGATTGGCTGTATAGGATGACACTCATCTCTTTTATACCCTCCCCTCAAATAAACCAGAGAGAACCTTGTACCACACCTGCGCACACCTCGTGTCCCCGCGGCCGCAACAAATCCATTATTGAAGGCTAAAACACAGAAATAGAGTGATCCCATTACAGGAGAAAGTTTTCACACATGGTTGCATGTTGGTTATGTCACACAGGGGATCCCAATCTCCGCACTTCCCACAACGTGCATCTTAATGTTACCTCCCCTGTTGGCATTCAATCCAATCAATGCAAATAATGTGTTCACTGTGCATTACATCTCTAAATTGAGTACCTGTTGGTTACTACAATATAATTTTTACGCTGACAACACCCAAATTTATCTCGCTACCCTTCAGCTCATAACATCAGTCTCCTAACGCAACACTAATTTACTAACCGACATATCAGTCTGGATGTCACACCACTTTCTCCAACTCAACCTGCCCAAAATCGAGGTCATAATATTTCCTCCCCTTCATGCCCCTTCCCCCGACTTCTCTGTTAAGATCGATGGCGCAACTATTAACCCAACCCTGCATTCCAGGGTGCTAGGTGTAATCCTGGACTCTGAACCCTCCTTTCTGCCCCACATCCAATCACTGTCCAAAACTTACCGCCTCGATCTCCACATCTCCAAAATACTTAATGCTTACAGTAGAAGTCCATGCTAAAACTAAAATCCCTGCATCTATAGACACCCACGATCTAACACTAACCTATCTAACCCTGTAAAGAAAAAATCAGTATACATCCCTTTTTTGAAGCTGATCCAACCCAATCCCACGCTGAGCTGTTAGCCGTGGCTTCGCTGTGGAGGCGAGTGCAGAGGACACATCCGACAATGGAAGCCCCATAGTAAGTCTATGGGTGAGGTCACTTCCCATTCATTTCACAGCAGTTGATGGCTGTGTCCTCTGCAGAGCTTCCGCCACTGGAGATGGGGTCGGAACGGCTTCAGAAAAGGTATGTATACCGATTTCTTCTTTACAGGGCTAAATAGGTTAGTGTTAGATCATGGGTGTCTATAGATGCAGGGATTTTAGTTTTAGCATGGACTTCTACTTTAACCAATGACACTACAAAGCTCCTAATTTACTCCCTGGTTATCTCTCGCCTCGACTACTGTAACTCCCTCCTAATTGGCTTACCTATACATAGGCTATCCCCCCTTCAGTCCATCATGAATGCTGCTGCTAGACTCACCCACCTTACCAACCATTCAGTGTCTGTCACCCCCCTCTGCCAGTCCCTCCATTGGCTGGCACTTACCCAAGAAATTTAATTCAAAATACTAACAATAACTTACAAAGCCATCTGCAACTTGGCCCCCAGCTACATCACTAACCTAGTCTCAAAATACAAACTTAATCTTTCTCTTCGTTCCCCCCAAGACCTCCTGCTCTCTAGTTCCCTTGTCCCTCTCCCCCTCTCAGCGTTAGGCCAGGAGCTGCCCCGCCGATTCCCAGACCAATGCTCCAGTGAGAGCTCAAGGAGCAGGGAGGAGAGCGGTGACTAATGCCGCATACACACGAGCGGACTTCTCGTCAGACTGAACTCCGAAGGACTTTTCGATGGAGTTCTGACGGAGTTCCGACGAAACGGACTTGCTTACACACGATCACACCAAAGTCTAATCCTTTCGAACGTGATGACATACGACCGGACTAGAAAAGGAAGTTCAATAGCCAGTAGCCAATAGCTGCCCTTTGCGTCGTTTTCAGTCCGTCGGACTAGCATACAGACAAAGGTTTTTTTTTCGATAGGAATCGAGTCCGTCGGAAAGATTTGAAACATGTTCTGTTTCTAGGTCCTTCTGAATTTTCTATAGAAAAGGTCCGATGAAGGTCCGATGAAGCCCACGCACAATTGGAATGTCCGCCGGAATCGTTCCGTCAGACCTTTGCTGCCGGAAAGTCCGCTCGTGTGTACGCGGCATAACAGTCACCCCTCTCCACTCTCAGCAGACCAAGAACTGAGCAATCAGCGGTCATGCGTTTACTCAGTTCCCAGGATTGAAGCTGATGTAGGACACCTGCAGCATCACACTGATGCGGCAGCATAGAGGTGAGTATATGTGTTTGTTTTTCTCCATACCCCAAACTTCTTTAAGGAGGGGTTTGCTATGGATCCGCTTATACTGATGGCTCTCAATTGGGGTAAACATTCTATTTGTAAACTAACTTTGATGACATATATTAGTATACAGTATATGCATACTGCATACAGCCTGATATTTGATTCCTTAGACATGCCATTCCTATGAACATGAAATGTTAGGGAATATGGGCCTCGGTTTCTACAAGGGAGAATTACTTTTTATCTCTCTATCATTTTTGTGCAGAATCTATTTTAGTAACAAATACTAAAAGAAAAAAAAATATGGTGCATAATAGAGCTACAAAATACTTGGCAAGTTAGGTGATTCAGCGTGTCTGATAAGATGCACTGGCATTTAAACTTGAGGTATGAACATTCACAGGCACTTAACAACTACAATTACTGGCTGCCACTCCAGATTCCAGCAATGCTTCTGTTTTGCAATTCATAGAAGCAATGCTAACTACCATGGATCCTACCATTGCTAAATGACTTGTGTGCAGTTTAATATGGACACACCCCTGTGGCTGGCGGCTGCTAAACCAAACTGACTTATGCTAAATGTTAATAGGACACCTCTATCTGTTACAGAAATGTGTAGACTTCTGTTACTGAGCTCTCCTGAACACTTTGCCAAGTGGATGTTGGCAATCGGCCTGGCATATAGTAAACCTGTAATTGGGTCTTAATCCCTATGTAAACCTAATCACTAAGGCAGGTCATTAGGGTTGCCACCTCATCCTTTTAATCACTTGCTGACCAGCCACTCTCATTATACTGCGGCGTCGGCACGTTCCCGCGAGCCGTCGCAGCTGTACGTCGGCTCATTTAAGCAGGATAGCAGGCGCGCGTGCGCCGCCGGAAGCACTCACACATGTGCCCGCTGCACTGCAGTGGCCAGGGCTGGACTGGGACAAAAATTTGGCCCTGGACTTCACCCAGACTGGCCCACTTTGACAGGTCTCTCCCATGCCGGCTTGCCACCCAAGCCCCCCCCCCCCCCCCCCCTAGCTATTAGCCGTTTTACATTATTTCTCTTATAGGCAGTATCAGTGGGGAAGCTAGACATTATTTCACCTGGGGCAAAGAATCAGTTTGGCGCCCCCCCCCCCCCAATGGAACAAGATTAGGCAGGAAAGTGAGGCCGCCCTCCTTCCAGATCGTATGATGAGCTTCTAAGTGTTGACTCCTGAGCATCATGTCTGTATTCAGGCGGGCTGCATAACTAGCCAGGGAGAGGAGGTGAGCACTGCGGGGGGGGGGGGACAGAGGACTGGAGGGAGGCAGCGGTCCACTGTCACTGAAATCGGCCCACTGAGCCATCGGCCCACCGGGAAACTCCCTGTAGTCCCAATGGCCAGTACATGCCTGGCAGTGGCCAACGGTCGCCATGACTGCCGGCCACGAGTGATCGCGGGCACGAGAGGCAGAACAGGGACGTGTGTGTGTAAACACACAATTGCGCGGTCATGTGATGCTGTACCCAAACAAAATTGACGTCCTTTTTTTTCCCACAAATAGAGCTTTCTTTTGGTGGTATTTGGTCATCTCTGCGGTTTTTATTTTTTGCGCTATAGTCAGTCCCCTCCTCCTACAGTTAGAACACACAGTCAGGGAACACAGTTAACCCCTTGATCGCCCCCCCCCCCAGTGTTAACCCCTTCCCTGCCAGAGACATTTATACAGTCATCAGCGCATTTTTATAGCACTGATCGCTGTATAATTGTCAATCGTCCCAAAAATGTGACAAAAGTGTCCGGTGTGTACGCCATAATGTCGCAGTCACGATATAAATCGCAGATCACCGCCATTACTAGTAAAAAAGTAATAATAATAAAAATGCCATAAATCTATCCCCTATTTTGTAGACGCTATAACTTTTGCGCAAACCAATCAATATACGCTTATTGCGATTTTTATTACCAAAAATATGTAGAAGAACACATATCGGCCTAAACTGAGAAAAAAAAATAACTTTTTTTAAAAAGAATTGGGGATATTTATTATAGCAAAAAGTACAAAATATTGTGTTTTTTTCAAAATTTTGCTCTTTTTTTGTTTATAGCGCAAAAAATAAAAACCGCAGAGATGATCAAATACCACCAAAAGAAAGCTCTATTTGTGGGAAAAAAAGGATGTCAATTTTGTTTGGGTACAGCAGCACACGACCACGCAATTGTCAGTTAAAGCGACGCAGTGCCAAATCGCAAAACGTGCTCTGGTCATTGAGCAGCCAAATCTTCCGGGGCTGAAGTGCCGAACACATATGATTTACAGAGGTTCTGAGGCTAATGTAATGCAGATAAGGCAACAAGTAAGTTTAATTACCACCTTAACCAGCCACAGAACCTGTGTAATTAATATGTGTTTGGGTTTAAAGGGATGAGGTGGCCACCCTACAGGTCATAGACTATGCAATTTTTTTTTATTCCTTCCACCACAGGTCCATTGATTCTCCCATTAGCACAATCAGCATTAACCACTTAGCGGCCGCTCCACGCACATTTACTGCAGCAGGGCGGTCATTCTGTGTCAGATCATGTACCTTCGTGATCTGACACTTCCAGGTCTGGGGCATCTGCTCCCACTGTAATTGGACACAGCGGGAGCCAATCAGCAGGTCTGGCGGGGCATCCGCTGATCGCTCAGGAAAGAAGCCGAACGGCAGTCTCCCTATGTAAACAAGGCAGACCGTCGTTCTGTCAGTAGGGGAGGTAGTGATCCTGTCTTTCTGGAAATCAGGAACACGGATCTCTGCCTTCCCATAGTACAAGCACCTTCCCACAATTAGTAAGCACATTTTAGGCACACATTTAACCCTTTGATCGCCCCTGATGTTAACCACCTTCTCAGCCGGTGTCATTAGTACAGTGACAGTGCATAGTTTTAGCACTGATCACTTAGTGTCCGATTTGTCCACCACAATGTCACAGTCCCGCTATAAGTCGCTGATCGCCATCATTACTAATAAAAAATAAAAATAAATAAAAATTCCACAAATATATCCCATAGTTTGTAGACGCTATAACTTTTGCACAAACCAATCAATATACGCTTATTGGGATTTTTTTTTTTTAGAAAAATATGCAGCAGAACACATTATCAGCCTAAATTTATGAAGAAATTAGATTTTTTACATTTTTTTATTTGATATGTTTTATATGATTTATAGCATTAATATTGTTTTTTTTTTTTTTTTTTTTTTAAATTGTCAGTCTTTTTTGTTTATAGTGCAACAAATAAAAACCGCAGAGGTGATCAAATACCACCAAAAGAAAGCTTTATTTGTGGGGGAAAAAAAGGATATAAATTTTATTTGGGTACAGTGTCACACAACCGCGCAATTGTCAGTTATAATAACGCAGTGCCGTATCGCAAAAAAATGGCCCAGTCATGAAGGGGGTAAATCTCCCAAAGCTGAAGTGGTTAATGGGGGAATCCCTTCCGCAGCACTGTGTTCTGTCGGTGGGAGCCTTCCCTGCTGGCAAAACACAGTGATTAGTGTTGCCGGGTATAGCTGGCGGCACTAATGGTTTGGGAAACACCTGACAAGCTGGATGTACACAAGTTGTTTGTTAAAACCAGGGTGCCCATAAATGGATCGAAATTTGTCCGATCCTGGCTTAACATTTCAAATACGCTTTAAAGGAAACCTGTGGTCACAGCATTCATTTTCATTTTATAATATCAGGATTGTAATCACAATACAAACAGTAGTTATTTTTGAAAATCCAATATAGGCTTGATTAAAAAAAATCTCCTTTCATATTATGAGCCCTGTCTGTTTGCTGGCCATCTCTTTCCACAACTTCCTGGATTGCCTGCATGCTTTGCAGCTGCTCCTCAATTTCTAATGCCGCGTACACACGACCGGACTTTACGGCATACTTTGGCCGACGGACTTTTTGACAGACTTTACGACGGACTTTCCGAATGAACGGACTTGCCTACACATGATCAACCAAAGTCCGACGGATTCGTACGTGATGACGTACACCGGACTAAAACAAGGAAGTTCATAGCCAGTAGCCAATAGCTGCCCTAGCGTCGGTTTTTGTCTGTCGGACTAGCATACAGACGAGTGGACTTTTCGACCGGACTCGAGTCCGTCGGATAGATTTGAAACATGTTTCAAATCTAAGTCCGTCAAACTTTTGAGAAAACAAAGTCCGCTGGAGCCCACACATGATCGAATTGTCCGACGAAATCCGGTACGCTGAACCAAGTATGCCGTAAAGTCCGATCGCGTGTACGCGGCATAAGGATTACATACCCCATGGTACCTTGTTGCCTGCAAGTAGTGATTCCTGTACTGGCTCCGCCTCCTGACACTCCTCCTTTCAGCCCCTTTGTGGTTCAGAAGGCAGGCTCTGTGAAATGTGTGACACAGCAATGTCTACGTGTCACCGAAGGAAGTAATAATGTGTGAGGATCTTCACAACAAGCTCATTCAGATTACTAGAAGTAATTGAAATACAATATAGAAGTTATTGTAGGATTTTTACATTTTGACCATAGTTACGCTTTAATATTTGTAATTGTGCAAGTTGTTTTCAATCTTTTTAAACCTGCAAGTTTCTGGTGATCAACCTATGAAGGTCCTTGTTCAGATACTTCTTTTTATAGGGAAATAACAGTGTGTTGCTGCCTCCCAATTATGCTCCTCCAGTGTCCCCTGTTGCACAGAGTGACAATGCAAAGACTATAAGACCCCTTTCACACTGTGCCACCACCGGCATCAGCGGTAAAGCGCCACTATTTTTAGCGCCGCTTTACCGTCGTTTCAGCGGCGCTATTCGCCCGCTAGCGGGGCGGTTTTAACCCCCCACTAGCGGACGAAAAGGGGTAAAATCTGCCCGCAAAACACCCCTGGAACTTCGTTTTGCCGGCGGTATCGCAGCGCTGCCCCACTGATTTCAATGGGGAGCACCGGTGGAGGAGCGATGAGTTCACCGCTCCTTCACCACTCCAAAGAAGCTGCTGGCAGGACTTTTTCTGACACCCTGCCAGTGAATCGCTCCAGTGTGAAAGCCCTCTGGCTTTCACACTGGAGTAAATGGAGCAGCTGTTTTAGGGCGGTTTGCAGGCGCTATTTTTAACGCTATAGTGCCTGCAAAACGCTCCAGTGTGAAAGAGGTCTTAGTGTCCGCTTCAACACGCATTAGGGTGGCATAGTACACTTTTTTCACCACCTGAGAAACCCCTCCTGAGAAATGCCATGGAGCCATCGCCTGAGTCCATGCATGTAGACGGGAAGTGACTGCAAAGAGACTGCTAAAGGCCAGACAGCAACAGAAACCTGGCAGGGGCTCTAATCTGGAAGAAACAAAGAGAGAAGAGAGGGCGCACCGACCTAGTGCATTACCACTGATAGCGTTTATTAAAAAAGGTAAAATAGCAAATAAATACTCACAAACGAGCATGAATGACAGGCATGAACATTAACTGCAGGTACGCAGTAACAGACATCAGAAAGAAACCGGGACCGGACATCAGGTGGATTCGGCAATGGCTGACGCGTTTCAGGGGAGAACCCCTTTCCTCAGAGCCTAAGCGGGTGGTCAGGGGCTCTAACCTGTCCTCACTTTATCCAAAACTAAAGCAAAAAAAAAAACCAACTTAGCATACACTTTAAAGGGTTAGTTCACCTTTACCAAAAAACTGCCTATGCAAATATGGGGCACCTCTAGATAAAAACGATGCAACTCTGACTAAAGTTGAATACTGCCCTTGCTATAGGTGTAGGCCATTTACATACCTCCCAAAGCCTGACTAGAATACTTTCCGGGACATTGCTAGGATGTGAAGCCTAGTTATTACTGCTCACTGCCACAATCACAAGAGTTCCTCTAATTCAAACCCCCTTCACATGTTCTTTCTGTGCGCTGATGTAGTAGACCTGAGCTCAGAGTTTGAGAGCTCCCTCCTGTGATGGTGGAGGTGAGCAGTAATGACTAGGCCTCACTTTGCAACATCCTAGCAACGCTAAGAGAATTCCAATCTGGCATCATGAGGTACGTAAATTACCTACACCTATAGCAAGAGCATTATCCACTTCCTGCCCGCAGTATGTCATATGACGTCCTGGGCTTTGAGTGGGGATATCTGAACGATGGGGGCAGCTGCAGGCATCCTTCACACATCATTATTTTCCTCCGGCGATTTCCTGCACCGTAAAAACAATCATAGCGGCCCCCACTCCCGCCGCCCTCCGGTACTTCTACCGGCTTGCCAGTGCGATTGTCAAGCTGGAGAAGAAATCCGCCGGCAGCGGAAGTCCTCTATGAGGGATCGGATGAAAATGAATCTGCCTGTCCGTTTTCATCTGGTCCGCCAGACGGAGGGAAAAATGTGGTCTGGATTTAGCGGATCGGAGCAGATCAGATGTCAGCGGACATATTCACCGCTGACATCCGTCGCTCTTTAGAACTGCATGGAGCGGACCTGAACGGTCCGCATGTGTGAAAGAGCCCTAAGGAGTAGCAAAATGTGTTTTGGGGTGTAATTCTAAGCATTGCCTATGCTGTGTGTTAGAAATATTTTCTTAATTCACAACTTTGTGTAAAAGAAACACATTTTCATTCAGATTTTTTTTAAACACTTGTGGCAAAAAAAATACATTTTCAAAAGGAGGGGTCAAAACCAGGTATCCACTACCCCCCAAAAAACATATGTGCCAAATATGTTGGGGGGTGGGGGAGGGGTAGGGGGTTGGTCATGAGAAAGAGTGGAACTTCCCCTTTTGGGAGAAGTTTGACTTTAATTTCTTAATTTGCCCCCAAATTTTAACAAAATAAATTACAACTTCAGAAAAATCTCCCCATGCCTCTTACTTAAAGCAGAGCTGCACCCAAAAGGGGACTCGTCCCTCGCTCCTCTTGCACAATTGGCACTTTTGAGGAGCGGGGGTGGGGGTGGGGGGGTGGGAGAGCAGGTACCTGATTTTGAGCAGGTACCTGGGTTCCCACTTCCGAAGTTATCCTCACTTCCTCCCCCCTGCAGTCTTCTGGGACACTGACAGGTCCCAGAAAACTTCATCCACCATTCACGATGCACAGCCACAAGCTGTCACAGCCTGGTGCTCATAGTGAAGATGCCGGGGACTGAAGACGGTGGGTAAGAGTGGCTGGGGTGAACACACCGCTGGATCCTGCGAAAAGGTGAGTGGCTGTTTTTTAAAAGTCAGCAGCTACAGTTTGCTGCTGAACTGTTATTTTTTTCACAAGTGGCTGGAACTCCTCTTTAACACCTTGGACTTACTGCTTTCAAAAAGGGGTAATTTGAGGGGGGGGGGGGGTATTTGAACTGCCCTGGCATTTTAGAGCCTAAAGAAATGAGTCAGTACAAGAGGACCGATCAATTTTCAAATGTATATACCATAATTTGTAGACTCTAAAAAATTCACACAGACTAAAGCCTCATACACACGATCGAATTTTCCGACAGGAAATGTGATGACAGGCTGTTGGCGGGAAAATCTGACCGTTTGTATGCTCCATCGGACAATTGTTGTTGGATTTTCCGCGGACAAATGTTGGATGGCAGGTTTAAAATTTTCCACGGACAAATGACTGTTGTCAGATTTTTTGAGCGTGTGTACACAAGTCTGTCAGACAAAAGTCCAAAGTACAAACACGCATGCTCGGAAGCAAGGACGAACCAGAAGCAGTCGGTCTTGTAAAGTAGCGTTCGTAATGAAGAATTAACATTCGTGACGCGGCAAAATATGAAATCTCGAAATGAAGCGCACAATTCTCTTCTTCTTTAATGGGATAATAATGAAGCTGCTTTGCTGGTGATACTGATGGAGTTATTGCAAACTAATTTTCAAAGGCTTTTTTTTTATAGTGATATCAAGAATAATATTATTATGCTCTTATTTTTGGGGGGGGGGGCAAGTTACCACAACACCATTATCCTGTAGTTTTTAAGATCAAAGATACAACTATGCAGGGCCGGTGCTACCACTAGGCGGACTAGGCAACCGCCTAGGGCGCACTGCCGCCTAGGGCGCCCGGCCGCTGGCTATTTTACTCCTGCACTGTCCTTGCAACTACCCTGCCATGGCAAGCAGCAGCCGCCGACAACCGCCCGCCCCCCCCCCCGCTTCGCCGCTGCTGTGTTTACACAGACAGTAATCCCCCCTCTCTACTCTGCTATCTTGCAGCGAGCGGCGAGCCAGTAACATCTGTCCTGTCCAGCAACCCCCAGGGCGCTCTCTGTGTCAGTGTCAGGCAGCAGCAGCTGCCCCCTCCGCTCTCCACTCTCCGCTCTGTCATATATCTCGCCGAGACAGCTCTCGGCTCTACAGTGTGTGTCCATCATCCATGTCAGTCCAGCGGCACAGCGCCCCCCCCCACGCTCTCCTGGAGCGGAGTATGCATGGAGGATGGCGTGGCGCCTGGCGGCGGCTCTCCGGGCTTGGGGACACGTGGAGCCTGGGCTGGCTGGAACGGGAAGAGGTACCGCACCGACACACACACAGAAGTGTAAGAGTGGCTCTAGAGGACCCTAAAAGGAGCCACCCTATAGACAGTAATGGGTGAGAGAATCTGGAAAGGCTGTTTGTGAAGAAACAACAACTTTGAACAAAGAGCACACAACAAGCAATGTGAGAACTGAGGTATGCTACTATATATGGTGTTTCCTATAGGGTTTAGGTCCCATTCACACTTGTGTGACTTTTTCTGCCCCAAAGTCGCATGACAATTCGAACCACAAGTTTACAGATGATAATCATTCAAATCTTTACGACTTCAAGTCACAGTGACTTCAGAGAAGTTCCTGCACTACTTTCATGCAACTTGATTCAATTACTTCAATGTAAACCCACAAAAGTCACATGAAAGTCGCACCTGTGTGATATAGATGCGATTTGGGTGCGACTTGTGAAAAGAATGCCTGAAAAAAATATGCAGCCTGGCAGGCCAGGAAAGAAGCGAGCGCCCACCCCCTCCTGAACCATACCAGGCCACATGCCCTCAACATGGGGAGTTGTTTTGGGGCAGGAGGGCTCAGCCCCCCCAAAACATCTTGTCCCCATGTTGAAGGGGACAAGGGCCTCTTCCCCATAACCCTGCATAGGACTGCTGCCTAGGGCGCCCAGCCACTGGTGTTCCTACACTCTTCTCTCTGCAGCAGGCAACTAAGTCTCAGCAATAGCAGGTAGCCGCCGCTCCATTCGCACAAAGTGTCAGAGGTGCAGCAGAGGACTGTGTCTGTGTCCCAACTTCCAAATGAATGGAAGCAGGCAAACATTCATTGATGGGCGCTGGTAGGCTTCATTCAATGGGGGTTTCATTAAAAAGGTGGGGCAGGGCAAAGGGGGTGTGGTCAGGGGTGGAGCCAAGGGGGGGCGGCAAAATGAGGTTTCTCCTAGGGTGTCAAAAATCCTTGCACCAGCCCTGCAACTATGTTGGTGTCCCTTGTCAATTTTACATTGTATTTTTTTTAAATGTAACTGCCGACTCCCAAACTGTCATTTGAATTAAAACACATAGCTAAGTATTATTCTACACAATTTTCAACAATGCCAAAAGTTGGTGAAAGCAGGGGTCCATCATCTGGAGATAATTCTGAAAAACATCTGGATTATTCTCCTGGATCTCCCGCAGCAAAGGCATATGACATGACAATATGTTTTTTCAACAATGGGACTTTGCGGGGGCTTCTTGCTGATAGCTTGGCTTCACATAGGTATCTTGTTACAGTACTCACAGGTACTCACAGGTAACTTTAGACCTTCTTTGATCACCCTGGAGCTGATCATTGGCTGAGTCTTTGCCACTTTGACTATTCTTCAATCCATTGGAATGGTAGGTTTCCATTTTCTTCCACATCTTTCTGGATTTGGTTGCCATTTTAACTGCTTGCCGACTGCCGGCTGTCAATTGACGGCCAGACGGCGCAGCTCTCGTTGCGGGAGGGCGTCATATGATGCCCTCGCTTTCCCGGCCCACAAGAGGGCGCGCGTGCGATTGCCGCCGTGTCACTGGGCACCCGGTGCGAGTGCCTGACGGCGGCGATGTCCGCCGGGCACCCATGATTGCCGGTAACACAGTAGGACCGTGGATCTGTGTGTGTAAACACACAGATCCACGGTCCTCTCAGAGGAGAGGAGACCGATGGTGTATTCCCAGTACAGAGGAACACCGATCAGTCTCCTCCCCTTGTGAGTCCCTTCCCCCTACAGTTAGAAACACTCCCTAGCAAACACAGTTAACCCCTCGATCACCACCTAGTGTTAACCCCTTCCCTGCCAGTCACATGAATACCTTAATCAATACATTTTTATAGCACGGATCGCTGTATAAATGTGAATGGTCCCAAAAATGTGTCAAAAGTGTCCAATATGTCCGCCGCAATATCGCAGTCACGATAAAAATCGCAGATCGCCGCCATTACTAGTAAAAAAAATAAAAATGCTATAAATCTATCCGCTATTTTGTAGACGCTATAACTTTTGCGCAAACCAATCAATATACGCTTATTGCAATTTTTTTTACCAAAAATATGTAGAAGAATACATATCGGCCTAAACTGAGGAAAAAAATTCGTTTTAAAGAAAAAAAAATGGATATTTAATATAGCAAAAAGTAAAAAATATTGTGTTTTTTTTTTAAACTTGTCGCTCTTCTTGTGTTTATAGCACAAAAAATAAAAACCGCAGAGGCGATCAAATACCACCAAAAGAAAGCTCTATTTGTGCGGAAAAAAAATGATAACAATTTCATCTGGGTACAGTGTTGTATGACCGCGCAATTGTCATTCAAAGTGTGACAGCACTGAAAGCTGACAAATGGCTTGGGCAGGAAGGGGGTGAAAATGCCCTGTATTGAGGTGGTTAAAGAATTTGAGATAATTTTAGCCGAGCAGCCTCTCAGTTTCTGCATTTCTTTATATGTTTTCCCTTCTCCAACCAACTTTTATGCAGATTTTCAGAGAGAAATGCACTATACCCAACATGTACAACATTTGCTGCCTTCGCCCATAAATTAGGGCCGCCTGTTTGACACCTATTTTTTCAAAGACTGATTTACCTCACTAACTGAACTCCACACTGCTATTATTTTGAACTTGTCCCTTTTAATTAATGATTCAATTAAACAGAATCAGCAGCATGCATGTCATGACTGTTGGGTCTATTGGTTTTACTATTACTCTACTACTGGTAAATTATTTGCCATGTAGAAATATAATTTATACCAAACACAGTGATTGATCTGGTTAGTTATGTTGGACTGCTATTATTTTGAACACAACTGTACAATGTATCACCCGTGCCTTGAGATCTCTACACCTTTGTTGGGACAGACAGTGTGCACTGCAGATCTAGTTTACAACTTTCTATGAAATCTGCCAGCACAGTACAGACTGGGTTAATTATGGAAAGCATAACTCCCCAATTCTCTCCTTAACATTACAAAGAAAGGAAAAGCTTGGCAGGATTTTTCAGTGAGTAAAAAGGTAAGTGGCAATTTATTAAATATATATAATAAATATATTAACTATTAAAATATTTTAATGTATGCTGTATAAAGTATATACAGAATTAAATACTATATATATACAGTATACACACACTACTGTGCAAACATCAGCATTTGATGTGACCACTGTTTGTCTTCAAAACTGCTTCAGTTCTTCTAGGTACACTTGCACACAGTTTTTGAAGGAACGCGGCAGGTAGGTTGTTCCAAACATCTTGGAGAACTAGCCACAGAGCTTCTGTGGATGCCCACTGCCTCAAATCCTTCTGTCTCTTCATGTAATCCGAGACTGACCCCATGATGTTGAGATCAGGGCTCTGTGGG
This sequence comes from Aquarana catesbeiana, assembly GCF_042186555.1. NCBI lineage: Eukaryota > Metazoa > Chordata > Amphibia > Anura > Ranidae > Aquarana > Aquarana catesbeiana. Next base: position 660,727,844 of record NC_133327.1, on the reverse strand, counting down.
GGCCAAACCACCACTTCCAATACTCCTTGTTCTTTCCACTGAAGATAGATTTTACTGGCATTTGCTGCGTGTTTGGGGTAGTCGTCCTGCTGCAGAATAAATTTGGGGCCAATCACATGCCTCCTTGATGATATGACATAATGGATAATATCTGCTTTTCTTTTTCAGCATTGAGGACACCATTGATTCTGACCAAATCTCCAACTCCGATTACAGAAATGTAGCCATAAACTTGCAAGGAACCTCCAGCATGCTTCACCATTGCCTGCAGAAACTCATTATTGTACTGCTCTCCAGCCCTTCAGTGAACAATTGATGATCATTAGCACCTGCTTGGTATAATTGGTTAATGATACACCTGACTCTAATCAGACAAAATCCCTGACTTTTTGCAAGTGTATAAAGTGTGCAAGTGTAATAATTGATGCTGGTTTGAAGACAAAGGGTAGTCACACCACATATTGATTTTTCCTCTGTTTGCTCACTTTGCATGTTGTAAATTAATAAAAATAAACAAATTATATATTTTTGAAAGCATTCTAACTTTAAGGCATTTGTTCAAACCTGCCTAAAATTTTTGCATATACACTATATATATATATATATATATATATATATATATATATATATATATATATATATATATATATATATATATACACTAGTAAATATTTGATTAACATTAAAAAATATATGTTGCTTTCAACATATTCTAAAATAAATGTTGATGTTCCCAGGAATGAATCAGACAATTACACTAAAAGGTTGGTTAGAAGTGGATTACCTTTCCATAGAAAACATCTTCTTTTCTAAGTGAATCTTGGTCATCTGTACAAAAAAAAAAAGCTACAAAGAAAGTACAGTTAATGGATTTAAAATGAATAGTGATTTGTCAAAGAAGATGCCTCACTTTTCAAAGTTTTATCCAGTGCATTAAATTGATTGTAAAGTTTTGAGGAATTTAAGAGCAACTTTTATCAGAACCGTTTCTAAAACAAGCAATGTGACTGATTTGTTTTCTTTTGGCGGAGATATTCATTATTTAAAATGACTGAGTTTAGCACAGCCCCGTTTATGTTCAAGTAGGGATACATAAAAATGGAAAAAATGTTACATTTAATATTATACTTACAATAAAAAAGAGCAAGGCTGGCCATTGACTGATCATTTCAAATGTTGCTTCTGATTTTGAATTTTGCTTGCATTTATTAGGCTGTTTGGCATCACGATCGAGAAATAATGAGTATTTCAGACAAATATGTCTGCAAGCAGGTGTGATTCTTCACTCTACTATAAAGAAAAGAGAGGAACCCAAAATATCATGTACACCACTGTTAGTACCGGGAATGCGTTGGGACTCAATACTTTTATGATGGTAAGCAGCTATCTCCGTTCAGTGCCCATGGTGTCGCTTATAGAAACTAATCAGATTCCAGCGTTTTGGTGGGGCAGGTTATACATACAGTGCATTCGGAAAGTATTCACAGCACTTCACTTTTTCCACATTTTGTTATGTTACAGCCTTATTCCAAAATGCATTAAATTTATTATTTTCCTCAAAACTCTAGAAACAATACCCCATAATGACAACGTGAAAGAAGTTTGTTTGAAATCTTGCAAATTTATTAAAAACGAAAAAACGAAAAAATCCCATGTACCTAAGTATTCACAGCCTTTGCTCAATACTTTGTTGAAGCACCTTTAGCACCAATTACAACCTCAAAGTCATTTTGAGTATGATACTAACAAGCTTGGCACACTATTTTTGGGCTGACACCCCCACTTCCCACCACCCCCACACCCCGTGACAGCATTCAACAGACACCGGCAGCTGATTCCAACCCTCCTCTGGTCCTCCTGCAGACCCTGCACTTTCTGCCTCCATTCTCTGCCTGCAGCTTCTTCCTGGCAGCAGCACAAGGTAAGGGGGGTGCACTGTGATGTGAGGGAGAGTGGGGGACTCTTGACTTCTGATGGTGGTGGTGGTGGTGGGGGGGCTCTTGACATCAGATGTAAGGGGGGGTGGGCTGCATATTCTTATAATTATTATGAGCATAATAGAATTCTATGCCAGTTTAAAAGGAGGGTCAAACACCGCTGGTATCATCCACAAGCAACTTTATTTGAAACTGCTCAGACAGAACACCATGTCAGAACCATGTTCTATCTGAGCAGTGCCCAATAACGTTTCTTGTGGATGATACCAGCAGTGTGCAACCCTCCTTCTCAGCCTTGCATCACCTACTACAGGAGTGTGAGTGGTCTCAGTGCTGGTTTGCACCTGCCCTTCTGTCAGGGAAATGGCTGTAGGACTGGCAGTCCTGCCAGTACCCGTCATGGTCGCGCCGGGCGTATCCAGGTGCGGGACGACGGGTGCACGCAGGTGTGCAATGGCGGGTGCGCTCAGACGCGCGCGTGTCATGCACCGTGACAATAGTTGGCGCCCTCTGGCCTATTTAAACTTGCTGCAGATGCATGCAGGTTGCTGGATTATTGTCAGCTTCCTGTGTCTCCTGCACCTACTATCTGCATCTAATTCCTGTTTACTACCTGGCTTGCTTGACCTCTCCTGCTCTCCTCCCCGGCTTGGACTTGACTATTCTCCAATCTCCGCACCTGTACCTTGTCTGATCGCATGGTGTTTGACCCCTGGCCTGGCTACCGACTCTGCTCCTGGTTCATCCTGCTGTACCTCATCTCAGACTGATCCTGCTGTGTATGAGCCCTGCCCTGGCTACTGATTCTGTTCCTGGTTCATCCTGCTGTACCTCGTCTCGGACTGATCCTGCTGTGTATGACCCCTGGCCTGGCTACCGACTCTGTTCCTGGTTTGCTCTACTGCTCCATAACCTGGGATCTCTCCTCGCACGGTTGCCCAGTCAGCTTATCCAGAGCACCCCAGCTGCCCTTTGCTAACCAGCTACCCAGCAGCAGCACTTGGCAATCCGTGCTCCTTTGGGCACCGTACTCCCTGTCTCACTCCCAGGGGTACGTTGCACTTAGCCACAAGGGGTGCCCTCAATCCGGCCTCGCATCTGGGACTTGACACCTTCACAGCTTAGATCTTAGGTTATTACTAAAACCAGTGATAATCGAATGCAGAAGTAATTATTTAATATGATAATGAGTATATGAAGTTATATAGTCTTACACACACAACCGGCCCTTTGAGGCCAACCAATAATGCTGATGCGGCCCACAATGAAATTGAGTTTGACACCCCTGGTATAGATCTTTATTTTGCCAATTTCCCATGAATATGATGCTGTTTAGATGGATCTTAATCCCCAAATAGTCATCAGACTTCTCTGCACAGATTATTTTCTCTTGACGTTTCTGTGAAATGTACTTTGCAGGACCTACGGTGTTCGATTCCTGGAATCATCCCTGCAGATTGTTGTGGATATTACATATCTGTTGTCACTTAAGCTGACAACACACAATCAGATTTTTCTTAGGATTTGATCCTACAGATCAACAAAAGTGACCAACACTTGATTAATGTGAATGTCAAGTTAATAGATAAGGATGGAAATGTGAACAGAATTGCCCATATTCCAAGATTTGTAGTGTCTCCACCAGGTAAACACTGTTTTACCTTGTGACATTACAGATTGTATTATGTAAACTTTGCAGGTATGCCCTTGAAAGTTGTGGATTCAGAAATTCAAATTTTGTTGGGGCAATACGGATAAAATGATACTACTTCAAAAAATAATTAACAGCTAAAATAAATAAATTAAAAAAATATCTAAAAGGGCATTTCAATATGAAATTGGTGTTTTAATACTTTCATAAATGCACTTTTGTGTATAAAGAGATGCATTTAACATTCAATTATTTTTTTTCCTGCTAGGGGCATCATAATTAGTTTCAACAAAGTATGGAAAAAAACTGTAATTACTAGATCTAATTTTAATCAAAGAATAGTCGAGAAACTGAGATTTCCCTTTTACATAAGTGAGTTGTTTCTTTTGTCCTGTGAGCGATTTAGTATTTCCTAAAGCTAACAATTATTCTGTAATTGCTGGTAAATTGATGTCTGCTTCCAAATCTTAATGTAAAAAATGTTAAAAACTGTATATATGCTTTTTCTTCTCAGATTCTATGAAAGGATTGGATTTATGGTATTAGTACAAATTAACATAGACTTTCGAATATGATAAAAAAAAATAAAGGGGGATCTGAAGGAAGAAGATTCTCAAATAGTCTGAGCTGTCTATAGCAGGGACTCCAAACTTTCCAAACAAAGGGCTATATTACTGGCCACTGGAATCAGTGGGCTGAATAGTGCCCCATCCCTGGTGTAAGTCGAAAGAATAGTGCCCAACATTGGTGTCAGTGGGAGGAATAGTACCCCATCACTGGTATCAGTAGGATGAATAGTGCCCCATTTCTGGTGTCAGTGGAAGGAATAATGCCCCATTTCTGGTGTCAGTGGAAGGAATAATGCCCCATTGTTGATGTCATCGGGAGGAATAGTGCCCCATCCCTTATGTCAATGGAAGGAATAGTGCCCCATTGTTAGTGTCATCATGAGGAATAGTGCCCCATCCCTGGTGTCAGTGGGAGGAATAGTGCCCCATTGTTGGTGTCATTGGAAAGAACAGAGCCCCATCCCTGGTGTCAATGGGAAGAATAGTACAGTACTCCATCATTTGTATCAGTAGGATGAATAGTGCCCCATTTCTGGTGTCAGTGGAGGGAATAATGTCCCATTGTTGATGTCATCAGGAGGAATAGTGCCCCATCCCTGATGACATCGGGAGGAATAGTGCTCAATTGTTGGTGTCATCGGGAGGAATAGTGCCCCATCTCTGGTGTCAATGGGAGGAATAGTGCTCCATTGTTGATGTCAATGGGAGGAACAGAGCCCCATCCCTGGTGTCAATGGGAAGAATAGTACTCCATCATTGGTATCAGTAGGATGAATAGTGCCCCATTTCTGGTGTCAGTGGAGGGAATAATGTCCCATTGTTGATGTCATCAGGAGGAATAGTGCCCCATCCCTGATGTCAATGGGAGGAACAGTGCTCCATTGTTGGTGTCATCTAGAGGAATAGTGCCCCATCTCTGGTGTCAGTGGGTGGAATAGTGACCCATTGTTGGTGTCATTGGGAGGAATAGTGCCACATATCTGGTGTCAGTGGGAGGAATCGTGCCTTGTCCCTGGCGTCAGTAGGATTAATAGTGCCTCATTGTTGGTGTCAGTTGAAGGAATAGTGCCCTGATGTCAGTGGGAGGAATAGTGCTCCATTGTTGGTGTCATCGGGAGGAATAGTGCCACATCTCTGGTGTCAGTGGGAGGAATAGTGACTTGTCCCTGATGTCAGTAGGATTAATAGTGCCTCATTGTTGGTGTCAGTTGAAGGAATAGTGTCCCATTGTTGGTGTTATTGGGAGGAATAGTGCCCCATCCCTGGTGTCAGTGGAGGAATAGTGCCCCATTGTTGGTGTCATCAGGAGGAATAGTGCCTCATTGTTAGTGTCAGTTAAAGTAATAGTGGCCCATCATTGGTGTCAGTGGAATGAACAGTACCACAAAAGCCAGATAAAGGCAAGTAAAGGACCATAGTTTAAAGACCACCAGTCTATAGCAACAAAGTTTGCTTTCCTTCTCCAAGTGTAGTATGAGGACATTATAGGAGACTTCTGATTGGTTGCACTTGTTAATAGAGATTGCTTGAAAACCTTTTTTGACACATTGAGATTCACATTTATTTTTCAGAATGTATTAAACAAATTAGTTCCAGATCAGGTACTTTTATACAGGTTGCAGCAAACACTCTAATTTCGCGTACACACGGTCGGACTTTTCGACCGGACTTGTCTGACGGACTCCGATGGACCAAATCCGGCGAACAATCCGATCGTGTGTGGGCTTCACCTGACCTTCAGCGGACTTTTCCAGTCACAAATCTGATGGACTTTACATTTGGAACATGCTTCAAATCTTTACGTCGTAACTCCGCCGGACCCAGAAATCCGCTCGTCTGTATGCTAGTCCGACAGACAAAAAAACAACGCTAGGGCAGCTATTGGCTACTGGCTATCAACTTCCTTTTTTTAGTCTGGTGTACGTCATCACGTACGAATCCGTCGGACTTTGGTGTGATCGTGTGTAGGCAAGTCCGGTCATTAGAAAGTCCATTGAAAGTCCGTCGAAAGTCCGTCGAAAGTCTGTTGGACGGGCTGTCAGACTTTTGTAGCTGAAAAGTCCGACCATGTGTAAGTGGCATAAGGGGTCTATTGATAAAATATTTGCTGTGCCTCAGCTGTCATACAGTCATCAAGAATATTTCCCACAATGTGTCTAATACGTGTATGTCGTATGATCGTCATCACCATCTAGTGGGCTTTATAAAGTGGTATTCTCCTAAAATACCACAATCAGGAAAATACTGCATTACGGCCATTAGATGGAGCTGACGATCATAAGAAAATACACATATTAGACATATTATGGGGACAATTTGCAAAGTCTGTGTGAATCATGAGGCATTCTCACAGCAAATTTATTTATAGATACATTTCTAGACATGATCTGGGTGACTGGAAATCTTTTTTTGGCAAAAGTGATTTTTGTCATTGCCCCTGGAGAAACAGACAATATTGGTGGTGTACAAAGGCGATAGCAACCACTACCAAGCCATGGGCCCTAGAAAGGCCTAGCTCTTATCCGTTTTGTTTTTTTGAATTATTACTATTTTTACTGGATTCACATGTGAAAAGGTGACAACACACAAGCACAACTGGGAGAGAGAATGTCACTCTATAATCACCCTATAGTAGGAAGTGTCTGCGCAAGGATCACCAGGTATTGTTTAAGTGACAACTGCAGGTTTAAAAATATTAATAATGAAAGTAAATTAAACATGGCAAAGGGCATTTATAGAATTTGAGTGTTAGATTTTACATATATAATAATATATACAGTAAAGCATGCTTGTTATACTCACTGTGGAACCTAAGGAGTTCATTGTGCACATTGTGCAAAAAAGCTGTTTGATCCTGTCTTTTCTAATCCTCCCCTTCTTCTACAGTCCCCAAATCCATCTCCTGATAGTACAGAGCCTCTGGAGTCACTCTGCACATGCTCAGTTTGGTGTGTATTGCTAGAGAGTTTTTTTTTTTTCTTGGGAGGGTGCATGTGTGATCGCCACAGGGCCAATTAGCACTGCCCAGACAGAGGGTCAGGGGCCCTGCAGCCTCATAGGACAGTCAGAAGAGAATGAAAACTCCTCCTACAAGCTTTAACCAGGCACTGATAGAAGTCACAAGGCTGCTGTATACTGCTGATGAGAAAAGGTATTTAGCAGTTTATATTTACTATAATAATTGCATTTTCATGTTCTGTGGGGGACCAGATATAGTGAATGCAGGGTCCTGGGTTTAGTAACGCTTTAAAACTAACTCTAAATCTACTCGCGGCCACATTCTAATGCCCCGTACACGTGGTCGGATTTTCCGACAGAAAATGTGTGATAGGACCTTGTTGTCGGAAATTCCGACCGTGTGTGGGCTCCATCACACATTTTCCATCGGATTTTCCGACACACAAAGTTTGAGAGCAGGCTGTAAAATTTTGCGACAATAAAATCCGTTGTCGGAATTTCCGATCGTGTGTACACAAATCCGACGGACAAAGTGCCACGCATGCTCAGAATAAATAAAGAGATGAAAGCTATTGGCTACTGCCCCGTTTATAGTCCCGACGTATGTGTTTTACGTCACTGCGTTCAGAACGATCAGATTTTCCGACAACTTTGTGTGACCGTGTGTATGCAAGACAAGTTTGAGCCAACATCCGTCAGAAAAAATCTATAGATTTTGTTGTCGGAATGTCCGATCAATGTCCGACTGTGTGTACGGGGCATTAGAATGTGACTGCCAGTAGATTTAGAGATAATTAGCTTTAGGCTGAACTTCCACTTTAAAACGTGGCTTTGTCCACCTTTAACTTACTCAAATTCTCCAAGCAACCTAATCTTGGTTCTTTTACAGAGGCAGCCTTGACAGCAACACACAAATACTCTAAATACAATGCCTTGAAAAAGTATTCATACCCTGAAATTTTCCACATTTTGTCATGTTACAATCAAAAACATGAATGTATTTTATTGGGATTTTATGTGATAGACCAACAGAAGTGGCAAATAATTGTGGAAAGAGTGGAAAGAAAATGATAAATGATTTTCAGAATTTTTTACAAATAAATATCTGAAAAGTGTGGCGTGCATTTGTATTCAGCCCCCTTTACTCTGATACTCCTAACTAAAATAAAGTGGAACCAATTGCCTTCAGAAGTCACCTAATTAGTAAATAGAGTCCAGTAGAAGTGTAGTAGAGTGTATAATTTCATCTCAGTATAAATACAGCTGTATTCTGTAAAGCCCTCAGAGGTTTGTTAAAGAACCTTAGTGAACAAACAGCATCATGAAGGCCAAGGAACACACCAGACAGGTCAGGGATAAAGTTGTGGAGAAGTTTAAAGCGGGGTTAGGTTATAAAAAAATCCCATGCTTTGAACATCTCACGGAGCTCTGTTCAATCCATCATCTGAAAATGGAAAGAGTATGGCACAACCGCAAACCTACCAAGACATGTCCGTCCACCTAAACTGACAGGCCGGGCAAGGAGAGCATTAATCAGAGAAGCAGCCAAGAGGTCCATGGTAACTCTGGAGGAGCTGCAGAGATCCACAGCTCAGGTGGGAGAATCTTCCACAGGACAACTATTAGTCGTGCTCTCCACAAATCTGGCCTTTATGGAAGAGTAGCAAGAAGAAATCCATTGGTGAAAGAAAGCCATAAGAAGTCCCGTTTGCAGTTTGCGAGAAGCCATGTGGGGGACATAGAAAACATGTGGAAGAAAGTGCTCTGGTCAGATGAGACCAAAATTGAAATGTTTGGCCTAAAATCAAAACGCTATGTGTGGCGGAAAACTAACACTGCACATCAGCCTGAACACACCATCCCCACTGTGAAACATGGTGGTGGCAGCATCATGTTGTGGGGATGCTTTTCTTCAGCAGGGACAGGGAAGCTGGTCAGAGTTGATGGGAAGATGGATGGAGCCAAATACAGAGCAATCTTAGAAGAAAACCTGTTATGCCGCGTACACGTGACCGGTTTTGCCGTCGGAAAAAACTCCCAAGGTTTCTCCGACGAAACTCCATTCAAGCGGTCTTGCCTACACACGGTCAAACCAAAGTCCAACCAAAGTCCGACCGTCCAGAACGCGCTGACGTACAGCACGTACGACGGGACTAGAAAAAAGAAGTTCAATAGCCAGTAGCCAATAGCTTCCGTCTCGTACTTGCTTTTCAGAGCATACGTCGTTTTTGGTCTGTCGGAACAGCAAACAGACGAGCGGTTTTCCCCATAGGAATTGGTTCTGTCAGAAATATTTAGAACATGTTCTATTTCTAGGTCCGTCAGAATTTTCGAAAAAATAAGTCCGATGAGGCATACACACGATCGGAATAGATGATGAAAAGCTTCCGTCCGACTTTTTCTGTCGGGCATTCCGCCCGTGTGTATGCGGCATTAGAGTCTGCAAAAGGCTTGAGACTGGGGCGGAGGTTCACCTTCCAGCAGGACAATGATCCTAAACATACACTCAGAACTACAATGGAATGGTTTATATCAAAGCATATTCATGTGTTGGAATGGCCCAGTCAAAGCCTAGACCTAAATCCATATGAAAATCTGTGGCAAGAATTGAAAATTGCTGTTTACAGACGCTCTCCATCCAATCTGACAGAGCTTGAGCTATTTTGCAAAGAAGAATGGGCAAAAATGTCCCTCTCTAGATGTGCAAAGCTGGTAGAGACATCCCCAAAAAGACTTGCAGCTGTAATTGCAGTGAAAGGAGGTTCTACAAAGTATTGACTCAGGGGGGGCTGAATACAAATGTACATCACACTTTTCAGATATTTTATTTGTAAAAAATTTTGAAAACCATTTATAGTTTTCATTCCACTTCACGATTATGTGCCACTTTGGGCACTTTCTCACCGGGGTGGGGGGTGCGTTGGGCGTAAAGTGCTGCTAGTTTTGGTTGAGCTTTTCGGCCCCTAGTGGGGTGCTTTTAACCCCTGCTAGCAGCCGAACAAAGGGTTAAAATTGCCCGTGTTGCAGCGCTGCTGAAACGCTTTGCAGGTGCTTCAGCAGCGCTGCCCATTTATTTCAATCTGCAGGACATTTTAGGAGCGGTGTATACACCACTCCCGCACCGCCCCAAAGACGCTGCTTGCAGGACTTTTTTTTTCGTTCTGCAAGCGCACCATCCCAGTGTGAAAGCACTGGGGCTTTCACACTGTGGAGGTTGAGAGGCGCTTTTCAGGCGCTATTTTTATCGCTAAAACGCCTGAAAAGCGCCTAATTATGAAAGTAGTCAATGTGTTGGTCTATCACATAAAATCCCAATAAAATACATTTATGTTTTTGGTTATACCATGACAATATGTTGAAAATTTCAAGGGGTATAAATACTTTTTCAAGGCACTGTATTGGAAAAAGTAGGCTTTACTGTAAGGAATGTAATGGGTAAAACACTCGCACCTAGAGTAATAAACCTTTTAAAACAATATCCTAAAGTGTTAAGTGCAGCAGCTATTTCAAATCATGTGATTGATAATGGATGGTCATGTCACAAAACTCTAAACTTCCGTGAACAAACAGCGCTTGCTAAATCAAGTGGTAAAAAAAAACTCACATGTAATGTGCAATCACAATGTGTAAATTATTATAGTGAAACAACAAAAAATATCATGTGTATGCAACAATCCATAAGTCTGTAGTGATTATTTTAAACTTCTTTTGCCAAGAAGAAAAGTGCTTGTTCTCCATTGAAATCCCACAATATAGTGATAATAGTAAGAAGTGCTCCCAAAACGACTCAAAGAAGTAAGGCGAAGATCCCTACTCACCAAATGTTGTTGACCCTCAATATCGTACAACAAGAGAGGTCAAATGAGCTTGGCGGTCTCAATGACCAGAGGATCCATGAACTAGCTATATATCATAGTCACCTTCCTGCAATCCATAATCCAGGGGTTAACTTTGTGGTAATCAAACAGAAAACAGGCTCCACATAGCGTAAAAAAGTATTTGCTCTTTATTTTAAAAGCTTAAAAAACAGGTAAAATATCCAAACAGGATTGATGCAAACCCTTCTGTCACTGTCCACCTCCAGGAACCCCGCCAGCCTCCAGTGCAGCTTCTCTGCTCTCTCTCTCCGGAGGCTGGTGGGGTTGCGGGAGGTGGACAGTGACGGAAGGGTTTGCTTCAATCCTGTTCGGATATCGTTCCTGTTTTTTAAGCTTTTAAACTAAAGAGCAAATACTTTTTTACGCTATGTGGAGCCTGTTTTCTGTTTGATTACCACAAGGTTAATCCCTGGATTACGGATCGCAGGAAGGAGACTATGATATAAGCTGGTTCGTGGATCCTCTGGTCATTGAGTCCGCCAAGCTCATTTGACCTCTCTTGTCATACGATATTGAGGGTCAACAACATTTGGTGAGTAGGGATCTTCGCCTTACTTCTATGAGTTGTTTTGGGAGCACTTCTTACTATTATCACTATATTGTGGGATTTCAACGGAGAACAAGCACTTTTCTTCGTGGCAAAACAAGTTTAATATAATGACTACGGACTTATGGATTGTTGCATACACATGATATTTTTTGTTGTTTCACTATAATAATTTGCATATTAAATGTAATTTTTTTTTACCACTTGAAGCGCTGTTTGTTCACAGAAGTTTAGATTTACTGTAAGCAAGTTGTCTGTATACACAGAATACAACTGAGTGTAATAGCAACAGTGCATAAAGAGAAGTTACCCCAGGACAGCAGTTGGACATTCCAAGTCTAATTCCTACAATCTGCTCAATCTACTCTTTAGATTAAAATGTTGCGGAAGCAGAAGACAACGGCAGCTAATAAGGCAACACCAATTCCTTTGCAGAGCGGAGCTGTCAGCAAATTATCCAAATTTACACTTATGTGTCTGTTCACCAACTGTTAATAATAGTGCTTGCCTCAGATGTGAGCAGTCAGATAGGAGAAGGGAAATTTAAGACAAGCTATCATCATCTTCATTTCCATTACATAGAAAATACCTGAAGTCCCTGGAGAAGGACTCACTAGACATAGCACGCATTGTACAGTAGGTAAGATTAAATCATGCCACTGTGATGTGCATTTCTTTGCAAATATATGACAGGCTTAAACATGGATTGAATTGGGCAATTCAGGTACCGTAGGGAATGAGGTATCAGCTCCTTTGTGTCTGATGATGTCCCTGATGACTGGTGGGGTAATGGTTTAAAATATAGGAAAGAGCACCAATCTGCAGAATGAACGAAGCAGAAACATGGAGATGCTTTCACTGCAAGTCATCAGGTTCAGCTTCCTCACCAGCAAGCATAAGAAAGAACAGTGGGTGCTACAGTACTGACATCACCATATCTCCTGACACTAACTGAGACAGCAACAGTGCCTTAGCTAAACGCAAACTAAACCTATACAACCATTAGACTTCTTTCACACTGAAGCGTTTTTGGGCTAAAAATAGCACCTGAAAAACACCCCCCTGCAGCCCCAGTGTGAAAGCCCGAGTGCTTTCACACTGGAGCGGTGCGCTTGTAGGACGTTAGAAAAAGACCTGCAAGCAGCATCTTTTGGGCGATGGGGGAGCAGTGAATACACCGCTCCTGCCATTGGAATCAATGGGCAACAATGCCAAAGCGCCTGCAAAGCGCTTCGGCAGCGGTGCTTTGCGGGCGCTATTAACCCTTTATTCGGCCGCTAGCAGGGGGTTAAATTAGCTGCGCTTTACCACTAATGCCCCCCCCCCTGCCCGAGTATGAAAATAGCCTAATGCCATGTACACACGAGCGGAATTTCCATCCGAAAAATCTTGGATGTTTTTTTCCGACGGAATTCTGCTCAAGCTTGTCTTGCATACACACGGTCACACAAAAGTTCTCTGAACTTTCGACCGTCAAGAACACGGTGACGTACAACACTACGACGAGCCGAAAAAATGAAGTTCAATGCTTCCGAGCATGCGTCGAATTGTTTCCGAGCATGCGTGATTTTTTGCGCGTCCGAATTGCATACAGACGATCACATTTTCGGATAGTAACTTTTCCCAACTGAAAAATAGAGAACATGATCTCAATCTTTTGCTGGCAGCAAAAGACCGATGGAGAATACACACGGTGGCATTTTCCCACAAAACGCTCTCAGCGGAGTTTTGCTGGCGGCATTTCCGATCGTGTGTACGCGGCATTAGGTTACAGAATGGTGGAGTCACGGAAGTGCACTGTTTTTGAGGAAAAAGGTAATTTTTCAGGCTTTTGGATAACAAAATGAACTAGGCATGTGCGGTTAGTTTCATTCCTAATAAATATTCAGACAAATTTTTCGTTATTCAGATATATAGAATTTTACTGAATTCTCCAAATAATAAAAAGAAGTTTGTCCGAATTTCTAAAATTCAAATCAAATTTTACATCGAATTCGATCTGTACACATATTGATGAAATCAAATACGTTGTGTCTTATTAGAGTACCATTTCAAAATAATGCTGTTTTTGTTAAGCAAAAGGTGATTTAAAGAGTAATTGTAATCATTTGATGAAGATTTTTCTTTTGCTTGCTCACTTTGCGAGTGTAAAATTTGATAACAAGAAACCAGCCAAATATGCAGTATATCTATTTGAAAGCATTTGTACTTGACATTATTTTTTCTCAGCTGGCTAAAACTTCTGCACAGTATTGTACATAGTAAAATGTTGAAAGTAAGATATTACTTTTATTAATTAGAACACTTCACATAATTTGAATAAAGGTATTATTAATACAAACAAGATTAATGTGTATAAATAACAACCAGATGTTTGGTCACTCTCACAGAGCTCCAGAGATCCTTTGGGACAATTTTCAAGAAGGAGAATGATAAAGCCAGCCATCACTGAAGGGCCTCTGATGTGGCCTTTATTATGGCAGAGTGGCTAGATGAAGATGGAAGCCTTTCCTCATTGCAAAACACATAAAAGTCTTCTTTGATTTATTCAAAAAAGCACCCGAATGACTCTTAAGCCCGTACACACAATCAGACTTTCCGACAACAAAACCGTGGAATTTTGTTTGAAGGTTGTTGGCTCCAACTTGTCTTGCATACACACGGTCACACAAATGTTGCCCAACTATTACGAACGTGGAAACTTCGGTGATGTACAAGACGTACGACGAGCCGAGAAAAAGGAAGTTCTATAGTCATGTGATATCTCCATTATGAACGCTAGTTTTACAAGACCGAGCACTTCTGGCTCGTATTTGATTCCGAGCATGCGTGGACTTTTGTGCGATGGACTTGTGTACACACGATCGGAAAGGCCGACAACAAAAATTTGTTGGCGGAAAATTTGAGAACCTGCTAGCCAACATTGGTTGGTGGAAAGTCCGACAACAAATGTTCGATGGAGCATACACAGGGTCAGACTTTCCGCCAACAAGCTCACATCCAACATTTGTTTCGGAAAATCAGATCGTGTGTACGCGCCATTAGACTGTCAGGAACAAGAATGTGTCTCTGGTTTGAAGAAAAAAAATTGTTTTGCCTCAAGTGTAAATGTTATTAATGTAGGAAACCCAGTGTCCACTCATCATCACTTGGCCAATACCATCCCAGCAGTGAAGCATGGTGGTGGCAGGCAGTGTCCTGCTGTGGGGCTGTGTGTGTTTTCCAGCAGCATTAGAGACTGGTCTGGGACAGGTAGACTTTTCAGGGTCCATGGTTTGAGGCTCAATGAAAACCTCTTCCACATCCACACACAGCACTCCAGACCTCAGGCTGGGCTGAATGTTCTCCTTCCCTCCAACATGACAATAATCTTAAAGCAGTTGTAAAGGCAGAAGGTTTTTTATCTTAAAGCGTTTGTTAACACAAAAAAAAAAAAAAAGATCCTGTTCCTTTAAAGCATTTTATACAGCACAGTGCTGTCCTGTGTCATTTGGCCCTATCAGGGCTGGGCTCAGCCCTTCCTTCTCTGAGCTGGCCACTCAGCTGTCGGCTAATTGCCAGCTCCCATCTCTCTCCACAGTTACTGAGCTGTTGTTGATTCTGCTCGTTAGTCCTGCCTACTTAAAGTCATCCAGCTCACTTGATCCCTGCCTTCGCCTTTGTCAACATCACAGAGACTTTCACCTGCGTTCCCGTTGAAGACTTGCTCGGCTGACGTTCCTTCTGGCTCCTGATCCTGCTTGCTGTACTACTACGTTTATCTCTGGCTCTCTGACATTTGCTTGGCTGACTACCCGATCCGGTTACTGAACTCTGGCTTTTTTTGACTACGCTTACTCTGTTTACCTTATTATTATTAAGCATAATAATTCATGGTCCCTGATAGTAGGCGAAGGCCATGAATTCAGAAGATACAGTCAATCCACTTGTTGGTAATATTTTTTCCAGATTGGATGAGCAAGATCACCGCATGGATAAGTTTGCCATAGCGTAACAAACGCTTCTGAGTTGCACGGCTCACCTGGAGTCTCCCACTGTGGCTGCTCTGGTACAACCTGAGTTGCATGCCGTCCCTGCTGCTGTGCCAGTCTCTGTGCAGGCACCCGCCTCGGGTATTATCTCTATAAGAGGTATGTGTGGTTCTGCTCCGCTTCCCCAGCGATTTGGGGGCGATCCAGTTCAATGCAGAGGGTTTCTTAACCAGGTTGAGATTTACTTTGAGATGCTGCCCCAGGCGTTTCCCACGGACAGAAGCAAAGTAGGTTTTGTGATATCTTTGCTTTCTGAGAGAGCCTTGGCCTGGGCAAACCCTCTATGGGAGCCGCAAAAACCTGTTGTTTTGAGTTACCCTGACTTTGTGGCCTCCTTTAAAAGGGTATTCCCGCATAGTCCGCTTCTGCTGCCAAGTGCCTCATGTCCATCAAACAGAGTACGAGAACTGTTGCAGACTACGCCATTGAATTCCGTACTCTGGCAGCAGAGTTTGCTTGGAACAATGAGGCCCTCGTGGCTGCTTTTTCTCATGGTCTCTCGGATTCCATCAAGGATGAGATAGCAGCCCAAGATATACCCACTGAGCTGGAGAGGTTGATCATGTTTGCCATCCTCATTGACTCCAGACTCAGAGAAAGACTCTCTTTTAAGGAGCGCTTGCGGAAGCCTCCTGTACGTTTGCATCCAAGCTTTGCAGTCCCACCCGTGCCTCCCTCACCTCCCATGCCTCCTGGTACCGAGGCGGTCAGTGAAGATGAACCCATGCACTTGGACTTTACGCATCTCTCTGCGGATGAGAGAGCCTTTAGGAGGACCTTGAGGTCCTGTCATGGACAGACCTTAGGTGGTGTTGTTTTGTCCCCAGTTATCCAGAAGTATAAGCCCCTGCTTTCGGTCACCCTTTCTTGGGATGAGTAGTCCATCGAGATACAGGCTCTAATTGACTCTGAGGCTGCAGGCCTGTTCATTGATGCTGCCTTTGTATCGCAGCACTCGATTCTGCTGCAGCTGTGTGACACTCCACTTGCCATTGAGGCTCTTGATGGGAGACCTCTACAGCCTGCCCATGTGACTCATAAGATGGTTCCGTTGTCCATGGCCGTAAGGGCTCTTCACCATGATATAATCCAATTCCAAGTTATTTCCTCACCTAGATTTCTGATGGTTATTGGTTATCCTTGGTTACAGAGGCACAACCCCTCTTTTGATTGGCTCCGTGCTGAGGTTCTCTCCTGGTCACCACAATGCAGTGAAACATGCTTACGGAAGGTAGCCAAGGTTCTGTGTACCTCTTCACTCTCCTCACTGCCAGAGGAGTACCGTGATTTTAGCGATGTCTTTGACAAAGGTCAAGCCGGTAGTTTGCCTCCACACCGGCCTTATGATAGCGCAATTGACCTTCAACCTGGTGCCATACCCCCTCGTGGCCAGGTTTACACTTTGTCGGTCTTGGAGGATAAGGCCATGGAGGAGTATGTTGCAGACGCACTTTCTCCCGCTGGTGCTGGTTTCTTCTTTGTGAAGAAGAAGAGCGGTGAACTGAGACCTTGTATTGATTATAGGGGTCTCAATCGTTTCACGATTAAGAATGTTTACCCGATTCCGCTGTTTAGAGTTATTTGACCGCCTCAAGGGAGCAACGGTTTTCACGAAGCTTTATTTGAGAGTGGCATATAATCTTGTGCGGATTAATGAGGGCAACGAGTGGAAAACTGCGTTTAATACCAGAACAGGCCAATATGAGTACCTCATAATGCCTTTTGGCCTTTGTAACGCCCCGGCAGTTTTTCAGGAATTTATTAACGATGTCCTCCCAGATCTGTTGCAGTTATGTGCGGTGGTTTATCTCAATGATATCCTCATATTTTCCAAGTCCCAGGAGAGCCACCACACAGATGTCTGTCATGTGCTTCAGAAACTAAGAGAAAACAATCTCTATTGTAAACTGGAGAAGTGCGAGTTCCATCGTGAACAGGTTAAATTCCATGTCATTTCCACTGCTGGTTTTTCGATGTACCCAGAGAAACTTTCGGGAGTCCTACAGTGGCCCCGACCCGTGGGTTTACGTCCTCTGCAGCGTTTCCTGGGCTTTGCCTATTATTATCGGAAGTTTATTCGTAACTTCTCGTCTGCTCAAGCACCTGACTGATATGACCAAAAAGGACGGTAACCCACAGAGTTGGTCTCCGGAGTCCATTAAGACCTTTGAGAATCTCAAGGCTGCCTTTGTTTCTGCTCCTGTGTTGGCACATCCTGATCCTACGTTGCCTTTTATCCTAGAAGTTGATGCTTCTAAGACTGGAGTTGGCGCCCTTCTGTCTTAACTTTGAGGGCGCTATGCATCTGTGTGGCTACTTTTCCAAGAAATTGTCACTTGGAGAGTGCAATTACGAGATTGGTGACAGAGAGCTGTTGGCGATCATTTTAGCCCTGAAAGAATGGAGACATCTCCTTGAAGGTACCACTGTACCGATTCTCATTCTTACTGACCATAAGAATCTCACATTCTTGTCTGAGGCTAAGCGCCTCTCTCCCAGAATGGCGCGATGGGCTCTTTTCTTGTCGAGTTTTAATTACATTGTCTCATTCTTACCGGGTACTAAGAATGTAAGGGCTGACGCCTTGTCATGACAATTTTCCTCCACTTCCAAGTTAGAGTTGGTTCTGGTTCCTGTGATTCCTCCTGATCGTATTCTGGCTATGGTTCGCACCAGTCTTACTTCTCCTTTGGGTGACAAAATTCTTGCTGCTCAGGTCCATGCTCCTCCTGAGAAACCTTGTGACCGCTGCTTTGTCCCAGAGAGTCTCCGTACTGCTGTGTTCCAGACTTACCATTCTCCCAAGGCAGCTGGCCACCCTGGGAAGAATCAATTCGTTTGGGCCATTTCCCAACAATTCTGGTGGCTTAATCTACGGGCTGATGCAACTGCCTTCATAGCTGCCTGTTCCGTGTGTGTTCAGAGTAAGACTCCACAACATCTTCCAGTGGGTCTCCTACAACCCATACCCAATGGAGAGAGGCCCTGGACCCACCTGTCTATGAATTTCATTGTGGAGTTACCCAACTCCCAAGGCAACACTGTTATCCTTATGGTGGTTGACCGGTTCTCAAAGATGTGTCATTGTATTCCACTTATGAAGTTGCCCACTTCTAAGGAACTGGCTTCCATTTTTGCTCAGGAGATCTTTTGCTTACATGGGCTACCCAAGGTGATTGACAGGGGTAGTCAGTTTGTCTCCCGGTTCTGGTTAGCCTTTTGTGCACAGTTGAGAATTCAGCTTGCTTTCTTCTCTGCGTATCACCCGCAGTCTAATGGGGCTGCAGAACGAGCCAATCAGTCCTTGGAGCAATTCTTACATTGCTATATTTCTGACCATCATAACAACTGGTCAGACCTATTACCGTGGGCAGAGTTTGCTCACAACAGTGCCTTGAATTCTGCTTCCCGATTGTCCCCGTTTATGGAGAATTATGGTTTCCAACCTTCCATGTTGCCTGACTCGTTTGTTCCGCAGAGTATTCCTGCGCTAGAGGAGCATCTCCGTGGTCTTTGTTCCACTTAGGCACAAGTTCAGGAGGCTTTGCAACATGCTAACGATAGGTACAGACTCCATGCTGACCGCAGACGCCTGCCTGCGCCTCCCTACCAGGTTGAGGACAGAGTCTGGCTGTCGTCTCGCAACCTCCGACTTCGTGTTCCCTCGCTGAAGTTCACACCTCGGTTTATTGGGCCTTTCCGTATCCTTCGCAGGATTAACCCAGTGGCTTACGCCTTGGACCTTCCTCCTAGTATGCGCATCTCAAATGTGTTTCATGACTCCTTATTGAAACCTTTGGTCTGCAATCGCTTTACCACCTCGGTGCCACGTCCTCACCCTATACAGGTTGAGAACCATGAGGAGTATGAAGTACAATCCATTGTTGACTAACGTAGGTTCCAAGGGCATATACAGTACCTGGTGCATTGGAAGGGGTACGGTCCGGAGGAAAGCTCTTGGGTCTCATCCTCGGACGTACATGCCCCTGTCCTCCTCCGTGATATCCATAGACATTTTCCCCTCAAGCCTGGTGGTCCTCCGAGGAGGAGGGGTCGTTGAGGAGGGGGTACTGTCTGGGCTCAGCTCTTTCTTCTCTGAGCTGGCCGCTCAGCTGTCGGCTAATTGCCAGCTCCTATCTCTCTTCACAGTTACCCAGCTGTTGTTGATTCTGCTCATCAGTCCTGCCTACTTAAAGTCATACAGCTCACTTGATCTCTGCCTTTGTCAACATCACAGAGACTTTCTCCTGTGTTTCTGTTGAAGACTTGCTCGGCTGACGTTCCTTCTGGCTCCTGTTCCTGCTTGCTGTACTACTACGTTTATCTCTGGCTCTCTGACATTGACTTAACTGACTACCCGATCTGGTTACTGAACTCTGGCTTACTCTGTTTACTTTATTATTATTAAACAAGTGTGATTTAACTATACTTCTGTCTCGGTCTGATTCATGGTCCCTGATAGGCCCCCTGTAACACCTGGCTGATCCTGCCTGGCTATACCCTCCCCTTTGTAAACTGACCACGGTGTATCATGGCTGCTGAGCCCTGACACCGTGGTCAGTTTATGTGCCTCTGTCATCCGCAGCCCTGCTATCTGTCGCCTCTGTGCCCCCCCCTCCCTCCCTGTCAGCTCGTGACAGTGCCTGCCCCCGCAACTCCTGCTGCTCAAATAACTTTCACATCTTCATACCATCCTCTCTGTGTTCTAATCCTGTGTGCCTCTGTGTGAGTGATGTATAAAAAAGCCTGCTACACCTCATTTCACAGCTGTTCTCAGTGATCACATGATCGGCCAACTCTCTTTCTCCTCCTCACCTCCCCCGAGCAGGCTTTTTTTTATAAATCACTCACACGGGGGCACAGGATTAGAACATAGAGGGGATGGTATGAAAATGTGAAGGTGGCTAAAAACCACTTTAATGCATTCTATGCATTTAGATAAAGATTCCTTCTGTGTGCAGCAGCCCCCCTCATACTTACCCGAGGTCCCTCTCTGTCCAGAAGTGTCTCAGCCGTCCGAGATTCTCCTCCCTGATTGGCTGTGACACAGCAGTGGTGCCATTGGCTCCTGCTGATGTCAAAGTCAGCTAGCCAATCAGGGGCGAGAGGGCATGGGGCCGCGCCAGGGCTCTGTGTCTGAATGGACACAGGGAGCTGTGACGTGGCTCGGGCTGCTTACTGTGGGGGCACTGAACAGGAGGGAGACCTGGCTGCTCTGTGTAAATTCACTGCAACAGAGCAGGTAAGTATAACATGTTTATTATTTTTATAGGTAAAAACAAAAGACTTTACAATCAGATTTAAGCATTCAACCTAGACCAACCCGGAGTAATCGAATTCATTTTGGCATTGAATTGTCAGTCAATTCCAAAAGCAAAACTAAATGTAAACATTTTGGCTGCTGCATTTGAATTAAAAAGAAATCTAAATTTTTCGATTTGACAGATTCGGAAATAATCGATTTGAACATTTCAAATTGCAAAAAAAAACCTAGAAATTCGAAGAATATTCAAAAAAATACATAGAACGAATTCCGAATATGAATTGAACGAATCAACCAAATTTAACTAAACTGAATAACTAGATTACTGAATCTAAACTAAACACATTTTTTCGTCATGTACATGTCTAAAAGGAACTATTCTAAATATTTCTATAACAGCAAATCTTCACTTTATGATTATAAGTCCACCTAAGAAAGTGTTAGGCCTAATTCACACAGGCATATTTATGCGTACATCCATGCAAAGGGCCGTCTTTGCCTGCATGAGATACATGCACAAGTTTGGGGACACGCACCGCCACCGCTGTCAAAATAGCACTAGCATCTACATCTAGGGACTGAAGCCGATAAGGATGCCACACTTCTTGTGGAATGAGCCCCAAGTTCTTTTAGGGGAAGACGCTTGGTCAAGGGCTATGCCTCTCTAATCATTTTGACCAACCGGGAAGATAATAATCTGGATGAAGCCGCTTCTCTCTCTTTAGGCCCCCTTGGGAGGATAAGAAGGTTATCTGCTCTTTGAAAACTCTTGAGTCCTGACAAATAAGTCAGGATTAGATCAACCATGTCCAAGAGATGCAGGTCAGACAAATTATGCAAATCTGCTGGAAACGAGGGGAGTACCATTTCCCAGTTCTGTTGAAAAACTGTGATGACCTTTGGGAGAAATTCAGAAGGTCTCAAACGTATTCTAATTTGTAAAAAACTTCAGAAAAGAACCTTCAGTTCGGATATTCTCTTAGCAGGCATGATGGATATTAGAAATTAAAAATCAGAAAGGGATGCCAAAAGGAACAGGAATAATTAGGGGAAAAGGGAGGATTTTCTAGGGCATGTCGTACTAATAGCAAATCCCCCTTTGGAGAAAAAAATCTTTGCTGGTGGTTTTACATTGAACATCACTTTCAACAACTGCTGAACTGGAACCTGATCCACCCACTTGATGCTCGGTCAAAGCAGGAGTTGACAGTGGCACCTTCAAAGATCAATATGCAAGTTGAGGTCTGGCTGGAGGAAACTTAGCACCACATTAATAGTCTAATTAAGAGGATCAACGTCTGCCCCTTGTATAAATCTTCGTCATATCTGGAAATAAGTTAAGTTGAATGAAACCCTTCTAGACACTAACAAAGTCTCTACCAACCTAGGAGGGATAACTGCTCAGATTAGCCTGTCCCTAGCAGATTCCATACCATTAGGCAAAGGGGGGTCGGGATGCATGAGATCGCCCTGTTAAAGAAGGTTCCTCTTCATAGGAATATGCTTAGGTGGAACCAGCTGTAGAATCAGTGGAACCAGATTCTTCTGTGCCAAAAAGGTAAGAGGCATCTTCTTGAGAACTTGGACTATTAATGCTGTTGAGGAAGGGGAGGTTGGAATGATACATAAACCAGCAGAAAATTCTACTAGAACATAAAAGTGTTCTGCAAGCCTTGAATCTGGAACAGAACATGGGGAAAGCAGGCGTTCTGGGCTGTTGCCATAAGATCTATTGAAGGAGTACCCCATACCTCAAAGATCTTCCATAGATACTTCAAGTTTTTTAGGGCTATGACATGTCTATCTGCCCACTGAAAAATCTCCACTGTGACCCAGAGAAGTGACAGACTTCTGGTACCGTCCTGCTTGGCAATATAAAAAACAACCAACTTGTTGTCTATCAATACTCTCACTTGTTCACTCTGCAGAAGCGGAAAGAAGTACTTAAGAGCCTCAAAAGCTGTGTGGAGGAGTCTGCTGCCATCTTTTTTGGACCTGGTACCCTCTGCATCTGCCGCAAGGTCTACTGATAACATCCACCTAGAGGCATCCTGAGGGTGTCCTCTCTGCTACCGACTTCTGTGCACAGACACTAGTGCGTTCAGTCCTAGAAGGTCTAGGAAAAGCAGACCAGGCAATGGCATGGGCATTGGGGGAGGCGTGTCAAGTAAGCTGTATGGGGATTCACAATAACTTAAAAAAACTCACCATGCCTAAATGCCTCAGACTGTCTACTTTCCAAAAAGGGGTCATCTGGTGGATATTTTTACTGTCCTAGCATTTTAGGGCCTCAAGAAATGAGATAGATCGTCAGTACATCATGAATCCACCATCTTCAAATTTACTGTACCTACCATAGTTGTAGATGCTATAACTTTCACACAAACCAATCAATATACACTAAGGCTCGATTCACATCTATGCATGTTGCTTTTGAGCATTTCTGCAGTGCTTGCCGCGTTTTTAGACACGCGTTTTTCTTTTTTACACTGTATAAAGCTGGTTGCTAAGGAGGGGGCCGGGAAGCCGGATGCCGCGTCCTTAACAACCGATGAGTCATCAGCTGTCAGCGGCTTCCCTGCTGAATGTAAAAAAAAAAAAAAAGAATTACCGGCAAAAAACAAAAAATTGTGGACAAGGGCCTCTTCCTGACAAGCCTTGCCCAGTGGTTGCCTGGGTCTGTGGGCGGGGGGCTTATTGGAATTTGAAAGACCCCTTTAACAAGGAGGCCCTCAGATCCCGGCCTCCCCCCCCAATGTGAATGAGTATGGGGTATATTGTACCCCTACCCATTCACCACAAAAAAGTAGTGTAGTGTGAAAAAATACAGTACACAGTTTTTGACAAGTCTTTTATTAAAAATATCTTGTCTTCTTTGCCCGGTGTTCTTCTTCCTCTGCCGCTGACCCTCCTCCGATGCTGCATCCCGCTGATCTGTCCGCGCCGATGTTAAGCATGTCTTAGATAATGATGGGGGCGTAGTCATCGGTGCGATTTCAGCCCATTTAAAATGAATGGGCTGAAATTCCATTGCACAGAACTACATGTGATTCACATGCAGTTCCTAGTGTGAAAGGGCCCTCAATGACCCCTTACAGAAAAAATGTAAAGGTCCCTCTGCTCTACTTACCTCCAGGGATACTGAGCTATCAAAACCCCCAAGGCCGCTCCACCAGTCAGGGATTCAAAAATCCCTGTTACCTTCTCTGTACAGAGCTTCTAGGATGGACCAGAGACATTCTGATTGGTCAGAGCCATCACAGTGCATCGTTCTAGTCCATCTCGGAAGTGCTGTAAAGAGAAAAGCAGAGATTTCAAATTCCCGGATCACAGGACCAACTGCCAGGGTCCTAACAGTTCATCACCTCCGGAGGTAAGTACAGTGGGGACCAGGGTAGGGTGTCTGGTGTCCACCTTCACATATTTTTTTTTTTCTGTAAAAGATGAACTATCACTTTAACCACGTCAATAATGTGCTTTCATCCCCTTCCTGCCCAGGTCAATTTTCAGGTTTCAGCACTGTCACACTTTGAATGACAATTGCGCAGTCATGCAACCCTGTACCTATATGAACTTTTTTATACATTTTTTTTCCACACAAATAGAGCTTTCTTTTGGTGGTATTTAGTCATCACTGGGTATATACATTTTGCTAAACAAATGAAAAAAGACCAAAAATTTAGGAAAAAAAAACATATGTTTTTCTTAGTTTCTATTATAAAATTTTGCAAATAAGTAATTGTTCTCCTTCACTGATGTGCTCTGGTGAGGTTACACTGATGGGTGCTGATAAAACTGCACTGGTAAAACTGCACTGATGGGCTGTGGTGAGGCTGCACTGATAAAACTACACTGATGGGCGCTGGTGAGACTGTACTGATGGGCGCTGGTGAGACTGTACTGATGGGCGCTGGTGAGACTGTACTGATGGGCGCTGGTGAGACTGTACTGATGGGCGCTGGTGAGACTGTACTGATGGGCGCTGGTGAGGCTGTACTGATGGGCGCTGGTGAGGCTGCACTGATGGGCGCTGGTGAGAGGGTAGTAATGTGCGCTGATGAGGCTGTACTGATGGGCACTGATGAGGCTGTACTCATGGGCGTTGGTGAGGCTGTACTCATGGGCGCTGGTGAGGCTGTACTCATGGGCGCTGGTGAGGCTGTACTCATGGGCGCTGGTGAGGCTGTACTCATGGGCGCTGGTGAGGCTGTACTCATGGGCGCTGGTGAGGCTGTACTCATGGGCGCTGGTGAGGCTGCACTGATGGGCTCTGGTGAGAGGGTACTAATGTGTGCTGTTGAGGCTGTACTGATGGGCACTGATGAGGCTGTACTGATGGGCGCTGGTGAGGCTTACTGATGGGCGCTGGTGAGGCTTACTGATGGGCGCTGGTGAGACTGTACTGCTGGGAGCTGATGAGGCTATACTGATCTGCGCTGGTGAGACTGCACTGATGGGCGCTGATGATGCTATACTGATGTGCGCTGATAAAACTACACTGATGGGCACTGGTGAGACTGTACTGATGGCCGCTGGTGAGGCTGTACTCATGGGCGCTGGTGAGGCTGCACTGATGGGCGCTGGTGAGAGGGTACTAATGTGCACTGATGAGGCTGTACTGATGGACACTGATGAGGCTGTACTGATGGGCGCTGGTGAGACTGTACTGATGGGCGCTGGTGAGACTGTACTGATGGGCGCTGGTGAGGCTATACTGATCTGCGCTGGTGAGACTGCACTGATGGGCGCTGATGATGCTATACTGATGGGCGCTGATAAAACTACACTGATGGGCGCTGGTGAGACTGTACTGATGGCCGCTGGTGAGGCTGCACTGATGGCCGCTGGTGAGAGGGTACTAATGTGTGCTGATGAGGCTGTACTCATGGGCGCTGGTGAGAGGGTACTAATGTGCGCTGATGAGGCTGTACTGGTGGGCGCTGGTGAGGCTGTACTGATGGGCGCTGGTGAGAGGGTACTAATGTGCGCTGATGAGGCTGTACTGGTGGGCGCTGGTGAGGCTGTACTTGTGGGCGCTGGTGAGGGGATACTAATGTGCGCTGATGAGGCTGTAATGATGGGCGCTGATGAGGCTGCACTAATGGGCGTTGGTGAGACTGCACTGATGGGCGCTGGTGAGACTGCACTGATGGGCGCTGGTGAGGCTGCACTGATGGGCGCTGGTGAGGCTGCACTGATGGGCGCTGGTGAGGCTGCACTGATGGGCGCTGATAAGAGTGTACTAATGTGCGTTGATGAAGCTGCACTGTTGGGTGCTGGTGAGGCTGAGATGATGATCAGTGTAAGCCCCCGTTCAAACAGGTGAAACTTGTAATGTGATTTGACAGGTCCAAAAATTGCATGACAAGTCGCACCCTATTGTCAGCAATGGAACTGTTCAAACTGGTACAGCACCAACTTTGCGGCGCCGCAGCGATTTGAAAAGGAAGTTCCTCCACTGTTTTTGGAGATTTCAGGTGAGACCTACATAGACTTCTGTGCGTGAAGCCGCTGTGATGTCAGCCGAGTCTCACTGACATACGGCTTTGAGGTGGTGCGCCTCCAAGTGACGTGCCGGTTACCGCCTATCCTCGCGCTGTGACGGCGTGTGAGGAAAGTAATGCCGGGATAACCGCCAAGTTGTGATTGGACACAGCTGATCACTTGGTAAAGGGCTGCTGTGATTGGTCCTCTACCGCGATCTGAGGTCAGCTGTCTCCGCGGTATTGAATCGGTTCAATGAAATTCTACAATCACCATAATGAAGATTATACAGTGTGTGGTCCCCCTCCCCCCCTTGTCAGTGGTCAGTCCCCCCTCCCCGTGTCCCCCTTCCTTCCTTCCTGTGATGGTGTCACCGCTCACTCCCAGTCACGTTCTCTCACACTGCGTCACCAGCCAGCCCGTCACCCTGCCCGCCATTACCTCACCCAGGAGCCGACCCCCCCCTGCCCTCAGCCGCCCATCCGCGGGTCTCCCCTCCTCGGCCCTCCGTCCCTTTTCATCTCCCACACAGCCAGTCACCCAACTCCACCCCAGCCTCCATCTTCCCTCAGCCACCGTCCGGCTGTACGTGAGGGGGAACAGAGCGTCGGCGCCGCCGATTGGCTGCCCGGCCGTGTCGCGGCCCGCGATTGGCCGGCTGGTGAGCGGCGCGCCGTGTCGAGCCGCGTGATTGGCCGCGGCGGGAGCAGCTCGTGAGTACGCGTCTGTTTCCCCCCTCCTCCCCCTCAGCTGTGTGCCTGTGTCTCTGGCGGTGTCAATGGCTCCTCCTGCCGCGGACAGACGGGGCTTACGGGAGGGGATCTTATCGGGGCTCCTGTGAGGAGAAGGAAAGAACAGAGCAAGCGGAGGAGGCGGCCTGGGACCGGGGACGGACAGCGGAGCCGCCAGGAGGTGGAGGAGGGGTGGACGGTGACTCAGCTTCTCCCTCATAACCAGCCCCGCTCTCCTCAGCGCGACACCCAGGGCGAGCCCAGAGCTCTGCGAGCAGCCCGGCCCTCCTCAGTCAGCAAATGAACTCGGTCAGAGCAGCCAACAGAAGACCCAGGCGAGTGTCGAGGCCGCGCCCGGTGCAGCCGGAGAGAAACAACGCCGGGGAGCGGGGTAAGAGCGGGGAGGAGGGAGAGAGAGAGAGAGAGAGAGGAGGACAGGGGGGGAGGGGGAGCGACACACTCCCAGGCCGGACTATACCCTCACCCACCTCCGGGGGCGCTGCCAGGAAACTGCGCGGCTCCGGGATGGGGAACAGGCCGCAGGCCGCGCTTTGTCTGCCCGACCGGACACTGCGGGGACCGGGGGGGAGGCCTACCGGGGGGAGCGGCGGCCTGGACACCCCGCACTGAGCCCCGGGGACACCCCGCACTGAGCCCCGGGGACACCCCGCACTGAGCCCCGATTACCGGGGACAAATCACCGGGTACATAATGAGGAGCACAGAGCCCCGATTACTGGGCCCATAATAAAGAGCACAGATTACCGGGGACAACATACACAGCCCGGCCTGAGCATTACATTACACAGCCGTGATTATCGGGGACATCCTACAAATCACATCACTGGGGACATCCTACACAGAGCCCTCAATACCGGGGACATGATATGAAGAACAGAGACCCCCAATAAAGAGCATAGCCCCCAATAAAGAGCACAGCCCCCCCCATTACTGGGCCCCTGATAAAGGCCACAGAGCCCCCCCTTTACTGGGCCCCCAATAAAGAGCACACAGCCCCCCCATTACTGGGCCCCCAATAAAGAGCACAGCCCCCCCCCCATTACTGGGCCCCCAATAAAGAGCACACAGCCCCCCCCCCCATTACTGGGCCCCCAATAAAGAGCACACAGCCCCCCCCCCATTACTGGGCCCCCAATAAAGAGCACACAGCCCCCCCCCATTACTGGGCCCCCAATAAAGAGCACACAGCCCCCCCCATTACTGGGCCCCCAATAAAGAGCACACAGCCCCCCCCCATTACTGGGCCCCCAATAAAGAGCACACAGCCCCCCCATTACTGGGCCCCCAATAAAGAGCACACAGCCCCCCCCATTACTGGGCCCCCAATAAAGAGCACACAGCCCCCCAATTACTGGGCCCCCAATAAAGAGCACAGCCCCCCCCATTACTGGGCCCCCAATAAAGAGCACACAGCCCCCCCATTACTGGGACCCCAATAAAGAGCAGAGAGCCCCCCCAATTACCAGGGACATGATATAAAGCACAGAGACCCCCAATAAAGAGCATAGCCTCCCCATTACTGGGCCCCCAATAAAAAGCATACAGCCCCCCCAATTACTAGGCCCCCCATAAAGGGCACAGAGCCCCCCCATTACTGGGCCCCCGATTACTAGGCCCCCCATAAAGAGCACAAGGGCCCCCCCCGATTACTGGGCCCCCCATTACTGGGCCCCTGATATAGAGCACCCCAATAAAGAGCACAGAGCCCCCCTGATTACTAGGCCCCCAATAAAGAGCACAGAGCCCCCCCCCCCGAATACTGGGCCCCCAATAAAGAGCACAGAGCCCCGATTAACGGGGACATGACCACTTGTAATACTGAGCACAGCCCCGATCACCCTCTATGATTGAAATCACAGCCCTAATTACCAGGTACATAATACAAAGCACAGAGCCCTGATTACTGGACACACGATAGAGAGCACAGATTACCTCCTAGTACAGGGGTCTCCAAACTTTCTAAAAAAGGGCCTGTTTATTGTCCTTCAGACTTTTGGGAGGGCCGGACTGTGGCCAGTGGGAGTAGAAAATGCCTCGGCATCAGTGGGAGTAAAATAAATAAATAGTGCCTGTAATCAGTAGGAGGAATAGAGCCCCATCATTGGTATCAGTGGGGGGAGTAGTGCCTAATTGTTTCTCTCAGTGGGAGGAATTATGCCCCATTGCTGGCGTCAGTGGATGGAATAGTGTCCCATCACTGGTGTTGGTGGAAGGAAAAATTCCCCCCTTGTTGGTGTCAGTGGGAGGAATAGTGCAGGAAGAGCCGGATACCAGCAAGCAAAGGGCCACATTCAGCCTAAGGGCTGCAGTTTTAGAGGACATTGTCCTACCCTGTTTCCCTGAAAATAAGACCTAGCGTGATTGTCGGTGATGACTGCAATATAAGCCCTACCCCCCCAAATAAGCCCTACCCTGTTTCCCTGAAAATAAGCCCTACCCTGAAAAGAAGACCTACAAGGACTTTAACTAGGGCTTATTTGGGGGGTAGGGCTTATATTGCAGCCATCACCGACAATCACGCTAGGTCTTATTTTCAGGGAAACCGGGTAGTATATAACACAGAGCCCCGATTGCTAGGTACATCATACAAAGCACAGATTACCGGGGACATCATGAGAAGCACAGAGCCCTGATTACTAGGCCCATAATAAAAAGCAAAGTGCCCTGATCTCTGGGGACATGACAGCCCAGAATACAGAGCACAGCCTGATCACCGGACACATCATGAGAAGCACACAGCCCTGATCACCCGCTATATATGAGAAATCACAGCCTGATCACCAGGATCAACACACAGAGCCCTGATCGCCGGGTACACAATAAAGAGCACAGATTTCGGGGTATATAATAAGAAGCTCAGAGCCTTGCTATATGATACAGAGCCGTGACTACTGTGCACATAATGAAAAGCACAGAGCCCTGATCTCCCTCTTTTTAATAGAAATCACAGCCTGATCATCACACACAGCCCTGATTACCGGGTACAAAATAAAGGGAATGGAGCACAGATTACCAGGTACATAATAAGTTTAGAACCCTGATCACAGAGCCGCGATCTCTGGGGATGTGATGACCGCCCATAATACAAAGCACAGCCTGGACACAAAGGGGTTGATTTACTAAAACTGGTGCAGCTATGCATGGTAGCCAATCAGCTTCTTCAATTAAGCTTTGGCAATAAGACCTGGAAGCTGATTGGTTTTAATAAAACAATGTGACTGATTTTGTACTCTCCAGCTTTAGTAAATTAACCCCATAATGACCGCACACAGAGCCCTGATCTCCCTCTATAGCAGGGATATGCAATTAGCGGACCTCCAGCTGTTACAAAACTACAAGTTCCATCATGCCTCTGCGTGTCATGCTTGTGGCTGTCGGAGTCTTGCTATGCCTCATGGGACTTGTAGTTCTGCAACAGCTGGAGGTCCACTAATTGCATATCCCTGCTCTATAGGATAGAAATCACAGCCTGATCACAGGATAATCACACACACCCCTGATTACCAGGTTCAAAATAAAGCACACAGAGCCCAGATTACCCAACACATGATAAAGAGCACCGAGCCCAGATTACCAGGAACATCATAAACAGCTCAGACCCCTGATTACCAGCTATACAATGAAAAGCACATCCTCATTACCAGGCTCATAATAAAGAGCACAGAGCCCTGATTACTGGCTACAAAATGAGAAGCACAGAGCCCTGGTCACCAGGTACATAATAAAGAGCACAAAACCCTGATTTCCAGGTACACAATACACAGAGCTCTGACATGTACATGATACAGAACCGCTGACCACTGGGGTTCTAATAAAGAACACAGCCTGATTACCAGGCTAATAAAACAGAGCACAGAACCCGATTACTGGGGTTCTAATAAGGAGCACAGACTTAATAGTGGGTACATAATATAGAGCACAGCTAGATCTCTGGGTTAATACAGTGTATTTCCCCATACACACCAGTCTGGAGTTGAGGGAAATATGCCGTACACACATGTGCAGGCAGATTTAGACGGGAACAGTGTTTTCACGATTGCAGACGCCATATCCAAACATCCATATATACAAGAAGGTCTAAGGTTGTTTACATGTATTACATCACGTAGGAAGGGCCCAATCATCTCTGACCAATCTGGACACATCCAGTGCATGTCAGGCTGGACACGTTCTGAGGCCACGTTTACACCGGCGATGGGAGTAGGGGGATAGTGTGTGCAAAGTAATGGCCATCTCTGCTCGCATGTACACTCCATGTTATGGCCACTTATAAATTGGCTGCAGCCAGAAACTCCACAGAAACGCTGGGGTTTATTTACTAAAACCGGAGAGTGCAAAATCAGGCTCACTTCTGCGTTAGAAATCAATCTGCTTCCAGGTTTTATTGCCAAAGCCTAATTGAACAAGCTGGGGTTAGAAGCTGATTTGGCTACCATGCTTAGCTCCACCAGAGTTTGAGTGCTCCAGTCTTAGTAAATCTACCTGGCTGTGCCTGGAAATGCACCGTCTGCATCCAGGGTCAGTCGTAGGCTCTGCGCTCATGTAACCAAATAAGCGGTTTAATGCAAATGGTACCAGCCATTAGTTTATGCAGAGTACAGATCTGATGGCTGCTGCTGTTCACATACAGCATGGTCGCTCAACCTGTGGCCCTCGGTTGGGGAACTACAAGTCCCATGAGGCATTGCAAGCCACAGACAGTTTCAAGCATGCCCCCCAAAGTCAGGGGCATGGTGGGACTTGTAGTTCCACAACATCTGTAAGGCCACAAGTTAAGCACACATGACATACAGTGTGATTCTCAGTTGCCCCTGACCGCCCGTGTGACTGTAGGGCAATAGTCATTCCTCATTCACCTCTATGACTTGGCTACAGATCACTGAGGAGAGCCATTTTGCCGCTGTTACAAAAGGCTACTGAATCTCAATTGCTGAAAGACAAATCACGTAAGAAAGTTAGTAGTGACTGATTCCATTATACATTTCTTGGCAAGAAAAATTGACCTTCTGACAGCAGCCTTGGGACCTTTTCACAGAGAAACTCACCACAATGCATGCGCAGTGATGTGCATTTTAAAGTAGGACTATAGGCAAAACTTTTTTTCATTTTTAGAGTATGGGAGGGTTATAACCGCTGTAAGGTTCATTTTTGCCATCTGTGTCTCATTGGGGAGATTTCCCTTCAATTCCTGTCCCAGAAGTCGAAACAGGAAGTGAGTGGAAATCCCTGCTAAGTGAAGGAATCCTTCCATGTTGTCACCAGAACTAGTGTCCCCATTGGAATATTAACCCTCTATTACTGATCTGGGGACAACCCAAAATTTGGGATTTTCCTTTACTTTCGTTATTACTGATAATGGTAAACAGAACAAATAGAGCGGGTGAATCTCCATAATGGGGGCACAGACAGCAATAAAAACTTACAGGCATTCTAATACCTCTCCAATCTATCCAGAAAAAAAAAAAAGTTATACTTTAATTGTGTGTGTTCATGTGCGTTGCGTTATGCACTTTGGCATATGTTTAGGTGTCATCAGTTGTGAAGGGACATGTCCTTGGAAGAGTCAAAATAAGTACAATAAAGTATTTTTTTGTTTTCTTTTTGCTGTCAGTTGCGTTTTACATGCTGCATTTTAACACAACAGAAATCTACACAGCATTTTGGTGTGAATAAGGCCCTTGCGGTGATCCTGTTGATCTGGTGCAGAAAAACGCAGGTCTGTGCACGTGGGGTGAAGGGACCTTTTCCATCATATTCAGAGGGCCGTCTGAAGACTCTGGACACATTCACTGTTTGTAAGGATAAACACCTTAAGGCCTTTTGACACGTTGAGGGGAATCTACAAAAACTGGAGCTGTTGTGCATAACAACCATTCAGCTTTCATTTTTTAAGGCTTAAAGCGTTTGTAACCCATAAAAAAAAAAAAAAATTGGTTCCTGTTCTTTAAAGCAGGGGTAGGCAACCTCGGCCCTCCAGCTGTTTTGAAACTACAAGTCCCATGAGACATTGCAAGACCCTGACAATCACAGGCATGACTCCTAGAGGCAGAGGCATGATGGGATTTGTAGTTTCACCACATCTGGAGGGCTGAGGTTGACTACCCCTGCTTTAAAGCATGTTAAACAGCACAGTGCTTGTGCTGTGTAATTTGGTCCCCTGTATCACCTGAAATACCTGGCTGATCCTGCCTGGTTCTGCCCTCCCCTATGTAAACTGACCACGGTTTATCATGGCTGCTGAGCCCTGACACCGTGGTCAGTTTATGTGCCTCCCTCCTCTCCCACGTCACCTACCTGCCTGTCAGCTAGTGACAGTGCCCACCCCTCCCCTCCTGCTGCTGAAATTAGTGTTAATTACATGCAAGCCCCTCTGTTAGAAAGCATCCTATGCTGCAGTGTCTGTGCTTTGTAAAAAATATGCCCGTTTTCTTCCTGAATTCACAGCGCCGCTCACGTGACTCCTCGCTTTTTTTTTTTTATAGGCATATTTTTTACAAAGTGTATACACTGCAGCTTAGGACTCTCTATAACAGAGGGGGTTGCATGTAATTTAATAAGTGGCTTAACCACTTTAAAGTGTTACTAAACACACAACCGTAAAATCAGTCTGTATATGCAGTAAAGCATGCTGGTTATACTCACTGTGGAACCTAAGGAGTTAATCCTCTGCATTGCGTGAAAAGGATGTTTGATCCTGTCTACTCTGATCCTCCCCTTCTTCCACTGTCCCCTATCCATCTCCTGATAGTACAGAGCCTTTGGAGTCACTCTGCACATGCTCAATTTGGTGTGTATTGTTTTTTCTTGGGAGGGTGCATGTGATCGGCACAGGGCCAATCAGCACTGTCCAGACAGAGGGTCAGGGGTCCTTCAGGCTCATAGGACAGTCAGAAGAGAATATAAACTCCACCAAGCTTTAACCAGACACTGATAGAAGTCACAAGACTGCTATATACTGCTGATGAGGAAAGGTATTTAGCAGTTTATGTTTATTAAAATAATTGTATTTCCACGTTCTGTGTACGTTGGGAGACTAGATATAGTGAATGCAGGTCCTGGGCTTAGTAACACTTTTTTAACTGAACAACTTGAGGCTAGAAGCTGATTGGTTATTATGCACAGCTGCTCCTGATTCTGTCTGCTCCAGTTATAGTGCCCGATCGGGTCCGCATGTCAGTTTTTTTTTATTGGACCTGCCAGTCTCCCCTATGGAGCGGTGGATGTCAGCAGTGATGTGTCCGCTCATATCCACCGCTATCTGAGCCAATCCCATCTGCAAAATCCAGACAGATGAGGGCCCTCCTTTCCATCAGTCTGGCGGAACGGTTCAGATATGATCAGATGAAAACGTACAGGTGGTCCATTTTCACCAGATTTCCCCATAGAGGGATGGGAGACTGTCTCCGCTCTGTATAGTGAGCGGAGATGAACCGCTCATCCGCCTGCTCAGCGGGCATTCAAGTGCATGGGCTGCCCTATGCGACCAGCAGAATCGCGTGAAAATAGCAATATCAAAATAACGTAGTGGGAACACTGGTATCCGCTACCCAATGCTGTGAACGGGGCCTCTGTGCAGTGACTTTTTATTATTATTATTATACAGGATTTATATAGCGCCAACAGTTTACGTAGCGCTTTACAACTTGAGGGTAGACAGTACAAATACAATACACTTCAATACAATAGGAATCAGAGGGCCCTGCTCTTTAGAGCTCACAATCTAAGAGACTTTGTTTTTTTTTCTCAACCTGATCAACAGCAGTCTACAAGGGCGCACAGAAATAAATGTTTTCTATGTTCCCCCCTATTCGCATAGCAATGCTGGTGTGATATGCAATGTGGAATGCAGACATGCTGCCTTTTTCTGCAGTGCATTGGATGGCAATGAAGGTCATGCACTGCAGTGCAGAGAATTGAAGGTTGTGTAAAGGCTGGTATACATAGACCGAAAATTGGCTGCTTTTTCAGGAACTGGCAGAATTTTGCTCTGTGTGTATTGCTGTCTGTTTGAAAAGAAAATCAGCTGTCAGTCAGCGCTTGTAGCCAATGTCTACAGCACTGATCTGTGTATTCTTGGGGGTGTGGGGGGGGGGATGTGAGTCCCCACTGTCAGGAAATTATAGGGGAGATCCCTAAATCTATGTCTTGTGTGGCTGATGGGATCTGTGTGTGGTGTTTTTTTTTTTTTTTTTTTTTCTTTCATTCTTTGTTCGACCTGTATGTATACCCTTTGTTTCCTGTACAATTTGTTACCTTGTACACTGTCATTTAAAGAAAAAAATAAAGTAAACAGTGTGATGTGATGAATCCCAGCCCAGCAAATGTACTGTATAGCAGCCCACACACTAAAAAAAGGAGCCTTACTTTATATTCCATTCTTCTTTCTGTCATAAATACAATCCAGAGAAGTGCCTTAGCTTAGGGCTTGTTCTGTTTGAGCCTGGGTACACGTACACACACGCACGCACACGCGCGCGATAACCAGCACGATTCCAGTGTCGGTTCCCGCATCGCATCTCCCTCACAGGCAGTTCACACTGTCCTCTGCGAACCGCTGCGGGTGTCAATACAAAGTCAATTACACCCCCAGATTGGATCGCAATGCAAACTTCAGACAAGAATCGGATCGCACGGGTCTGAGCACACATGCAATCCCATTCCAGTGTGGGGGGGGGGGGGGGGGAAAGATTCCTGCACTGGTTGCGTGCGAGTTCAGCCATACAAATGTTTGGCTGAATTCGCATTGCACAGATGTCGCGTGTGATCCACACAGCAATACAGTGCGTATCACATGTGACATCGCATATGTGTGAACCCAGGCTTAGAGGTCTGTTTTGATATCTCATTGAAAGATCGGCTTCACCAAATATGTTTAACACTAATGGGGTTACTCTACGATATCTGTGTTGCCATGCACATTTTCTATTCATTATAATGAATAACATGTCTTTAAAGCCTAAATATAGGAATTAAAACACAAAACCCTCGGCTTACTATAGAAGGGTTAAATGCTTGTTATGTCAGGAATAAGGTGCAATATTTGCCTTACAGCTGGGTTCAGCAGGCTCTGGCACTCTCCTCCGCTTTGGTTTGTTCATCCTTACATACAATGCAGGACTATTGGCCCTAAATTGGGGGGGCATTTAGAAAAACTCAAGCCGCTGTAAATAGTAACCAACCAGCTTAAGCTTTGAAAATGAAAGCTAAAATCTGATTGGTTCCCGTGCACAACTGCTGCAGATTCTGTCTGCTGAAGTCTTAGTAATTTCCCCCTTATAGTATGTGATAATGTTATTGCATGACCGCGGCACAGAGTACCTTAGAGAGGAGCCTGTGGAGGACTGCTTAGTACAGATGGAGGGAGCTTGTTGGAGCATGGAGTACAGTCATAGGCCCATTCACACTTGTGCGAATTTGGACATGACAAGTTGCAGCCCATTGACAATGGCACCTGTTCGGATCGGTGCGGCTTAAAGTCGCAGCCATTTTGAAAAGGTGCCTGCACTACTCTGTTGCGACTTTGGTCCAGAGAATGTAAAGCTGCAATTGAAATCGTGCAACTTTGAAGACACGCTAATGTGAATGGAGCCTAATGTGTTACACATTCCTCATCCCATGCAAGGGTAATTCCCCCCCCCCCCCCCAGAGCTGGTCTTTAAGTGCCTTGGGGCCCTTTCACACGGGCTGTCCGATCAGGTTCGTCTTTCGTTTTTTCAGGCGGACCTGATTGGACCCGCATTGTCCTCTATGGAGTGGCGGGTATTAGCGGACACATGTAAAAACGTTGGTAAATACATAAATTTGTATATTTCATTGTCTGCTCTAGATGATCCAAGGAAAACAATAGCTTGTTTGCATCATATGCTACCTTTTGTCTCACTGGTATCATCTGCTTGTATATAGGTTTTATATGCTTGTGTGTGTTTTTTTTTTTTTTATCGCCAAAAATACAGTAACCGTAATCTATTTTCTTTTTATTATGTATTGGCCAATTTTTTTTTTTTTTTTTATCTCGTGTCTTTTTAGCAAATACTTTTTTTGTCAATGTATAAGTAACATTTGTATAGTTTAAATTTGCATGTGGCCTGTCCATTGTGTCTCAAGAAACAAAAATAGAATACGATAAATTTTGAATTGAGGTTTTAGATCTCAAATATACTCTATTTTTGTGTTCATTAGCAGAGTGAGGCTTCATTTTTGTCATTTTGGCCTTGTGTAGGGGATGAATGGGAACCCATCAGTGACAACTTAGAATGTGAGCGAGGCAATAATCATTACATGAACGTTTGTCTTCTGTGAATAATCATAACAGGGGTCATGTGTCTGATTAGCATTTACTAATGAGGAGTGAAGCTACAGCAGATATTACACAGTGCTGAGTATATTGTGGGTATTGTTAGAATACTAAGGTGGTATAGGAACAATGATTATATGATGGGAAATATTATTTGCAATAGAAGAAAACTAGTGTTGCTTTACTGGTTATTAGTGAAGGCAAATTTTTCTTTGTAGGCATAAAAATTCATGGTATCCTCTCACGTTGTTTGGTGCCATTATAATGTTCAGTGAGATCTTATAATTTTTAATACAATTAGATTAATAAATAAATGTAAAATGTGTCTCTTAGCAGTAAAAAGCAGTAAAAATTAGAATGCCTACTTAATTCATTTTCAGATTGTGGTAGTAGAAGTATGACACCTTTTTTATTTTTTTTTCTTTAGTTTGCATACAAATTGTGCATGTTTTAAATATTACTAATATGTTAGTGTCTAGTTCCTTCTTTTTGGTTATATCAGATGGTCAGAATGGAAAGAAACCTGCTTCTATTAGGATGTATTTGTTTTTATGTATATTAACCACTTGCCCACCAGGACAATTCTGACATTTCTCTCCTACATGTAAAAATATTTTTTTTGTGCTAGAAAATTACATAGAACCCCCAAACACTATATATGCTTTTTTAGCAGAGACCCTAGAGAATACAATGGCGGTCATTGCAACGTTTCATCTCGCATGGTATTTGCGCAGCAATTTTTAAAACGCTTTTTTTTTTTTTCCAAAAAAAAAACAAAAAACTGTTTCATGCTTAAAAAACAAAACAGTAAAGTTAGCCCAATTTTTTTGCATAATGTGAAAGATGAAGTTGCGCCGAGTAAATAGATACCTAACATGTCACGCTTCAAAATTGCACGTGCTCGTGGAATGGCGCCAAACTTCGGTGCTTAAAAATCCCCATAGGCGATGCTTTAAAATTTTGTTTACTGGTTACATGTTTTGAGTTACAGAGGAGGTCTAGGGCTAGAATTATTGCTCTCACTTTAACATTCGCGGCAAAACCTCACATGTGTGGTTTCAACACAGTTTTCATATGTCAGCGGTGCTTACGTATGCATTCACTTCTGCGTGCGAGCGCACAGGGACAGGTAATACTTCATATTCCCATCGCACACATTCCTGGATGAGCTCACGAATATGGGTGCTGCAGCAACAACCAGCTGGATACCGGTTCAAGTCACAATGCAGATATTTGCCAGCACACCATGGAATGGTGTAGATATCGTCCAAACGTGTAATTTATTGCATGATCACAACACAAGGAGAGTGCAACGTTTCGGAGTCACGCAGGACCCCTTCATCAGGCAAGCCACACATGCCTGACGAAGGGGTCCTGCGTGACTCCGAAACGTTGCACTCTCCTTGTGTTGTGATCATGCAATAAATTACAGGTTTGGATGCTATCTACGCCGTTCCATGGTGTGCTGGCAAATATCTTCATTATTCACACAGGGGCACCTTTAAGATTTTTTTTTTTCTTTATTGTTTCACTAAAAATTTTCTAATTTGACGCTTTAAAAAAAAAAAAAAAAAAAAAAAAAAAAAAGAAATGTTTTGATCACTTTTATTCCTATTACAAGAAATGTAAACATCCCTTGTAATAGGAATATGGTATGACAGGACCTCCTTACAGTAAGACCCCACATCTCACCTCCTAGGCTGGGAAGCCTAAAATCAAAAAAAAAAAAAAAAAAAAAAAATCAAACCATCACGGCTTCCCAGTCGAGGCGGCGCCGTTTTTTTAAATGCAGAGGCCGGGCATGACGTCGTAACATCGCGCCCCGGCCTCCGACAATCATAGAGACTCCAGCGACCATCTGGTCCGCCAGAAATCTCTATGGTGGACATCCGGGGCTGGCGGATACCGTCTCCGACTCACCGATCGCAGAGGTGAGTTGGTAGAAGGACCGGGGGGGGGGGGGTGTCCCCTCTCACCGCCCGTAAGAACGATCTAGCAGCTGACTAGCCGCTATGATCGTTCTTATGGTGTAGGAAATCGCCGGCTGAAGCTGCCGATATCTGAATGATGCCTGTAGCTTCAGGCATCATTCAGATATACCACCACAAAGCCCAGGACGTCCATGGACGCCCAGCAGTCGGCAAGTGGTTAAAGCGGAGTTCCAGCCGTTTCCATGTTTATTAAAAGTCAGCAGCTACAAAAAGTGTAGCTGCTGACTTTTAATAAACGCACATTCACCTGTCCCACGATCCAGCGATGTGACCGCCCGAAGCCTCGGTTCTCTCCCCCGCCCCGGCCTGACTGATGTGGGCACCCGGCCGTGACAGTTTGCAGCTTCACAGCTGGGTGCGCACTGAGCATGTGCGAGTAGCCCTGCACATCCTGAATGGCCGGGCAATCTTCTGGGACCTGCGACGTGTTCCAGAAGATTGCAGGGAGGAACGGGGAGAGGAGAACCTCTAGAGCGAGCTAAGTACCTGTCAAAACTAGGTACCCCCCCTTAAAAAAAAAAAAAAAAAAAATGACATGGCAAATGTGGAATATCAGGAGTCCTCAAAGCGGAAGTTCCACTTTTGGGTGCTTTAATAGTTGTGTAGGGCAGGGCTTGACAAATTCCAGGCACCAGGTTGCCATGGCGACTAGAACTTGCATCCTGGCACCTGGGCTTTTGTCAGCCCATTCAGTGTTGCAGGGATGCGCAATTAGTATCGCTCGACACATGAGACCTGCAGTTCTGAGTGCCAGGCAGGTAGGTAGGTAGTTTATTTTTTTTCTACATTTAGCCCATATGTTGGAAAGTAAATTACAGTGTCACCCAAGCACATACCCCCCCCCCCCCCCCCCCAAAAGTCAATTGCAATACATATCATCGTGCACAAACTGGCTCCTAACTTTAAGCAAATTTGTCAAGCCCTGGTGTAAGGTAGATTTACTAAAACTGGTGCATAAAGAATCTGGTGCAGTTGTCCATATTAACCGGCCAGCTTCCAGGTTTTATTGTCCAAGCTTAATTGAACAAGCTGAAGTTAGAAGTTGATTGGTTCAGCTCCAAAATATGCATGTTGTTTACCTGCCAAATTGTTTCAGGTGCCGGCTCCTGCCACGTGACCTTCTAGGTAACTGTTCTGTGTCATCATAGCGCTCTTCCTCCTGGTGACCACTTTATAATTGCATCTAAGTAGAGCTATATTTAGAAATGAAGAAATTGAGGGCACTATGTTAATGGGATATCTGAATAATATCAGTGACTCAGTCCAGAACTGTCTGGCAGTAAATAAAGAACATGGAATTTCAATGGAATTTTTTTTTTTTTTTTTGGCATAGTTGAACATAAGTATGATGGTTTTCTTGTAGTGGAATGCGGTGGTGCTCAGTAGCGGTTGACTTGACAGTAAAGGGCAAGCTCTTAACTTTTACAGATGGTTTTTTGCCTGTAGCTGGTATAATGCATTAAAATGTAAGTATAATGTAAATGAACACTTGTATAGGCTTTAACATGATGATCTTTCAAAAGTCACTTCACTATTTTTAAATCTGCAGTTTGCGTTAAAATAATACATGGAAATCCCTCCATGGAATTTCTTGTTTTAGGGTAACAATGCTTTGCCCTCGTCTCTCAGCTCTGTCCTGTCAGTGGGGATGTATTTTGTTTCCCTGCAATACAGGGAATAAAATCAAGCACATCCCTGGGTTAAAGCGCCTCACAGTAAACACACAAACACTGGCTAGGCACACATTTAACCCTTTGATCACCACAGCCAGTGTCATCAGTACAGTGACATTTTTTTTTTCATATTTTTAGCACTGACCACTGTATTAGTGTCACTGGTTCCCGCAAAGTGTCAAATTGTCCGCCGCAATATCGCAGTTCCACTATAAGTTGCTGATCGCTGCCATTACTAGTATAAAAAAAAATACTATGTGGATAGAGAGAGAGAGAGGTGTGTGTGTATAATTCTATAAATTAAAAAAAAATATACACAAACTATTCTCCTGTAGTTTGTAGACGCTATAACTTTTGCTCAAACCAATCCATATACGCTTATTGGGATTTTTTTATTTAGCAAAATACATATTGACCAAAATTTTTTTTTTTTTTTTTTTAAATGTCGTTTTTCTTTGTTTATAGTGCAAAAAAAAAAAAAAAAAAAAACTGGGTGGTAATCAAATACATCAAAAGAGAGCTGTATTTGTGGGTAGAAAAAATAACATTTTTTTTTGTGTACAGCATCACATGACCGCTCAATTGTCAAAGTAACGCAGTGCCGTATAGCAAAAAAATGGCCTGGGCACGAAGGGGGGTGAATCTTCCAGAGGTCAAGTCGTTAAGAGTGCATTTTTTTTGTTGGTAAACATGATAGGAAATACTCAGCTGGTCTTCTCAAACAAAGCAGTGTACTGTCAGCTTGGTGTTTTGATGCGTTTTGTCCATGTATGTCCATTGCCATAGCAAGGTGAAACAATACACACTGACTCCTTGGCAGTTGTCTATTCATGTATCTCAGCTACCACTACTAGTTACATTCAGGGCATCTAAGGATACCAGCAACCCAATGACTGTTTTGCATAATGCAGTTTTGTATTGAACATCGCCCAACTTACAAGTAATGCCAACTTTAAAGATAATTCTTACAACTAGAAATTTTTTTTTTTTTTTTTTTTTTTTTTATGTAGTTTTATTCTTTAAAAAACATTTTGAAAAAAGCATTACCATTACAGGCTCCAAATTTATTGCCCAATATGTCCCCACATCCCCTTGCTAGACTGATGAAATCATCAACAACCAGTTAGATTAGGTTCCTGTATGACTTCAGAAGATGTCAATAGCTTGATTTTACTTTACATGTGGTTAGGTAGCAACAGAACAGTTACAAGAGAAAAATAACTGGATTTTATCATTATTATGTAAAAAAAAAAATGGCAGGTTCCAAAAGCAAAGTTTCTTTTCTCAAAACCAAAATAAGAAATTGAGGTATGGGTATTGACAATGTTACTGGCATATCATCTGACATATTAAGTTTTACCCCCTTAATGACCAGAACATTTTTTGCTTTTTAGTACTGCGCTACTATAACTGGCAATTACATGGTCATGCAACACTGCACACAAATGAAATGTATATGCATTTTTTCACACAAATAGAGCTTTCATATGGGGGTATTTGTTCACCATGTTTTTTTTATTATGTAAATGAAAAATACCGAAAATTATGAAAAAAAAAACCCCTTCTCTACTTTGTTATAAAACCTATCCAAAAAAAAAAAAATCTTCATAAATTTAGGCCAAAATGTATTCTGCTACAAGTCTTTGGTTAAAAAACAAAAAAAACAAAACAAATAATTTTATAATATATAATTTTTTTTTTTAATTGGAGTTTATGCAGCTGTAACACTAGTCTTGTAATGGCGGGGCTCAACACGGGACTGTGATAGGGTGGCGGGAAATCTGGTGCTAACATACACTATCTGGGCGGGTCACTAACTGAGAATGACATTGCTAGTGACACTAATTCAGTGATGGTACTGTACCATGACACTGGCTGCGAAGAGGTTAACATATAGGCAGTCAAGGGGTTAACCATGTGTCTCGTAATGTATGTTGCTTTTTACTGTTCTATCTGGCTTTTTTTTTCTCCCTGTGCAGGGGGGATGGAACGGCCACATCGTGGTTCCCTGTTACACAGAGTTCTGTGTTTTTGTAAGCACAGAGCTGTGTGTGTGTGATTGGACAATCGGCTGACTTTAGCCAAAACCATTGGCTGAAATCAGCTGCCAAACTCGTGCTGAGTCCAGTCATGCTTGCATTCCACCTAACCCAGAAGAATTAGCTGACATACAGGTATGTGATTGTGCCTGCACCTGCTGTCCACTTTCAGTATTTTTACTATGAGTGATCGACAGGTGGTTCAAGACACAAACTCCACTTTGATCCACCTATCATTTGGTTCCCATACACCATGTTAAAAACCCCCAATTTAAATTTAAATGGTAATGCACTTTTTTTTTTTTTTTTTAAATCTATGAATGATCTCATTTACCTAGGAC
Organism: Aquarana catesbeiana; assembly: GCF_042186555.1. Taxonomy (NCBI): domain Eukaryota; kingdom Metazoa; phylum Chordata; class Amphibia; order Anura; family Ranidae; genus Aquarana; species Aquarana catesbeiana. The sequence continues at coordinate 660,684,437 of NC_133327.1, read as the reverse complement.
ACGGTATAGTAGTAGTTAATCCATTAATTCAGTAACTTTGACAATCTTTCACCACTGACCCCCCCCCCCCCATATTCAGAATTGCGAATCAAGTCCAATGGAATGTGAATAGCTTCTGCTAGCAATGCTTTTATAAGTTAGAGCCCATTCACACAGGGGCAACTTTGGATCCGACTTCAAGTCGCCCCTAGTCGCCTCAAGTCGCGCTACACGAAAAAATCAATGTAAGTGAATGGATCTGTCTTAATGCACACTACTGCAGTCGCTCCGACTTCAGAAAAGGTTCCTGTACTACTTCAATCCGACTTGAAGGCAACTTGTACCCATTGATTTCAATGGAAGTTGCCTCCAAGTCTGATCACTGTTCATACTGAGGCAACTTTACAGGAAGCAGAAAGGAAACAGAAAGTAATTTCCTCCACTAAACAGCCAGCCCCCTCCTTCTCACACACAGCTGATAAGCTCTGATTGGCCACTTGTAAAGTTCCCTGTCCTGGAGGCGACTTCAAGTTGTGTTGTAAGTTGCCCCTAGTCGTGCTGTGATTCATACTCAAGTCGTGTCCAAGTTGCCTCCCAAAGTCGTGCTGGAAGTCGTGTTGCCCCTGTGTGAATGGGCTCTAAATGTGTAGAGGTATGTACAGGTAACTTGTGTAGCCTCACAGCTTAGTTTTGATTGCTTTTGAAAAAGGGCATTGTGACGTTATTTCCTTACTGTGATCATTGCAATAGTTGGACGTAGACATTGTTTATGGTTTTGGAATGCTCTTTCATATTACAGATTTAAAAAACTACTTTGATAATTGAAACTTAAGTTTTTTTTTTTTTTTTTTTTTTTTTTTTTTAATCCTTGTGATCTATACAGTGTGTTTTTACAGTTGTACTGTTTGGTTCCTCAACAGAAGCCAACGCTGACAAAGAGCTGACACTAAGGCCGTCTATTGGTATCCATGTGGTTGCATAACACACATTAAGGCTGCGTTGGGCACAAACGTTGTCAGGCAGTGTTTTTGCTTTGTTGTCCACTACTGTATAAAACCATGCAAGGCTGAACATCATTTCCTCAGGTTAGCATAGGAATTTTTTTTTTCCATGTAAGACCTATGTTGTGATAATTGTCTCCAGAAGTTGGTACTTGCTGCACACTATTTGTATTTGTGTACCGGTGATTCTTTGATTTACACAGGATAACTGGTTCGTAGAATGGCTTGATTCAAGTAGAACTAAAGGCAGAACTTGTTTTCAATTTGGATGGAGTAGGGAAGGTAATAACCTGTTTTTTTTTGTTTTTTTTTTTTTTTTGCCATCTGTGTCCAAATGGGTAGATTTCCTTTCACTGTTGCCCATGAGTGAAAAGAAATCCCCCCCCCCCTCCCTGATTACTGTTCTGAGGACAACCTAAAGCTTTGGATTTTTATTTCACTTTCAGTGATAATCGTAAACGTGACACACTGAGGATGAATCTACTGTATGGGGGGCACAGACAGCAATAAAAACTGATGGGTGTTCTAATCCCTCTCAACCCCATCCAAAACTCAAAAAAAGTTTTGCCCTTAGGTCTCGTGCACACTGGGTGTTTTATCTCTGGTGTATGAGACTGTGGCTGGAGGGCACAGACGCACTGTGCAGCCCCCGCTGCTGGCAGCCTGTCAAACTCCGTCTTGCTCCGGGTATGGGTAGTTTTACCTTGTCGTTTGTATGGACAGGATAGAAAAACAAATTCCCAGCTCACTTGCCAGCCTGCAACAAACCAAATTGACCCTGTCTAAACCCTGGTACACATTAACCTTCTTTTTTTTTTTTTGTTTTGTTTTTTTTCACTCAACCCAGCAGGGCTGAACAAAAAAAACCTGACAGCTCAGTAGGAGCCGCTGTACTAACAATCTGACGTTAGTACAGCAATCTCCCCTGCTGTGCCATTGTGTTTTGACAGAGGGACTGACCCCGCCAACCCAACCCCCCCGCCGCAATACTTTGGTCAGAGGGCTTAGAGTGCCGATCGGCAGACCTTTTTCAGTCATGCCACTCTGTTCCCCATTTCCTTGCCAGTCCTGTTCATGAAGTGTAGAAATTGGTATAAAATGGATGGAGAAGCTGCTGCTTGGGGATTCCACATTAGGTGGTTAGCTTTTGACATTTGGTCACATAATCTTTCCTGAAGGAGTATCAGGAGGCGTGCTGCAGTAATGGGTTCTGTCCATAATTTGAGCCACCCACAGCTCGGATTTCTGTCAATTCCTGCTGAATTCAAGCCATGTATAGTTAGCATAAGTCAGCCTTTTCTGAACAACAAATGTACAGATAAAAATATCTGCCCTCTATAAAGGCTTTGTACACTATAAGTCAGCCTGACGCATACCCTAAAACCCTCATCTTCCTATCATAGCGGGCTAACCTCTGCTGCTGACATCATATATAGATGGAACAATCGGATTGGAACGGTACACGCTGCATGCTTTGTGAAGGAAAAAGAGGCAGGTTTGTTTACAGTTGGGCAGGGCATGTTTTCCCTGCTGCAGCACTGGGATTTCTAATATAACTGAGGTTATCCTGTGAATTTGTTTTAAGAAATATCCTTTAGTGTCACTTTGCCAAATAACACCTTGCATGAGTGCATTTGATAGTGACTTTGTATATCCACACATTGCTATGGGAGTAGTAGCTATAGGGAGCTAGGGACAGATTATGACAGACCTCTGTTGTATAAGCAACTTGCCAAGCAAAGGCAACAAGAAACAAACATTGTAAACAATATTGAATTCAAACGAGAGATGCAAAACATGTCAAAACAGAAGTCTAGTTTATAACATTTGTGGAAGATTCTAAGTAATGGTAAGCATTAATTTATTTGATATGACAACTTGATAAGTCTGAATTCTGTTCAGCTTATTTGAAATGTTTTTACTTTTTACTTTTTTTTTTTTTTTTTTTTTTTTTTTTTTGATGGTATGCATGGTTTTTAAATTGATCAACACTTGGCAGGTGACAGGATTTGATATTGGAACAGTATGTCAGGCTGTGCCTAGCCTAGTGTTTTGTGAAATAATGATGAAGAGTATTTCATTTTGGGTTTGTTTTCTTCACCATTGTACCCGCAGAGATAAGAGCACATGGCATTTCTTTCTGCACAAATATCTGATTGTTGGGTGCGAATATCATTACACAGGTGCAAAAAGATGGTGATTTTATTCTAAAATTTCCATAGCTTAAAGCGGAGTTCCAGTCATAATTTTTTTTTTTTTTTTTTTTTACATTATTCAGCAGCATTAAATATAAATAACCTTTTGGAAAAAATTTTGTTTTTTTAAAATTTTTTTTTTTTTTTTTTTACTCACCTTTTCAGGTCTGTTGCTAGGGGGTCCCTTGTAATCTGCCTCTTCCTCTCCAAGGCGCCTGACATCATTTCCCTCGGTGCCCATGCTCGCTAGTGCTCCTGGGAGATGTCTGTCATAATTTCCCAGGGGTCACTGGGCAGTGCCAAGGGCTTCGTTGCCATCACAATAGGGGTGGGCACTTCCGACGCTGCCGCCCATTGTGATGGCAACGTCAGAAGTGTACGACGCTGCGCCGTAAATACGGCGCATGCGCGAGAACGGGCGGTGTATGCTGGTCGCTCAGCTGCACCAGAGCCCGGAAGATAGTGCTTGTCTGCTTCACATGCCCACAAGCACTATGGAAACTGAAAACAGGAATATAAGATATATTCCTCTCTAAAATCGGCAATCGAGCGCCGATTAATAACACAAACGTGAGTGCTTTAAATAAGCATTATAAACAAAAGATATGGATATTTAAAAAAAAATAAAAATTTGACAGTGGGAACTCCGCTTTAACTGAATTAAATAGTTCTGCTTTGATATATAAATAAAATGTATGTTTATGTGCATACAGAAAATGTATAGCCACTGTTTAATTTAATTTACTTTTGGATAGAGGAAGGAACAAAGCAAACCAGGTGATTTCTACAAAATAGCACTTGCCTCAGAAACATGGATTGTCTGCTGTTGTAGCTTTCCAGCTCTCAGAAATCCAGAGGAAACTTAAACCGGCCGTAGATGGTTTGTATCTTGGCTGGTTCAGCAGATCAATCAATTGACTTGGGTTCAACCAGCATGCCAGATTTTTACATGCAAATATTGCCAGCAGTTATAACTGCATTCATTGTGTTCTCCTGGCAGAACTGTCTCCCCACGCGCCACATACACCCCCCCCCCCAAACACAATGGCTTTGCGGGAGGGATTCCCCCAACAACACTGAATGTCCTAAATGGGGAATTGAGCACTTGCACGGGTTGCAGTAAAGATAATCGAATAATCTATGGCCTTCCATAGGCTCTGTTCACACCACAGAGGTGTAACTGAGCATGCACCTTTTTTGACCATTTGGGTCAGCCCATTTTTTTCGGTGGGCAGCCTTTTGCGTGGGAATTGCACAAAAAGGTGCTTGCATCAAAAATTGTTATCCTGCACTTGGCCACACGCAAATGTGTGTTTTTCAAGATGCATGGGGTTCTATTAGGAATTATTGGCACCGCTGCATGTCTGCAAAGGGGCAGCACATTTGTGTGTTGCGCATATTCCTGCAACGCGCTGGGGTGAAAAAATCTTTAGTGTATCTAAAACAAAAGGTAGGTGGGTATCGGCGCTAACATTAATAAAACATGTAAAATATGAAATAGCAGCCAGCACAGTTTGTTGATCGCCAAACATTAAAAAAATATAGTCCAAAATGCAGCGCTTATTCAAAAAATAAGAGTTCATTCATTGGAGATATGGAAAAAAAATCATCCTCTTTGGACGAAACATGTCAGGCTGACTGATGCAAGCATGCTGAGAACTGCAGATTTTATACTTCTCATGATCTTTTTCACTGCCTAAGTGCATTACCAATAAATTGCTTTTTTATCTTACCGGCTTCACTATTGTTTGCTGCCTTGTTTTTTCCCCTTATGTCTTGGGTAATGCTGAAATGCTGAGGTCTTGACATCTTATGATCCATGCCCGGACTGGGGAAATTATATGAATGGTGACCATTTCCTGTTTGATGACTGATCCTTTAGTGGCTTTGTTTCACTTGTTGGAGAGAGACACCCACACTGCCTGAGTTTATTGATTTGATGTCTATTCTAAATCATCATCTGGTAAGCAGATTTGACACACCTGGGTGTTTACTGCTCTTTTTACCTACACACTGGAAGCGGTGAAGAGTTCTCCATTTTTTTCCATATCTCGAATGAATGAACTCTTTCTGGTTGAATAAGCGCTGCATTTTGGACTAGATTTTTTTAGTGTATCTAAACCCAAAGCCAAAAATGTAATATATTGAAACTACTATTCATTGATGGTGTGGCTGTTTTTTTCTTCTATTTTTTTTTGTCAAGTTTCTTTTGCTTTTTCGCGCCTCAAGCAGAAAAATCAATAACATTTTTACGTTGTAATCCTGCAGATAACACGTTTCCTGTCTCTGGGTGGCTATGTCACTCCTCCACTGTATCTGTAGAGGTAGCCATGGTTGTCACTCTAGGCTGCTTTCCTGATTATCAACATGTCTAGCTCTTATTCTGGATTACATGTGTGGCAGGGCAATTGGTACTTTACGTTAGATAGCTAGGAAGGAAGATATTCTTTAGGCTGGCCATAGACATTGCGAATTTCTTTCCTGCAAGGTTGCAGGAAAGAAATTTGCATGATTCCCCCATCAACCGACAGTGTTGACAGGGGAATCCCCCTCCTGCCGAGACATTGTAACATCCGCTGGAAGATGCCAGTGATTATTGCTAGCGGGTATTGCAGCCGCTAGCGATAATTGCAAGTAAATCCTGCAGGCTGATTGTACCCAAATTGATCTCTCCTCTTTGGAGAAATCTGGGTTTTCTTAGACCCCCAGATCTCTCCTCTGCCCTCCAAAGCATCGGATCAAACCAAGATTGGTTTGATCAGATGTTGTAAAAGCCAGTAACAGTTGGTAAATAAACCAAAACTGTAAGTGACAACATTCTTGCCACTTCCTGTTTCTGACATCAGAAAAGGGGGGGACGACTTCAGTGTATGCCATTGAACTGGTTGCAATGGTTCCAGGATCTGTGTTGGGATCACAGTTGTAACTGCAGCCATGATGCTGTTGTGTTTATATATTATGTACGGCAGTATTGAGGTAGGTAAAAAAACAAACCTGTGCCACTTTGTAAAATATCCACTGGAACCCCTATGACTGCATTGACTATTAAGACTGGTGTAGCTTTGTAAAAGTTTTTATCATATTGTCACGCCTGTAGGCCATTTGGGTTCTCCAGAAGCCAGGCCTGAAAACTCCCAGTTGGCAAGTCCCGGCTTGTTGCTAGGACATGAAAACCGTTGGACGATCAACTCCCAGCATTGCACAAGTCTAAACCAACGGTTTTAACGTCCTTGCAACAAGTCTCAAAATGGCATCTGCCAACCGGGAGGTTTCGGCTGGGCTTTTGAGTGGATCCGAGTGGCCTTCAGGTATGACAATATTTAGCCTTTAACTCCTCTGTTCTTAGTATTCATGACTATCCATGTAATGGTGGTCCGAGTGGTAAGTTAATTCTGCTGACACGGACACTGTAGTTCTGCTGTTAGGTGAGATTGAGGGAAGGGATGTCTTCACATTATCCCAAGGAGGATTGAATGAGTTGTGTTTTTTTTATTTTTTTATTTTTTTAATTCTATTTATAAATGCCTTTAGTTCACACATAACCTGTTTAACTGGTTTGGTTCACACTTAAAATACACACGGCTGACAGCAGGGCATCCCTCTTCTCCATTTCAGGGACAAATCGGGCCCAAATTTTTGCTTGAATTCAGACCTGAAACGGAGCACAGACACACAGGGCCCCTGTGCAATCCGCTCCGCAGCCGCCCCAGAGATGTGTGAAGAGGCTCTATTGAGAGCCGATCACAATCTCCTGTCATGCCAATTGGATGCTGGGAAACCCACATCCAATTCACATCAGAGTGAACCCAGCCTAAGTGTTTTTGAGTGACGCATACCCATACCTTGAAATGCCAATTAGTAATGGTGTGTTTTTCCATGTGAACATCAAGCCTTGTTGAATATGTGGTTTTAAATAAAGATTTATCGTGTTTTTATTATAACTGTATTTTAGTAAGGCATTGGGGGAGGGGGAAAGGAGAAACGGCATTAAAACACTGTCATTTACAAAACTCTCTGCTAAGGTGCTGAAATGGCTTGCTTCCCAGAGGACATTTATGTATTACATTATTGTAACATTATACCATCAGAACAATGACATATGAACTTCAGAAATAAGACCATGATATCGCATAGCTTTTTAAAGCTGAACTTCTGACAACTACATATAAGGAATCTGTCTTACCTGTCAAAGTATTTGTATTTCTGGCCAACCCGTCCTGGGCTTTGCTGTTTGGCATACTTAACAAGGTTTTAAAGGCTGTAGGTTTTTTTTTACCTTCATGCATTCTGTGCATGAAGGTAAAAAACTTGTGTGCAGTGTTCCCTCAAGCTCCCCCTAATACTCACCTGAGCTCCCTCTCGAACCAGCAATGTCCATGAGAGCAAAGCTTCTCCCGGGTTGCTCATTCCTCATTGGCTGAGACAGCAGCTGGAGCCATTGGCTCCTGTTGCTGTCAATCGCAGTCAGTGAGCCAATGAGGAAAGAGCAGCGGGCGTCAAGCCGTGGCTCTGTCTTATGGATGCATAGAGTGGGGCTTGGGAGCTAGCACACAGCAGTGCCCCAGAGCAAGCAGCTTGCTATTGGGGGCATCGGCTGAAGAGGAGCAGCCAGGAGCGCCGGTGGGGGACCCGAAAGGGAGGATTGGGGCTGCTCTGTACAAAACCACTGCACAGAGCAGATAAGTAACTTTTTGTTTTATTTTTTTTAACCACTTCCAGCCCAAGGATGTCAAATGACGTCTTTAATTTTCAGTGGGAATATCTGAATGATACCTGCAGCTACAGGCATCATTCAGATATCTTCGTTTTCAGCCGACGATTCTGTGCACAAGCTGGACTTTTCCTAATGTCCCGCAAGCACACCGCCCCAATGTGAAAAGTCACACTGAAATGAATGGGAGGCGGTTTTGGGATGTTATTTAGAGGCTATTTCTAGCACTAAAACGCCTGAAAACCGCCTCAGTGTGAAACTGGCCTTCGGGGGCTGTGAAGTGAATGGATGCACTGTTTGACTTTTTGCTTTCTTTTTTTTTTTAAACTTTATTGAAATGTTACAAGACGTATTGCTTTGTGTACATGTGGGGACTGCCTTGTGTAAAGCCACAGTGGTGAGCAATTTTGCCTAGAAGCACTGGGGTCGCCGGTTCAAATCTCAACCATGACACTACCTGCCTGGAGTTTGCAAGTTCTCCCTGTGCCTGCGTGGGTTTACTCGGGTTTCTTCCCACACCCCAAAGATGGTGCTGGTAGGTTAATTGGCTCCTATCTAAATTGGCCCTAGTATGTTTATGTATGAATTTGAGTTGGGGAACTTAGATTGTAAGCTCCTTGAAGGCAGGGACTGATGTGATTTGTCTAATGTATACGTAAAGCTCTATGTAAATTGACAGTGCTAAGTAAGTACTTGTAATAAATTAAAGCCAGCCATAGATGGGTTGAACCATGTGTGTGCAAGCTGAATGTACACAAGTTGATTGATTAATCAACTTGGGTACAACCAGCCTGACGGTTTTTACATGTGATTTTTGGCTAGTGACTCTTATAGGCGCTAGCAATAATCACTGTTCTCCCTTCGCTCTCCCTTCGCTCTCCCTTCGCTCTCCCTTCGCTCTCCCTTCGCTCCCCCCCCCCCTCCTCCTGGGAGAACACAATGGCTTAGTGGAAGGGATTTCCCTGTCAGCGTGGTTGCAGGAAAGAAATTTGCGTCTAACTGCTTTGTGCAACCCAACACATATGGTATGAAAGTCCCTAGGACTATATGGAGGAGATGAAGCCTTTATATACTAAGCTTTGTAGGGGGCATTGGAGCTATTCAGGGGGTAAAGTGCAGTGGTAGGTGGTCACATTCAATGGGACTTTTAGAAATATTAAAGATATTTTAACACTGATTTAAGTTGCTTTTTCATTTCATGGAAAATTTCTTGTGCAGATAACTTTTTATATTGTATATTATATGTGACCTTACTGATGGGCAGCACAATCCCTGTGTATTACCATGCAGCACCAATACATCATTTTAATTTTACCAACTGAGGCAAATGGTGACATTTAGCAATTTTGGAACTGAGTCTTCTGGGATTATGAAATAAAGCTGCTCTTTATGTTTACAGTGACTATTAGAAAGATTAATTTCATTTTATATTTCAATTTAACAGTAAAATTCATGGACTTGGTTGCTTTGTCTAGATAAAACCAAGCCCTGCCTTGATGTGTTGCCAACAACTGCATATGTTGGCATTGATGCCAGTTCTATTTGCACTCGAGAGGATAATGGCTTGCTGCAGCCTTTTGGTGTTTTGTAGCGACAATAAACTGTAACAGAAAATATTCAGGCTGGACCCTCAGCCTCTGTGATAAAGGAAATGCCCAGTTATTGGGGTAACGTTTTTGATTTTTTTTTTTTGTGTTGCTTATCTTTGGGATTCCGATAACCATAAACGCATACTGTGGACTTACTGGATCTTTTTCTAATTAGGCAGTTACAGTGTAATTAATCTTGAAACCATTGTAAATGAGTATGTTTAGTAGCTAGATCTGCAGAAGCCGAACAATTTCATCTTTAGAAATGATTGGTATATTTTTAGCTTTAGTGTTTTTAAGCACTATGAAGCTTTGTAATATGTTCGATTATTCTTATGGTTGAAATGCCTATACAGCAACTTTAGAAGTTTCCCTGTTGTTGAGTTCCAAGGCTCCATCACTTTTTGCAGTTTTCATAAAAAAAAAAAAAAAAAATCAGTGATAATTAGTTTACAAATTTTCTTTTGCCCAAGTGATCATATTGAAACTGCCTATACATTTTATTTCCCCGACCCCAGGGAAATGGAGGGAGCTGTGACATGCACTCAAGAGGGCCCAACAATGCCCACCCTTTCCACCCAGCTCTGCCCTTCACAGAAGCCATACTGCAACTTCTAGGAATGAAACGCATTCTATGATTGGAGGACCTTTCATTCATCTGCTCATCCTCCATTCATAGATCATGTTTCATTCATAGAAGCTATAGTAAGGCTTCAATGAATGGTGGAGCTGGGTGGAAATGGTGGGCATCATTGGGCACTAATACAGCTCCCTTCATTCTGTTAAGTCCAGCTGCACCTGACTATTGTAGGGGCAGGCGTGTGTGTGTGTAGCGCAGGGGTATGCAATTGGCGGACCTCCAGCTGTTGCAGAACTACAAGTTCCATGAGGCATAGCAAGACTCTGACAGTCACAAGCATGACACCCAGAGGCAGAGGCATGATGGGACTTGTAGTTTTGCAACAGTTGGAGGTCCGCTAATTGCATATCCCTGGTGTAGTGTAAGGGGGAGGGAGTTGGATGATGAAGATTGTAAGGGTTCCAGGAGCCAGCAGCACAAGGGGCACTTTGGATTAATGGTATTGTAAGTCGTGTTCCTTGTGCTGATTTTTTTTTTTTGGTCCTTATTTGTCTAAACTCGGGTTTTAAATAATAGTAGTCATCTACTGTTAATCTGCATTATTATTATTTTTTCTTTTTATTACTGCATATTTTTAAATAAGACCTGTGACTCCTTTTTTGTACATTTGTATTTTTAATACATTTTTGTACATTTATGGATGTAAGCTAATGTATTTGTAAGTCCAATAATGTTAGATATAAAATGTTTGGTGATTATTTTAGGGTCACAATCCTGCGCGTTTCCCCTGCAGTGCGACTTTTGCAGCCAATTTATTTCAATAGGCTGCAAATTGACCAAGAACACACTAAAAGTAGTGCATGCACTACTTCAAAAAAGTGCTGCACCAAGTTGCATGGTGCTGCCTCTTTTTTTTGCTACCTGCATTTGGGGTTGCTGTTAACAATGGATTAACACCTGCAGCAAATCGCAAAGACAGGGCCACCTTTCCTGCACTGTGCTGTGGTGTGAACTGGCACCTTAAAGATGAACTCCAGGTATGGATTTTATTGTCTGTGTCCCTGGTCCATCTTGGACCAATGTAAGTGTGCGTGGGACTGCTGTGGAAGCGGAGAATTGGTGTAGCAGTCACTGATACTACAGTAGTTGCTGCTGTCTTTCAGGTCCTGTGCCAAGTCGCTGCACCGCATAGTCGTGCATGCATGGGCGCCATTCACGGAACAGCTTACGTTCTTGTCAGTGAATGCAAGGCATTCTCTAATTGGACAAGGCGAAGAGGCAAATTAACACACAATAATAAGTGTAATTTGTGTGTGTGTGTGTATATGTATATGTATATATATATATATATATATATATATATATATATATATATATATATATATATATATATATATATATATATATAAATAATATGTGTGTGTGTTTTAAAGACAAAGTTGAACCGTTCCAGAAAATTGCATTCAAGGGCCTCCAGTGGTTGTTAAAAACAGCTTTGCTCTGCAGCTTTGTAAAATGTTTAGTCATAATATTGTCATGCCTGTAGGCCATTTGGGTCCCTCAAAAGCCTGGCCTGAAAACTCCCAGTTTGCAACCCCCATGTCCTGGCTTGTTGCTAGGATGTGAAAAAAACATTGGACTTTCACTCGCTCACCAACGGTTTTCATGTTGTCGCAAAAAGCCAGTACATGGGAGTTGCTAACTGACATTTTTCAGGTCAGCCTTCTGAGGGGACTGCAATGGCTTACAGGTATGACAATATTATTTGTGTATATTCTGTATGTGTGTGTGTGTGTGTGTGTGTATTATATATTTATATATTACTGCACTGTTTATTTGTGACGAGTATTGGCCTGAGCGGATGCCACTTCATAAGTGCCCATTGTTCATATGTTGATATGGAGACAGCCTAGTGGGTAGGGGCAGAGACTTTGAGTCCAGCATCAGTAAATTGTGGCCAAGTTTATATACACCTACATGGCTTCAGATGGTGCGTGTCTTCTTAAACTGTGGAGGCTGTTTATCATTATTGTGACTACCATTACTTAAAGCTATACTAAACCTATAATTAACAAAAATAACAATAAATAAAATTTGTGAGTAGAGAGCTCTTTTAGTGCAGGAGAGATATGTTATGCTATTGCATTTCTTGGGGGGTGTCACCTAGAGATAATGAGGAGGAGGGGGGCTGTTTAATGGTAGTAAATGTTAACTTTGAGGAAGAGAGTTTGCCCTTGAAATACGTCATCTAGGACACGCGCTCTAAAGGAGCCTGTAGATTATGAGATTTTATTTCCTTCCAAGAAAATCGTTCGATTCCTCCATTGACAGTCAATGTTAATGGGGGAATCGCCCCCACAGCGCTTTTGTGTTCTGCCAGCGGGGAACCTTCCCAGCTGACAGAACACGATTGCTGCTAGTGGCTAAAGCCACCGGCAGTAATCACTTTTAAAAAATACTGGTTGTACCTAAGTCAAACGGTAGATCGACGTTGGTACAACCAGCCTGCCCATAGACTGATTGAATATCGGCTGGTACCTGCTAAACCAGCTAAGATTTGATCTGCCTATGGCTTGCTTAAGCAGTGACTACATGCTGCCCAATGAAATCTATGGTCGCTCTATCAGTTGGTAGAGTGGGACGCGCCTTGAATATGCTTTATGCGATATGCTAAATTGTGAAGTACCTTTTTGTTAACAAATATTGGTATTTTATAATGTTATATTGAAGATCTCACATGATGACTCGGCTCTGGTGCCCCCATAGCAAGCTGTTTGCTGTGGAGACACTCAGCAGGAGGGAGGAGCCCCAGAAGAGGGACCCAAGAAGAGGAGGATCTGGGCTGCTCTGTACAAAACCAACTGCACAAAACAGGCAAGTATAACATGTTTGTTATTTTTAAATGGGGAAAAAAAACAGACTTTAATATCACTTTTGGCCATCCTTGTTTCTCTGAAGGCTAGTCAACTTTGTGTCTGACTGCAGTTAAAGTGATACTAAAGTCTCAAACTTTTTTTTTTTTTCTTTAAAAATAACAAACATGTTATATTTACCTGCTCTGTGTAGTGGTTTTGCACAGAGGAGCCCAGATCCTCCTCTTCTCGGGTCCCTCATCGGCTCTCCTGGCCCCTCCCTCCTGTCTAGTGCCCCCACAGTAATCAGCTTGCTATGGGGGCAGCTGAGCCGCTGCTCTGTTACCATAAACTGCATTACGATAAAAAGCTGCCTTTAGAACCACTTTAAACCTCCACTTGCTTGCATGCATGTTTGCGTAATCTGAACTTGCAAAAAGAAGAACCAAATCTTTCATCATTTGTCATGCCGGTGAATAATGTCTATGGCTGGCTTTGGCCCAAAGTGCTAGTATGACCTATGATCCATGGTATAGAAAGTTATCAGTGAGTGAATGATCTGCACCTATATTGAACACGGGCAACCATCTGCACTCCAGCTGTCATTGTGTTCCATCCCCCATTCCGCTCTGTTTTTCTGTCTGAAGAGAATGGTGGTTGTAGTTCCTGAACAGCTGGGATGCCTAATAATATTAACTCCTCCATTAGAGCCTGTTCTTGGCTACTTAGGTTTTCATAGGTTTGAACCCAAAGTTTCTGTTTAACGTTGATCCTTATTCCAGTTTGGCTTTTATCTACAAAATCGCCAAACTGTTCTAAAAAAAAAAAAAAAAATTACTGCAATTTATATGCGTATATAGCCTGTTTGTACTAAGAAATTCTTGGGTTTTGTCAGTGACCTTCTGAGACAAGTGTCTTTGTAACCCCCTACGGACGGTGCATTCATGTCGTCCCCCCCCCCCCCCCCATAAAGTTTTAACCTTTTTTTTTTTTTTAACTTTTTTTTTTTTTTTTGTGTTCCTTGTCTGTTGCTGGATTGTTTGGTAAAGAATTTGGATTATACCCAGTGTGTCGTCACCTTTTCACAGTATTCTTTGCCCGCTTCTCTCATTTATTTACCCCAAAAAATTGCTCTTAAAGGACCGCTAATCCAAAGCCTGCCATTTACTTAGTGATTTGAGCACTTGGAATGAGTACAAGACTCTTGAGCAATCTTCCCTTCGCTTGACTTACTCCTCCACATTCTCAGTGCTTTTAGGTGGTCTTCCAGATGTAGTAGAGTGCCACTATACTACATGGTGCTATGCTCTTTCACTTTGTTTTATCAGCAGGGAAAAATGGTCATTGGATATAAATTCCCTTCCAACAGATCTGATGAAAACTGTCAGGATAGTGGCTATGGGTACTTTAACCACTTGACCTCTGGGAGGTTTTTCTCCCTTCATTACCAGGCCGTTTTTTTGCAATTCAGCACTGCGCTACTTTAACTGGCGATTTACACGGTCATGCAAAACTGTACCCAAATTAAATTTATATTTTTTTCACACAAATAGGGCTGCAACTAACGATTATTTTCATAATCGATTAGTTGGCCGATTGTTTCGAATAATCGGTTAATAACCTTAAAGTGTGGTGTATAATTTAGTTAATATGTAAAGTTTTTAGAAAAAGGCAATTTATTCTTAAATATCTCTATGCAGTGGTAAATCTAAATAAACTATATGGTTAGGGAGCAAAATATCTAATCCACTCTGAGAATAACAGACAGAGATGTACTGTATATACTATTAGAAGACATATACTGTATATACTATTAGAAGAGATATACTATTAGAAGAGATATACTGGATATACTGTTAGAGATATACTGTTAGCGGAGATATACTCTTAGCAGAGATATACTGTATACACTGTTAGGAGATGTACTGTATATACTCTTAGAGAAGAGATATACTGTAGTGTATATACTATTAAACGGTGAATCTGGTTAATATCAGACTCAGAGATCAATTTTTTTTTTATTTAAAAAAAAAAAAGTCTTCCTGCAAAAAATAAAAAAATAAAAATATAATTTTAAGAACGTTCATTCGATTTTCTAATCATTAGTGGGGTCAAATCGACGTTCATTTTTAACCACAGTAACGGGCATATTTGGGAATAATAAACTTCTTGGTCAAAGGAATTTTCAGACAGTGTATGTGGTTTTCGTTCAGAAATGTCATTGATTTTAAAAACAGAATGTTAAATACAAGTGAAAATTTCAAACATTCTTTCATTCAGCGAATGTACAAAGATTTTTCATATGAATATTCTCGTCTGAAAATTGATCGGTGTGGCCAGCATAAGGCTCATTACACACCTATGCAGTTTGCTTTTGATCTGTTTCTGTAGTGCTTTTTGCTGTGTTTTTTGATTTTTGGGCAGATTAAAAAACACAAATTGCTGCAAAGACGCATTACATGCTTTTCTGCAGCTTCTCTATTGAAGTATATTCAACCAAAAAAGCGCCGTTTTGCATTAAAAAAAAAAAAAAAAAAAAAAAAAGTCCCTGACCCTTTCCAAATACGCAGCGGCTGAAAAAAGCATAGATGTGATTGTGTCCCATAGGAAACCATGTAAATGAACTGTAGTGTGTTTCTGCAAAAAGCAACAAAAAAACACATAGATGTGAACCAGGTCTAAGACGTTTAGTAACATAATGGGGTTAAACTAATATTAGCCCTTTTTATAGTACAAAAAAAGCAGATAATCACTACTGTAAGGGGTTCATTTTTTTTACTGTAGAACTGTGAAAGTAATATTTATTTGCTCTTTTTGTACTAAAAAGGGCTCATTTTAGTATTTTTTTTTTTTTTTTTTTTAAACCCCATTTTGTTAATGGCTGATCGATTATGAAAATAATCGATTTAGTTGTCGATTAATCGATTCATTGTTTCAGGCCTACAAAGGTTTGTTTTAGTGGAATTTGACCACCACTGGGTTTTTTATTACTTGCTGTGTAAATGAAAAACAGAAACAATTAAAAAAAAAAGAAAATCAAATTTCTTCATAAATGTAGGCCAAAATGTATTCTGCTACATGTCTTTGGTAAAAAAAAAAAAAAAAGAAGAAAAAGAAATCCAATAAGTGTATATTGGTTTGTGTGAAAGTTATAGCATCTAGAAACTAAGGTTAGGATGCTATACTGATAATGACGGTGATCAGCGCCTTAGAATGTGACGGTCAATTTGGCACTAGCAGATCCTTGCTGGAAGGTACACTAACTCACTGAAACTTACATCAATAGTGGCACTAATATAATCAGTGATCTGATACTGTACACTGATACTGTACTAATGACACTGGCTGGGAAGGGGTTAACATCTAAGGGCAATCAATGGGTTATCTTTGTGCCTAACAAGTATAATGTTTGTAAAATGTGCTGCTTTTTACCAACAGATCTGGCTGTGTTTCCTCCCTGCCCAGCCACTTCACTGATCTGTGTACTCAGGATTTTGTGCTGTGATTGGCTACACCTGATCAGTAGGTCGTAGCCATAAATCATTGGCTGGGAACTGCTGACCAAAACACGCTGTAGCCAGTGACAGCACAGGTTAGCAGGCATAGCATGATGTACATGCAGCCTGTCCTTGCCACCTGCCGCAATAAATGTACTGCGGGCGGCAAGCGGTTAAAGAGGAACTGTCAGGTGGCTGTTACCTGATAATTTAAAGCGGCGTTCTGCCAGAATAATAAAATAAGTACACTTACCTGTCCAGGGCGCCCGCAATGTCGTCACCCGAAGTCAACACGTCCCTCGGCTTCAGGTGGAGACGCCGGCATCTTCAGTAAGGGAATCGGGAAGTGAAGCCTTATGGCTTGACAGCCTGGTTCCCTACTGCGCATGCATGAGTTGCGCTGCACATTCTGACTGGTCCCTGCTGTCTTCTGGGACCTGTGTGACCAGATCCTGCGGCGATCTTTTGCCGGAAGTGGGAGCAAATGCCTGTATTAGACAGTTATCTGCTGCTCCTCCTCCTCCCCCCCTGAAAGGTGCCAAATGTGACTTCGGAGGGGGTGATAAGCGGAAGTTCCATTTTTGGGTGGAACTCCGCTTTAATGTTGGTGTAGGTAGGGTTTGAATCCTACTTTCAGAGCCTTCAGCAAGGAGAACAGTGAACAACACAGTAATGACCTCACCAAATCTCACATATCAGGAAGTAACTACATTTTTAGGAGGAACTTGAGAAAAAAAAGGTACATTTTTTTTTTTCCCCCCACGGTACTGCTTAGACACAAATAACATTTCTGGATGTTCCCTACAAAACAAAACAAAAAATTCACCTTTTGAGTTCAGGTCCACTTTAAGGTATGTGACTCTTCTTATGGCTGGCAATATTTCCCACTATACAGCTGACTTCCTGTCTGCCTTTTGAAGGATTCAACATAGAGCTCATTCTCCCCATCTCTGTTAAGTCGCATTCTGATCAATGCAGGCTCAAAACAACGGGCACATAGAAAACAATTGTTTATATGTTTCTTTTTTGCACTACAATGCTGCATTGAGGTGCTTTGTGGTGCATTGCAGTTACTGAAAAGTTAAATTGATTGTTGGGTTACATTTGGCAATACAGCGAATACTGAAGCCATATTAAACGTCTCCTTTTCAATAAAGGATATGTGCCCTTAAAGAGGCGTTCCAGTCTGTAAAAAAATAAAATAAATAAAAGTGAGCAGCTACAAATACTGTAGCTGCTCACTTTTAATATAAGGACACTTACCTGTCCAGGGATCCCGCGATGTCGGCACCCCTAGCTGTTTTCGTCCATCAGGTCCAGGTGCAGGCGCCGGTATCTGTAGTAAGGGAGATGGGATGTGTAGCCTTGCAGCATTTCCTACTGCGCATGTGTGAGTCGCGCTGTGCTTTCTGAATGGTCCCGTCAGTGAGGCAGTGAGGGAAGGAGGAGCCGGCAATGTCACCGTCCAGCGACCGTACCCGGAAGTGGGTGCGGGTACCTATCGTCAAAACCAGGTGCCCTGCCCCCAAAAAAGTGCCAAATGTGGCAGTGGAGGGGGGAGTGTGCGAACCAGCGGAGCTGTGCATTTTGGGCGGAGCTCCGCTTTAAGTTTTTATAGCCTTTTAATCAACTAATGACGTTTTGGAAGTAATATGAAGCTTAAAGTGTATGCCAACATCCTTTTTATTGTCTTCTGATTTTGTTTTGGATGGAGTAGAATTGGAAATGTTGCCTTTTCGGCTGTTCAGGTCCTTGTTTTATAGAGATTTTATCTTTAATTCTGTCCTGCTGGCAATGGTTTTTACCAGACAGGAAGTAAGGATAAATCTGCAACAAGAAATAAAAATCTGGCAGGAATTTTAGCCTTCCCCCTCTATTCTACTAAAGAAACGTATTTTGTGTTGCTGCTGGAGAATTCTCCTCCTGACCAATCAGGTACAACTTTATCAGCAGGACAGGAAGTGAGGCTTAATTTCTCTAATGGAGTCCTGGATAGCATTAAAAACTTGCAGGTATTCCAACACTCCCCTACTCTATCCAAAACTAAGAGAAAAAAGTTTTGGCTGGGCATACCTACTAAAAATTGCAAGTGCTGTGACTAATAGAAGGCATTGCTTGCAGTAATCTAGCAATTTATGAACTAAGTATGCACCAATTTTATAAGTGCTTTTAATGTAGCACCTGTTTATTAGTTATACTTTTACAGAAGCTCTATGAGAGTTTAAAGAGATATTATAACCATTACAACCAGCTTTGCACGATTGCGGCAAGATGAATTGTTGTGACAGTGGCCGGAAATTCGCACCAAATTTGGGTGCCATTAAAAATTGATGGCACACAAACATGCGTACTTGCGTTTTTACAGCATTGCAGTGTGATTTGAGATCCCAGGCAGAATCGCAGTGACTCTGCCTGTGATCCCGAATGGCTAGGTGTGAACGAGGCCTTATTCAGCAAAGCAAACACAGTAACTGCGTTTAGAGCACCCATATCCGTTTACCTTCTTTGCTGGAAATCAAAGTGGAACTTCACTCTCCCAATCAACTTTTGACTATTTCTAATCCTCATGCTGCTAGAATTAGTAAATAGAAAAGTATATCATATTTACTTGTGTTTAAACTTATGTTTTTACATTTCTTTAGTTACTTCCTGGTTGCTTTTGAGCCAAAGCACCCGACTTTGGATTCCATCCATTGATTATAAATAGTGTAAATATTGCAATGTAAAAAATTGCAACTGCCATCACTTTTATTCAACACGGTCTCTGTTTTTAGCAAACTTTTGGGTTTAAAGTGTGACATGTTTGTTCCCTATTTACACGGCTTAGCATTTATCTTTTATATTTTACTAAAAAATTGGGTTTTGTTTCTGTTCATTGTGTATATACAAAATGTTTTGGGGTTCTAAGTAATTTTCTCACATAAAAATGCACATTAACGTGCAAGAGATGGGGACAAAAAAAAATCTCCTGGTAGTAAAAGGATTGAAGACAGTGGTGTTAAATAAAACCTGGATGTAGTTTGTACTTGGAGGTTTTGCATTTGCTTGTAAGTAAAGGTAAATATTCAAATGTTAACTATCCCGTACCTATCCCGTACCTATTTCATTTCTGGGACTTTTTTTTTCCTTTGCTGTTTAGTGTTTTTAGATTGTGTTATCGATCTTTAGCTTATAAAATTTGTCAGACGCTTCAAAGATATATATATATTTTTTTTTTTCTTTTCAGTTTTCACTGTTGACATGTGTAATGTAGTTGAAATTCATGTGAACATGCTAAGAGTTTTGTCAGTTTTGCTGCACATCAAGTTTGGGCAAAACAGGAGCACTAGATTATGAGAGACGCAAATTATCTGCTTGATTCAAAATTGACACCCTCTGCTGTTCAAACATAATTGTAGCAATATAAAACTTGTCCCTTACCACTTCTTTATTATGAGTGTTTGTTTTTTTAAAGCTGAACTTTGTCCAGAATTGAAATACTTTGAAGATAAACAAAGCCATTCATATAATTGTGAGCAGGTAAAGTGAGGACAGCGGTGATTCACCAATGTACTCATTTCACAGCTGAGTACTGTACTGTGAATGAACTTCTTTACAAACCTAAATCTTTTTTTTTTTTTTTTTACTTATAAAAAGAAATGATAAATATACACATCTAAAAAAACATTGGGGAGGTTCCTTCCGTCACTCTGCCAACTTCCGTCCCTCATTCTAGAATGTCTAGAGGTATACCTTCGGAACAGTGCATAGAGACCGGTTAACTTATGACTTTATATGTAAAACATGACTTTTAGGCCTCATGTAGACTGCTGCTGGTAAACGTTATGTTTAGGAGCAGTTGGGCATTTATTTCAACTGCTCCTGAACTCTCCTCTGTTATCTTATTGGTACATGTACACTCGTTTATAGTTGTTTCTAGGCAGTTGCGTTTTCGAGGCTTTTTTTGGAACCCAAAAAAATGCGTTTAGAACCTGTGTTTATAGAGGCATTTCAAATGCGGCCACCCGCGTTTTCGTCTTGTAGCGCTTTTAAAGGGAAAAATTTTATCTATTACTTTTGAGCCTGGAAAATGCTAAAAACACACCAAGAACTCAATTATCACTGTATGCAAGCTTGATATACCATGTGATATTCCCCTCATCAGCCAGTTATGCTGTACAATACACAACTTGCATTACTTGATGCTGAAATTAAATAGGAATTTCACTCACCCGTCAGCCATTGAGAATTTAACCTGATGACCCCCACATTGAGCTTGAGACCCTAATGTCTGGCTGTTTGCATTTCTTTATGACCCAACATGTTATAAAGTTTTCCAGCTAGCTAATGAGATTCATACAATTGTCTCTTCCTTCCCCCAGCCAGTTTCCCCACGCTGCTTTCTCAGCTACTACTCACACTGTTCTCTCACAGAATGTCTGAAATGGTTATTAAATACTTGTTGTTAGTGCTTTCTAATCATTTGGGAGGGTCTCCTGAGGTTATCTTTAGTAAACGCTCCTGAACTCAAACGCGGCTTGTAAACGCTGCTAAACACACGTTTTTAAAGGTGGATTACTAGCTGTGATGTTCTAGGGTTCAGGAGAGGTTGAGAAACGTCCCGTGTACATGAAGCCTAATTGTGAGCAGGTAAAGTGAGGACAGCGATGATTCACCAATGTACTCATTTCACAGCTGAGTACTGTACTGTGAATGGTTTTGTTTACAAACCTGAAGCCATTCATAATTTTTTTTTTTTTTTTTTTTTTTTTTACTTTTAAAAAGAAATGATAAATGTATACATAGATCTAAAAAAACGGGGGGGCCCTCCGTTTCTCCGTTTCTCCGTCTCTCCGTCCCTCCGTCCCTCCGTCCCTCCGTTTCTCTGTCCCTCCGTCCCTCCGTTTCTCCGTCCCTCCGTCCCTCCGTTTCTCTGTTTCTCCGTCCCTCCGTTTCTCTGTTTCTCCGTCTCTCCGTCCCTCCGTTTCTCCGTGTCTCCGTTTCTCCGTGTCTCCGTCCCTCCGTGTCTCCGTCCCTCCGTGTCTCCGTCCCTCCGTGTCTCCGTCCCTCCGTGTCTCCGTCCCTCCGTGTCTCCGTCCCTCCGTTTC
The DNA here is from genome assembly GCF_042186555.1 of Aquarana catesbeiana. NCBI lineage: Eukaryota > Metazoa > Chordata > Amphibia > Anura > Ranidae > Aquarana > Aquarana catesbeiana. Next base: position 660,662,946 of record NC_133327.1, on the reverse strand, counting down.
TCCGTCCCTCCGTCTCTCCGTTTCTCCGTCCCTCCGTTTTCTCCGTTTTCTCCGTCCCTCCGTTTTCTCCGTCCCTCCGTTTTCTCCGTCCCTCCGTCTAGAATGTCTACAGGTATACCTTCAGAACAGTGCATAAAGAACGGTTAACTTATGACTTTATATGTAAAGCATGACTTCTATATGTTAAAGTGGTTTTAAAGGCTTAAAACGGAGTTCCACCTGAGTAAAAATAAAAATAAAAGTCAGCAGCTACAAACACTGTAGCTGCTGACTTTTTAATATAAGGACACCTACCGGTCCTGGGATCCCGCGATGTCGTCAGCCAAAGCCAACCCGTCCTTCGGATCGGGGTTCAGGCACACGCATCATTACTAAGGGAAACGCTGCCTGTTACTACTGCGCATGCATGAGTCGTGCTGCACTTTCTGAATGGTCCTTGCTGTCTTCTGGGACCTGTGTGGCTTGCAGGGGGAGGAGGGGCCAGACATTGCGTAGTTTGCCGCACAATGTTCTTTCCCCGGAAGTGGGAGCAGATACCTGGATTTCACAGGTACCTGCTCCCCCCCCCTGAAAGGTACTAAATGTGGCACCGGAGGGGGGAAGGAATCCGATCAGCGGAAGTTCCATTTATGGGCAGAACTCCTCTTTAAAGTGGTTTTAAAGGAAAATAAAAAAAATCTGCCAGCCCATCTGTTCTATCAATCTATCCAACACTGTGTAAAGTAAATGTTTTTATAAAACGATGCCTGTAAATACCTTATCTCAGATCTTTTATGGCCGGTCAGGTGACCGGCCGCTTCTCCCTCAGATCTAAGGGCTACAGTGGGAGGGGCCGAGATCCCCCTTCTGACACAAGTCGGGTAGGTCACGTGACCGGCCATTAAGGATTGAGATAAGGTATTTACGGTTTTGTTTTTAAATTCATTCTAAAAATGCATTTGAAAGACTGTTGCGCCAATACAGTGTGACATAAAATATTGCAACGACTGCCATTTTTTTTCCCTCTAGGATCTCTGCTAAAAAAGTGTATATATAATATTTGGGGGTTCTAAGTAATTTTCTCGCACAAAATATTGATTTTAATTTGTAAGCAACAAATGTCAAAAATAGTCCTGGTCTTCAAGTGGGTAATAAAGCGGCTAGTAATATCTGGGCCGTTTGCATGTGATTCGCATCATAGGCTTGTTTCTGTTTCTTAGTCAATGATGATATCATCAGTTGACTCGCCATTTGCTGTAGTGATCGCTTTGTAGGAAAAAAAAAATAGCTTGTTTTTTGTGAAGTATGTCTTTGGCTATCAAGCTCTGGCAAGTTTAAACCTACACTATATGGAGCGAGTGCCTTGCCAAGGTGTTTGTGATGAAGTAGAGCAGATCCCTATACTTTGTATATGTTCAGACTGCACACTGAGTTAGGAGTACTGTTGGTTTATTGCACAGCTAAACTGATTGCGATTTCTGAGTTCTACTCCTCCTAGTGTAGCTTCCGATATTTATTATTTCTGGACATATGCTGCTGTTGAGATGTGTTTAGATGACTTGACTGTGACTCATTGTGTGAAGTATGCATGTGAAAGGGAGATAACTGTTGCGTCAGTGTGTTCTAGAGAGACTGACTTCTCCTACCAGGCCATTCTGATTCCTCGTGATCATATGAACAAAATATATTGTGCAGCCACTGATCATGATTATTCTATCGTTTTGTTAAATGTCACAAAATCTACATTTTGGGCTAGGCAAATACCTACCTAAAACAATCCCAGTGAACCTGTTTAATGCACTGGTTCATGTGTGCTAGGCTGCCTTTAAAAGTTAGATAGCAATCCACCGCACCATGTGTACACTACAGAAGTGTAAAGGTCTAAATCCGGCTTTAACTACTTAAGGACCAGAAAGGATTTGCCCCGTTAATGACCAGGCCCTTTTTTTGCGATATGGCACTGCGACACTTTAACTGACCATTGCGCGGTCGTGTAACGCTGTACCCAAACAAAATTGATGCCTTTTTTTTTTTTTATAAAGAGCAACGAAGGGACTTTTAATAATTTTTATTGTTTTTACTAGTAATGGCAGCTATCTACGTTTTTTTTTTTTTTTTCCCTTTACAGGACTGCAACATTGCGGCGGAAAAATCAGACTTTTTGGGGACCAGTGACATTATCACATTGATCAGTGCTAAAAAAAAAAAAATGCACTGATCAATGTAAAAATGTCACTGGCAGTGAAGGGGTTAACACTAGGGGGTGATCAAGGGGTTAAATGTGTTCCCTAAGTGTTTTTTACCTGTAGGGGGGGGGGGGGGATGGGCTGCCTGGGACATGACAGAGATCACTGTTCCTGATCACTGGGAACAGAAGATCTCTGTCATGTCATCTGGCAGAACGGTGATCTGCTTGTTTACACTGGCAGATCCCAGTTATGCCTCTATACTAGGCGATTGCGGGTCGCCGGTGGACATGGAGTTGCGGGTGCACTTCTGCAACTGCACCAGCCATCGCACACCTACGGCGATTCTTGCAGGAGAGCCGACCTGCTGCGGTATAACGATGGCAGCTGGTCAGCAAGTGGTTAAAGTGGAGGTCCACCCTGAAAAAAAAATTTGCACAAAAAAATACCTAAAAAAATGGAGGAAAAAAAAAATTAAAAAATTTTTTTTTTACTTGCGTGAAATGGCTGTTGCTAGGCAGTCTTTCTAATCTGCCTCTTCCTACACCGCGGTGATCTTCAGTCTTCTGATCCCCGCGTTGTCTTCTGGGGTATGGGGCAGGGTGTGTTATGGGAACTGTGTGTGTCCCACAACACATCGTGTCCCATTCACAAAGCGCCGCTCGCGTGGGCGCAGTAGGAAACTGGCAGTGAAGCCGCAAGGCTCTACTGCCTGTTTGTCTCACTTAGGATGGCGGTGCAGGGAGCCGAGGGACGGGTTGGCCTCGGACGGCCGACATCACGGTCACCCAGGACAGGTAGGTCTACTTATTTAAAGTCAGCAGCTACAGTGTTTGTAGCTGCTGACTTTAAAAAAAAAATTTAGCTGGTCGGAATTCCGCTTTTAAAGACAGCAAAAAGTGTGTGTGTGTGTGTGTGTGTGTGTGTGTGTGTTTTTTTTTTTTTTTTTTTTTAAATGTATTTATTTTTCAATTTTGATAGAGAGAAGGAACTGTTATAACCCCTGTCAGTCTTTTTTGCCACCGGTTTCCCAATGGTAAGATTTAACTTCTAGTTTCTGTTTCATAGCCAAGCAGGAAGTGATAGAGGAAATCCATGCAAATGAAGGGAATCCATTGGAGCCCCCAGGTCACCAGAACCAGTGTCCCCATTATAAGATTTACCTTCTATTATTATTCTGGGGACAACTCCAAATCCTCCTAAGCCAGGGTTCACACTGCTGCGCTGCAAATTTGATGCAGGTTTTTGTCCAGGGTGAGGTGTGAATTTACGTTGCTTTTTTACGTTACGATTTCTGGTGTGGAGGTTTGCATTGCACCTGCACCAAAAAAGCACAGAAGTAGCCTGTTTATTTTTTTTTTATATTTCTTTTTCTCCTTGCATCAAATTCGCAATGCTGATATATGAACCAAATACATAGATATCCATTATGTTCAAGTTACATGCAAATCTTGGGCTCCCTAACAACATCTAAACCGCTCAAGATTTGCAGCAGTTGTGAACCCAGGCTAAAGGGAACATGGACAGCAATAAATCCTGACAGGTCTTCTAATCCCTCTCATTTTTATATTGTACAGTGGGGACAGAAAGTATTCAGACCCCCTTAAATTTTTCACTCTGTTATATTGCAGTCATTTGCTAAAATCATTTTAAGTTCATTTTTTTTTTTTACTCATTAATGTACACACAGCACCACATATTGACAGAAAAACACAGAATTGTTGACATTTTTGCAGATTTTATTAAAAAAGAAAAACTGAAATATCACATGGTCCTAAGTATTCAGACCCTTTGCTCAGTATTTTTAGTAGAAGCACCCTTTTGATCTAATACAGCCATGAGCCTTTTTGGGAACAACAAGTTTTTCACACCTGGATTTGGGGATCCTCTGCCATTCCTCCTTGCAGATCCTCTCCAGTTCTGTCAGGTTGGATGGTAAACGTTGGTGGACAGCCATTTTTAGGTCTCTCCAGAGATGCTCAATTGGGTTTAAGTCAGGGCTCTGGCTGGGCCATTCAAGAACAGTCACAAAGTTGTTGTGAAGCCACTCCTTCGTTATTTTAGCTGTGTGCTTAGGGTCGTTGTCTTGTTGGAAGGTAAACCTTCGGCCCAGTCTGAGGTCCTGAGCACTCTGGAGAAGGTTTTCATCCAGGATATCCCTGCACTTGGCCCGCATTCATCTTTCCCTCAATTGCAACCAGTCGCTGCCGCTGAAAAACACCCCCACAACATGATGCTGCCACCACCATGCTTCACTGTTGGGACTGTATTGGACAGGTGATGAGCAGTGCCTGGTTTTCTCCACACATACCGCTTAGAATTAAGGCCAACACGTTCTATCTTGGTCTCATCAGACCAAAGAATCTTATTTCTCACCATCTTGGAGTTTTTCAGGTGTTTTTTAGCAAACTCCATGCGGGCTTCCATGTATCTTACACTGAGGAGAGGCTTCCGTCGGTCCACTCTGCCATAAAGCCCCGACTGGTGGAGGGCTGCAGTGATGGTTGACTTTCTACAACTTTCTCCCATCTTCCGACTGCATCTCTGGAGCTCAGCCACAGTGATCTTTGGGTTCTTCTTTACCTCTCTCACCAAGGCTCTTCTCCCCCGATAGCTCAGTTTGGCCGGACGGCCAGCTCTAGGAAGGGTTCTGGTCGTCCCAAACGTCTTCCATTTAAGGATTATGGAGGCCACTGTGCTCTTAGGAACCTTATGTGCAGCAGAAATTTTTTTGTAACCTTGGCCAGATCTGTGCCTTGCCACAATTCTGTCTCTGAGCTCTTCAGGCAGTTCCTTTGACCTCATGATTCTCGTTTGCTCTGACATGCACTGTGAGCTGTAAGGCCTCTTTCACACATCCGATCCGTTCAGGTCCGCCTGTCAGTTTTTTAGGCGGACCTGAACAGACGTTCCATAGACCTCTATGGAGCGTCGGATGTCAGCGGTAACATGTCCGCTGACATCTGACCCGCTCTGATCCGAAAAAGTGTGACTGAGGAAAAACCTACTTTTCCATCCGTCATCGGATTGGGTGACGATGGACTCTACGGTCCGTCGTTGTCCGATCCCCCATAGGGGAGAGCGGCTCTCTGCGGACCCTTTCATCTGCCTGCTCAGCGGGCATCGACGGAACGATCCCCCGCTGAGCAGAGCGGGCTCCATGCACGTACACGTCCGTGTGAAGGAGCCCTAAGGTCTTATATAGACAGGTGTGTGGCTTTCCTAATCAAGTCCAATCAGTATAATCAAACACAGCTGGACTCAAATGAAGGTGTAGAACCATCTCAAGGATGATCAGAAGAAATGGACAGCACCTGAGTTAAATATATGAGTGTCACAGCAAAGGGTCTGAATACTTGGGACCATGTGATATTTCAGTTTTTCTTTTTTTAATAAAAATGTCAACAATTCTGTTTTTCTGTCAATATGGGGTGCTGTGTGTACATTAATGAGAGAAAAAATTGAAGCTTAAATGATTTTAGCAAATGGCTGCAATATAACAGAGTGAAAAATTTAAGGGGTTCTGAATACTTTCCGTCCCCAGTGTGTGTGTGTGTATATATGTATATGTGTGTGTGTGTGTGTGTGTGTGTGTGTATATATGTATATGTGTGTGTGTGTGTATATATATATATATATATATATATATATATATATATATATATATATATATATATATATATATATATATATATATATATATACATATATATATACACACACATTATATTTTGCTAGTAACGGGGGCGATCAGGGACTTATAGTGGGATTACGGTGGACAAATCTGACACTAAGTGATCAGTGCTGAAAATAAGCACCGTCAATGTACTAATGATACTGGCAGGGGTTAACATCAGGGGTGATCAAAGGGTTAAATGTGTTCCTAGGGGGTGCTTTCTTACTGTGTGTGTGTGTTGGGGGGGGGGGGTGCTTGCACTGTGGGAAGGCAGAGATGATTACTGCCTTCTCTTGTCACAGAATGGTGATCTGCCTTGTTTTTACATGGGCAGATCGTTGTTCTGCCTGTGCCTTGAATGATCAGCAGGTCCCAGCAGACATCATGTCCGCCGGACCCGCTGATTGACTCACAATCACAGCGGGAGTGGGTCACCTGTGGCACGCACACGTGAGCCCCAGACCCCGTAGTACAGACTCGCATAGCTGTACGTGATTCTGCGCAGAGGAACCGTCACCCACAGTAAATATACGTGGGGCAGTTGGCAAGGGGTGAAGACTGCAAAGGTTTTTTTCCACTGCCCGCTTGAAGGTCGAGTAGTAAGTTGCTTTTGCAGGGTGCTAACAGGGTCACTTTAGTGCAGGGGTCTCAAACTGGTGGCCCTCCAGCTGTTGTGGAACTACAAGTCCCATCATGCCTCTGCCTGTAAGAGCCATGCTTGTAACTGTCAGCCTTGCAATGCCTCATGGGACTTGTAGTTTAACAACAGCTGGAGGGCCGCCTGTTTTAAGACCCCTTCTTTAGTGTAACAGTATTTTACAGATCTGCTTATATTTGGTTTTTCTTAATCCCTTCCTCCATATATTGATTAGATCTGTGTCCTATTGGGATGGGCCTTCATAAACTGGGATTTTGATCAGTGTCCTTAAGTAACATTGAAGCGATTTGGCATGCAATTTGACAAATCGGCGGCTATTGCCGGCAATGGCACGTCCGAATTGGAGCAGTGCCGCACAGATTCCCAAAAGTAGTTTCTGTACTACTTTTGGTGACTTTGGGGTGCGATTAGTATAGACATCTATACAGGAAGCCGCACAGATGTCTCTGAAATTGCCCCCAAAGTCGGACTGATATGCGGGAATGAAACTGAGTTCAGCTGAACTCTCACGATTCCAATCCCGCTGTCAGTGTGAACCTGGACCAAATCGGAGAATTGTGAGTTCTGTTCATGTGAGTATAGTTGTTGGGAGTGGTTACATCTGTCATTGTTAAGAGTCTGGGAGATAACACACATCAGATGGTAACTCATTTGACAGAGATCAAGTAGATAAGGTTAGTGTTGTATAAACATTCATTTGTCAGGAAGTATATTTGTCTGACTGCATGTGAATATTGTTGTGAAACAATATATTTACAGATTTCTGATTATGGTCTCCAAATGTATGATCTTGTAAGTCTGAGTTGTATTTCTAATGACGTGTGTCATTCTAGCAATTGGGTTAAAATGGCAAGCTGAAGGTTAATAACCCGGCATGGCCATGAGCTTGTGTCATGCTGCAGCGAGTGATGGAATCTTGCTGCAGCATGGCACCGTCTTGTATCTTTTACCTCCAGCTCCACAGTTTGTCTGTTTTTTTTTTTTTTTTTTTTTTCTTATTTTTATGTAGTGTCATTTTCTTGTACTGTCAGCTTCATCAACACCGTCAACAACCTTGAAGTTGAGCTTATTTATTGCACTGTTAAGCAGTGCATTTAGAATAAACAGCAGCAGGTTTTGTCTGAGCTGTCACAGGAATCGCTTCTGCTGCAGTTGGGATTATTTGAGGTAACTCGGAGATAAAGGACTGTCTGTTGCATAGGGACATTTACAGCGTTTAGGATTCCTTTTTATTTTTATTGATCTTGCCATGGTGGGTATATGACGTGCTATTGGCATTTTGTTTGTACACCCGTCTGGTGAGAACAGTGGGGAATACAGTCGTAATGTTACTGGGTGTGGTCCACCTTTTTATTTAATTATTTTATTTATTTTTTTGTTTTTCGGTTCACATTTCAAAGGTGTATGCTTGATTTTGAGTACTGTTGAGTTTTGTGGGAGTCTGTAAGCCAGGCAGGTAAACCTGTTCCTCCTCCTGCTGTGTAGATAGTTGGGGTTCGACCAGGAAGCTATTATGTCTGAAGTAAAATTCGTGCTCCCAACTTTGGAACAGTTTGGGGATGGCCTCTTCCTATTCCAACATGACTGCGCACCAGTGCAAAAAGCAAGGTGCACGCGCTGCGTTTTGTGAATGGGCCCAGCTGCAGTGAAAGGAGGAGGGGGCTGAACTTCTGTCAGAACCAGGTACCCGCACCCCCCCCCCGAAAGGTACCAAATGTGGTGGGGGGGGGGGTGTGGAGGCAGACAAGCGGAGCTTCCCCTTTTGGGTGGATGAGCGAGTTTGGGGTGGAGGAACTTAACTGGCCTGCACCGAGTTCTGACCTCAACCCGATAGAACAACTTTGGGATGAATTAGAGCGGAGACTGTGAGCCAGGCCTTCTTGTCCAACATCAGTGCCTGACCTCACACATGCTCTTCTGGAAGAATGGTCAAACATTCCCATAGACACACTCCTAAACCTTGTGGACAGCCTTCTCAGAAGAGTTGAAGCTGTTAAAGCTGCAAAAGGTGGGCCAACTCAATATTGAACCCTACAGAGTAAGGCCCCGTACACACGGGCTTTCCAATCAGGTCCGCCTGTCAGTTTTTCAGGCAGACCTGATCGGATGTTCCATTCACTCCTATGGAGCGGCAGATGTCAGTGGTGACATGTCCATTGACATTCGCTGCTATCCGATCCTGTCTGTGAAATTCAGATGGCTGGGGGACCCTATTTTTCCATCCATCTGGCGGATCGGATGAGAACGGACAGGTGGTCAGTTTTCATCTGATCTCCCCATAGAGGAGAAGCGGGGCTCTGATAGGTCCGCTCTGCACAGTGAGTGGAGACGAACCTGTCATCCCCCTCCATCAGTGGAGTGATCCCCGCAGAGCAAAGCGGAGTCCGCCCATGTGAAAAGGACCCTAAGGCTGGGATGCCGTTTTTTTTTTTTTTTTTTTTTTTTTTTTTTTTTTTTCCCAAAATGTTCGCTCTTTTTTTGTTTATAGCGCAAAAAATAAAAATTACACAGGTGATCAAATACCTCCCAAAAGAAAGCTCTATTTGTGGGGAAAAAAAGGATGTCAGTTTTTGTTTGGGTGCAACGTTGCACGACCGCGCAATTGTCAGTTAAAGCGACGCAGTGCCGAATTGCAAAAAGTGCTCTGGTCAGGGAGGGGGTAAAATCTTCTGGGGCTGAAGCTGTTAAAATGACCCTGTAATCTATTAAACTGCCCCATAAAAGCCATAGTTCTGTCAGAATAATGTTAAATGCTTACACAAAAACAGAAAACTTTTCACTCGTTTTATGACTTTTGTAATGTCAATGCTTACCTTTCCTGACACCAGCGCTGCTGAACTCCACTTTGATCTTGAGAAATGATCCCCCCCCCCCCACCAATGTCCCTTTTAGGTACTGACACTTTCAAGAATGTGTCTAAGAATGTCTGTCTATCTGTGGTCCCCCCACAACTCTGACTGGTTCTTTCCTGTGACCTTCACTCACTACAAGATACAGTAGTAATGTGGAGGTCATTAAGAGGAACCAGTAAGAAGGGGGGGGGGGGGCGTACACAATGAAATGCAGTGTGAGAAAGCCGTACTCCTGCGTGGCTTCCAGCAGCACATTCCAATCGCCCTGCCCTTGTGATCTGCTGCGTGTGCCAGTTAACGACACCATAAATGCAGGTTGCAAACGCGGTGCTTTTGCCCATACCAGATTGCATGATACAAAAGTACCATGTGATCTGGTTGCAGTGCATTTTGAAAGGTAGTGCATGCACTACTTTTGGTGCATTGTGATTTCAGCCCATTCAACATGAATGTGGCTGGAATCGCACTGCACAGAACTGCATGTGAATCGCACATGACCTGTACAGCGTTCCTAGTGTGAATGGGTCCTTACACTTTTGGTAAGTGTCGGTAACTCGATAGGCGTCGTACATTATTTTGTCATGATTGCAGTTGAGTTTAGCAAGGGAAGGTATTTACACTCTGAAATGGCAGCAGGGTTCCCTTTAAAGGAGCTCTCCAGACAAAACACAAATACTGTATGTAGAAATCGGTCTAACAGTGTGAAATGTTTTTGGAAGACATGAAAGCATTTTCCGTGTGTTGTTGGGCCTGTAGCCAAAAAAATTAAAAGTAGATGTACAGATTCTTTTTCCTCAGCAATAACCTCTTCCTTGTCATTGTTTGCAGACTACTCTGAGCTTGATTTTAAAAAATAACTTTCAGTTTATAGGTACTGCTAGGGTTCAGTCACAGCGCATACAGCCTGGCTTTCTGTATGTTGGTGATGTTCATATTGGTTGTGGTAATAGATTTGCATAGGGATCTTTAGTTTGAATATGAGCTTGGGATTATAGGATGTGGTATTAGGTGCAATTTAATTTCCTTGTAGTAGGTTGAGTCTTTGTATTTAAACATGATTTTGTTTTTTGGGGCAGCACAGTTTTGATGTATATTTTATAGTAGAAACCTCACCAGGAGAGCGGGGCTTAATTGCAGTGGTAGAACTGGGGAGATCCTGCTACGAAGGCTTGGTTTACACCTATGCGTGTGTGCAGGCCACGTTTGCTCGGGCATGGCAGCTCATTTGGGCTGCCGTGGCTGCGTTTCCCACAGAAGAAAGGTGCATGCACCTTTTTCAAAACTCAGCTAAAGGGAAATCGCATGGTCATTTTTTGCCACGCATTTTCCCTGCGGTTCCTGTAAATGCTAACATGCTGCAATTCCTGCACCTGCAGCCACCTGCATAGATGTGAATGTAAGACCCGTTTATGAATCCTGTGGCCACTAACGGGGCAAACCTGAATATTTTGGATGGGGTTGGCTCCTAATTTTTTTTGTTTTTGACTGTTTAGGATTAGTTAAAGTGAACCTTTAGTAATTTTTTTTTTAACTTTTCATCTTAAATCTTCTGCCCTTGTTGTTTTAACTTTGGATAGTAAAACATTTTTTACTGCCAGTAAATACCTTCTACAGCCCACTTCCTCTTTCTTGTCTGGTCATTAGCCTAGGCTTATATCATGCACAGCTCTCTCTCTCTCTCACGCTTGTGAGTTTGCCAGGAAGGGAGGGGGAGTCATAAGAGTGCCAATGAGAGCTGCAGAGCTGGAGGTGTGCCTCTGTGTCTGTGTGTCTATGTAAATCCAGGAAGTGAACAGGCAGCAGCTTCAGCTGCCCACAGTTCAAAATGGTTGGAGCCAGACTCAGTGGAGGGAGATTTCTGCAGAATATTTGGCAAGTACAGAATTGCAGTATATAAAATAATATGCAAAGTGGTTGGAGGGAAGCTTCAGAATGGCAAAGATGTTTTTATTACCAATTATGTGAGCAGACTGCAGTTCCTCTTTAACCCCTTCCCAGCCAGCTGCCGCACTACAACTGCGGCAGGATGGCTCCCCTGTGTGGGCTGACGCGCCGCGCGTGCACCCGCACTGCGTCCCCGGAGCCGAATTGCGTCCCCTTCGGGTGCTATGACCGCCGGGCCCCCGCCATTGCTCGCGACAGCGAGAACCAAGATCTGTGTATGAAAACACACAAATCCCGGTTCTCTCAGGGGAGCGGAGACAGATCGTGTGATCTTAGTAAGTAGGAACACTGATCAGTCTCCTCCCCCAGTTAGAACACACACTAGGGAGCACAGTTAACCCCTTGATCGCCCCCTAGTGTTAACCCCTTCCCTGCCAATGACATTTATACAGTAATCAGTGGCTGTTTTTAGCACTGATCGCCGTATAAATGTCAGTGGTCCCAAAAAAAGTGTCAAAAGTGTCCGATCTGTTTGCCGCAATGTCGCAGTCACAATAAAAATCACTGATCACTGCCATTACTAGTAAAAAAAAAAAAAAAATATTGCCATAAATCTATCCCCTATTTTGTAGTTACTATAACTTTTGCGCAAACCAATCAACATACGCTTATTGCGATTTTTTTTTCTTTTCTTTTTTTTTTTTTACCAAGAATATGTAGAATACATATTGGCCTAAACTGTTGAAGAAATTTTGTTTGTTTTTGTTTTTTAAAAAAAATTGGGATATTTATTATAGCAAAAAGTACAAAATATTGTGTATTTTTTTTTTCAAAATTGTCGCTTTTTTTTTTTTTGTTTTTTTTTTTGTTTTATAGCGCAAAAAATAAAAACTGCAGAGGCAAATACCACCAAAAGAAAGCTCTATTTGTGGGGAAAAAAAAGACATCAATTTTGTTTGGGTACAACGTCGTACGACCACGCAGTTGTCAGTTAAAGTGCAGTGCCGTATCGCAAAAAATGGCCTGGTCAGGAAGGGGGTAAATTCTTCTGGGGCTGAAGTTGTTAAAGTGTTTACTTAAGCTTTGATGATCTGTAAAATTGTTAACCTGTCTCCCTTTTCTGTGCAGATGAAGTGCCTGCAGACATGGTTGCAGAAGAATCAGGTCCTGGTGCACAGAATAGTCCATATCAACTTCGCAGAAAAACTCTTATCCCTAAAAGAACCGCTTGTCCAGCAAAGAGCAGTATGGAGGTGAGAGAATCTATTTACATCTTTTATTTTTTATATTTTTTGTTTTATTACAGTGCATGTGCTATGAGGGGAAGTGTCCAACCTGAGAAGAGGATATAAATCCTCATTGTTTCCAAGGCAAAGGAAATGAGGAGTTATTCATGGGAGAACAGCAGGATCAACATGTCAATGAGCATGTTCTATGCAAACTTTCAAAGGGCAGTTTTTGTTACACTTTGAAGGGTTAGTTCACCTTTACAATATTTTTGCTCTTGCATTCCAGGTTCCCCAGTATATTTATAAAAAAAAACACTGCTCAGGCTTTAAAAAAGAAGCTTTTTTTTTTTCAATGTTATAACTGTTGAGCTGTGTGCTTCCTTTCCGAAGCCTGTCTGAAAAGCTAGGTAGTGTTTCCTAATGTACTCAGTATGCTGGAATGCATGTGCAAATTTATTGTAAAGATGAACTAACCCATTAACAGCTGTTTCCAATTGTACAAATTTTTTATTGAAATAGCATTATATAACCAAACTACAAAAACTTAGATAAACTTCAAACGTGTGGAAGTACAAATCTTTAATTGGGGTACAAAATACATATCCAGGTGCCAAGAGCATTACGGTGTCATGTATGATGAGAATCTAGTGCACCTGTGACAACATATCTGGTAGGAATATCTTTTAGAGGGTCGAAGGGCTCCATGTGGTCTAGTATTCACTGTTGGACCTGAAAAATTTTGAGATAAAGCTCCCCTTTTATTACTGTAGTGGTGGAAACCCCTACTGGGGGAAGTGTCCCTCGTGTAATTTCAAAGGCAAGAAACGCGTACTTTAAAGATAAATCACCCATAATATAGAGAAAACCTAGTGTGCCAAAAGGATAGGCGCAGATGGGGATTGAAAATAAAGAGTTGGAGTTGGGTTAACGGGGATGTCAACATGCAAGGTGACTTCAACCCTCGGCTCGCGAAGGTTTAAATCATCCACAGAGACAATGGCCACCAGCTTTTTTTGAACAAATATCACCTTTTTTGTTTCACCTGAGTAATAGTGAGGGTTCCGGACCACCAGGCTCTAGTTAGACCCTTGTTTGAATCCGCTAAACTGGTTCAGAGTGCTTTCAGATGGTTTAAGGCAGCCATTCTCAACCAGGATTCCGTGGAACCCTAGGGTTCCTCCAGAGGTTTCTAGGGGTTCCTTGAGCTGTGGCTGATGAACCACCTATTTGATGATGTCTACAGAGTTCAAGGCTCAGCACTACTTTAGCAAAGCCAGCAGCATGACACCAAATATCTTTTTAGCTGTCTTGAAGGGTGGCATTCTGAACACCACTTTAAGGGGGACATTCTTCCTATTGACCACCAATATAAGGAGCATTGTTCCTGTTGAGCCCTGATGATTTGGTTTTAGGTAGGGTTTCCTCAAGACATAAAAATTATTTTTTGGGTTCCTCTAGGGTTAAAAGGTTGAGAAAGCCTGGTTTAAGGTTTGTTAGGGGTTCTTGGGAATACTATAGCTAAGGGCAGTATAAACTAGCTGATAGACCCGGTCCAGAAACATTTGATTGTAAGGCGTTCCCACCAGATATGTATTAAAGTGCCAGCTGCTCCACAACCCCGAAAACCACAACCTGAGGCACCCTGGACAAATTTTTAGTCCGTGTGTGTGTGAGGTACCATGTACCGCCTAAACAATAGTTTATCATTTGCATCATTAAATAATGAGTTCAGCGATCCACGTGCTATGGTGCCCCAAATCTGGATCCACTGTGGCAGCTGCAGGGAGCAAATCCAATCCTTTTCCCATTAGGAAACCTGAGGAAAAGTGCACACCAGGTCACCTTTATAGGAAGGAAGTTCTAGATCGAGAATATTATACCTTTTAAGAAGATATTTATTTGAAAGTAGTGAGAGTCAGTGGCAAATCCATTTCATTTTGGCTTGATTGCACGTAATTAAGACATTTTGAAGTTGTAACAATTTTGCAGATGGAGTGTGGTGGGAGGATTGTATCGTGGGAAAGGTTTACAATGTTGCGCATAGTCAGCAGTTGTATACCCAACGGAAACCTGCTTTAGACAACCACAGAAGTCTACGTGGCTCATCATATTAAAAGGGATAATTTATGAGAGTTGCAAAGGATGTGTGGGGTGTGAATTGCTTTCTCCATATTTTCATCGAATGTTTGAGCACTGGGTTCCTAATTTATTTAAGGTGACCAGGAGCAGTCCATAAAGCTGTGTCTGTTGTCATGGGCATTAAGTGGAAATGCCTCAATGCTGACCCAGAATTAGGTATTAGAGGTTAAGGAGGCCATTTGTGAGTCTCAGTAGTGATAGATATGTAGCATTGCCAATCCCTCTTTGAACTTTTGGACTTTAAAAACATTTTTTTTTTTTATATATAGAGACTTTTGGTCTAGAATCTTGCCAGATGAACCGCATGCATGACCCATGACTTGACCGTAGAATGTGTAAGGGAATATTAACTGAGTGAGCCCTAAATGGGTTCATTTGGTCTAAGCAGGCCCAGACTAACTATTTTCTGTACTAATGCAGCTGCCGTCAGTGCTGTATAAACTGTATTTTGGATCAGCTGTATACAGCACTGTATTCCGGAAGCAGTATAAGTCCGCTGTCGGAGCAAAACCAATTCAGGCTGAGTGCTTCTCAGCCATTCACAAGAAGCCTTGCATTATTATGAATGAATACAATGGTGCAAAAGATGGGGAAGCCTTGGAGGTATGATCTGGCACTGTACATAGTCTTACTACAGCACTGGTTTTATCTTTTTATTCAGTCTTGTGAAGTTGTTTCAATGTTTGCTAGATGGGGCATATATTCAGGAGCATATACATTCACCTGCCAATTTATTAGGTACACCTGTTCACATTGCTTGGCAACACGAATTGCTAATCAGCTAATCGCATGGCTGCAACTCAATGCATTTAGGAACCTAGATGTGGTGAAGATGATTTGCTGAAGTAGTTCAAACCGAGCATCAGAATGGGGAAGAAAGGGGATTTAAGTGATTTTGAACCTGGCATGGTTGTTGGTGCCAGAGGGGCTGGCTTTTCAAAAACTGCTGATCTACTGGGATTTTTATGCACAGCTATCTCTCAGGTTTACAGCGAATGGTCCGAAAGAGAGAAAATATCTAGTGAGTGGCAGTTGTGTGGATGAAAATGCCTTTTTAATGTCAGAGGAGAATGGGCAGACTGGTTGGAGATGATAGAAAAGCAACAGTATCTCAAATACTCATTCCAGCCAAGGTATGCAGAATACCATCTCTGAATTCACAACACATTGAACCTTAAAGCAGATGGGCTACAGCAGCAGAAGACCACACCGGGTTCCACTCCTGTCCGTTAAGAACAGAAAAACTGAGGCTAAAATTTGCACAGGCTCACCAAAATTGGACAATAGAAGATTGGAAAAACATTGTCTGGTCTGAGTCTCGATTTCAGCTGCAACATTCAGATGGTAGGGTCAGAATTTGATGTAAACATGAAAGCATGGATCCATCCTGTCTCAATGGTTCAGGCTGATGGTGGTGTAATGGTGGGGGGGATATTTTCTTGACGCACTTTAGGCTCCTTAGTACCAATTGAGCATCGTTTAAACTCCACGACCTACCTGAGTATTGTTGCTGACCATGTCCATCCCTTTATGACTACAGTGTCTCCATCTTCTGATGGCTCCTTCCAGCAGGATAATGCACCATGTCACAGAGCTCCAATCATCTCACCACTGGTTTCTTGAACATGACAATGAGGTCACTGTACTCCAATGGCCTCCACAGTCACCAGATCTCATCCAATAGAGCACCTTTGGGATGTGGTGAAATGGGAGATTTGCTTTATGGATGTGCAGCCGACAAATCTGCAGCAACTACATGATGCTATCATGTCAATATGGACCAAAATCTCTGAGGAATGTTTCCAACACCTTGTTGAATCTATGCCATGAAGAATGAAGGCAGTTCTGAAGTCAAAAGGAGGTCCAACCAGGTACTAGCAAGGTGTAACTTATAAAGTGGATAAGAAACTAAATGGTCGCAAACCGGAGCTGCAAAATTGCTTGATGATGATCTTGTTAAAAACCAGACAGGTTACAGGGAACGCAGACGCGTTTCACAAGTGTAGCTTGCTTGTTCACAACATCGATATGCTCTCCAAGCAGGCTATTAAGTAAGAGTTTTGATTTTGAAATCCAGGTTCGAAGATAAGGGTTACGATACTGATGACCTGAACCTGGAAATTCAAAAAACTATCAAACTTGACAGGAAATCATTATTAGAAGTCAAGCCTAAAAGAGAACCTGACGGGAAGTTTAGGTGGGCCTTGTTAACTTCTTTCTCAACACAGCACAGGCAGATCAAAAACATCATGAGGAAACATTGGGGTGTCCTGAAGCAGGATAGTATTCTGGGCCCACTGATCCCAGAAGAAGCAAACGTTATCTTCAGAGGTGTACCCTCTTTAAAAGGACAGATAGCCCCTAATATTATTAACCCCCCTACCCGCCCCGTGTTTTTTCATGATTGGACAGGCTTAGACGAAGTCTATTCAGACGAAACGCGTCGGGAGGACTCCACTACCGCCCCTTTTATATACAAAGTGCTTTTTTATCAACTTCTTCATGTAAGTGTATTTCTTTGATTTTTAATAAATTTACGGTGTCTACGGTATCACACTATGTAGTCCCTTTTTTACCCTTATGAACCTTTTGTGGAGAGATCCATTAATACGGGTGGAGAAGATATGCTTTTAGATCAGCTTCTTTCAATACCATCAGACTGCCAAGATCTTCCCACCATTGCCAGGGTGCAATAAAAGCCGGTTTGACCCTCACAGCATACGCTGTCTTGGGTTCAAACCCTCCGGTAAGCTTCCATCTGTAACATCCAAGGGCACTGCATGTTTTGAAAAGACACAGTGGTGTGATATGAGAATTCAATATAGTAATGAGATTTTTTAAGTGACTGCAGATTAACACCTTCCAATACTTTTCTGCTGTACTTTGGTGAAGGCGCTCCTCACCTCACTTTTTGGGAGTGACCCATTTCGTTTTAACTCACTGTCTGCCCATTTGAACTACTTTATATGTGATACATTTATTTGTGTTTATTACTATTTATGTTTAGGCCTTTTTAACTTACTGTTTTTAAGATAGTTTGTTGTTTTCAGCGCTACACATTTTTTGCATATATCTATTAAGTAAGAGTCCTTTCACACTGGCAGCGCGGGGGTGTCGGCGGTAAAGCGCAGCTAAAATTAGCTTTACCATCGTTTTTTTAGAGACGCATTTCGGTTGCTAGCGGGGCGATTTTAAGCCCCCGCTACTGGCCGAATAAAGGGTTAAAAGCACCGCTGCCGAGGCACTGCCCATTGATTTCAATGGGCAGGGGTGCTTTAAAAGCGCCTCGAAGAAGCTGCTTGCCGGACTTTTTTTGACGTCCTGCCAGCGCAGCGCCGCAGTGTGAGGCATTTTTCAGTTTTGAAAAACGCCTCCCAGTGTGAAAGGGGTCTTAAGGCGATCCCCTGAATCGGGCTACACCCAAAACCACCTGCTCCGGAAGAAACGTCTCATGCAAACTCAAAAATCTCAACTGTGTATATATATAAAAACATTTCATGGATTAATAACAACCACAAAAAACAACAAAACTAGATAAAAAGAAAACAAACATTGAACCCAAAAAATCCACCTAATAAACAAGCACACACGTGTGTAAATAGTGGGTAAAGGTATCGGGAGAGATAATTGGCTAACAGACTGTTTTCAAAATATTAAAAAAGAGCTATGGAACATACTAAAAAATGCACCAAAAATTCTTCATGAACAGTCTGAAAAACTAAGTGCTAAATACACATCTATGTAAAACAGAAATGCATAAATATATAAATACATCAATATATATGTGCTAAGCATCTACAGATAAACTAAGGAATACATATATGCATTTTTTTTCTTTAGAGACCTATTTATAACTGTATCCATCTAAACTAAGAGATACGTATAACTATGTTTGTAAAGAAAGGGAAAATGCATATAAAACTTTAGCAATCTGGATGCACATATTCACAAACACCATGTTATTTATCACGATCTAGTGAAAAAAGCCACAAAGCAATTTGGACAAGTTACCCCGAGCATTATGGAACACCACTTAACAAAATTGCAAAATCCAAAAACCAAATAATGTCATGATCATAATAAAATGCATTGTTAAACAAGTAAGAACTCGAAGGCACCGTGTCACCATAGGTGAAGAACAGTGTACCGTGTGAGAAAATGAATGAACCGACAACTGATTGGAAGAATGGGGAAAAAAGAATTATGAAAATGTGTGATTCCAAATGGTATACGTGTTTTGAAAAACGGAAAATCCAAAAAGCCTCTCTTTTACAGAGGAGTTTGAATACATCCCCTTTTTTTTAGGCATTTGAACTTTTTCTAAAACCTGTATTCCCACAGCTGTACTGCTACCATTGTGATACTGATTGAAATGTCAGGCGACATTAGTGGACAGATTCTTCTCAATACTGTACAGGTGCTCCTGGAATCTTTCCCCTCATGGTGCGTCTGATATATTGCACATTGCATGATCTGCATGTGCAACATATGACGTACCAAGTGTTGCAGTTATAAAAAGATTTAATCTGTTTCTTTTCATTTGAAAATGAGCGTACCATATTACCCTTGATGATGATAATAAATAAATAATAAAAATTCAGATAAGGGAGGTTTGGTGGTTGTCATGGGTGTAGAACAATATAGGTGTGAAGCAGACAGTTATCTAACCTTGACACATATTCCAGACTTGGTGGAGATCCAACCAAAAAAATATAAGATGTTACCTAGTTTAGTTAATGAAGGGTTAATTTGGGCATTTTTGATGAGAAAATGGTGTCAGGTTTGATTCCCAATTATCCTGTGGCCCTTATTTTCCACCATCTTCCCTAGACCTATAAGGGGCTCAATCCGCTACATGGAAGACCGATGATTGTGGGCATTGGCTCCCTTAGGGAGAAATTGGGTCAGTGGTTGGATGGTGTATTGCAACTTTTGGTGTGCAGTCTCCCCAGTTATCTGCAAGACACCAATCATTTGAGTATCGCAGGTGGCACAGGATGGGGAAGAAAATTCCTTTTGGATCACCTGCGATGTCTCAAGTTTGTACTCATGTATTCCACAGAAGGCATTCGAAGCGGTTGCTTTTTATTTAGAAAGTGATACCCATCACAGTATTGAGTATAGATGGTTTGTCTTGGATGTTCTCCAATACCTATTAACACACAATAATTTTTTTTACTTTTAATGGGGACTGGTTTCTCCAAAAGTGTGGAGCAGCCATGGGAGCCAAATTTTTCACGATCACTTGCCAATTTATATATGGGTTGGTGGGAACGCCACCTCATATATGGTGTTAATAACCCTTTTAGATCATTGATTAAAATGTTCTATTGGTACATTGATGATCTGATCTTTGTGGATGTTGAATTTGGCTCCCTAGAGAATTTTCTGTTTTATCTCAATCAGAATGACAACAATCTACATTTAACGGGACAACGCGATAAAAAGGAGATTTGATTTTCTAGACGTGCATCTGTATGGTTCTGGAACAGACATTTACACCAGTCCGTTTAGAAAACCTATGTCTGGCAATACTCTATTGATGGCCCAATCAGGCCATCCTCGGCATACTATCGGGGGTATCCCCGTTGGTCAATTTTTGAGGATGTGTAGAATATGCAGTGACCAACAGTCTTATGACAGAGGTGCGAGCCTTAAACGCCTGGTTCTTGCAGCCGGGGTACCCCAGATATATCCTAGATGGAGCCTATGCTATTGCCAACTCTAAAACAGGATCTCCTAAAAAGGTCAGGTTGTAGGGAGAGAGGCAATAATAATCATTTAACAATCGGAGACCCACTTTTAGTACATCTTTTATTTAGAAATTTAATGATATCAGGAACATTGTACTTCGATATCTACCTATCCTCTTTGAGGACCGGATATGTGTGAATCTCCTTAAAGATGGAATCCATTTTGGTTTCCAGATGCGCTCCAACACTAGGTAATTCTTTGTCCTCTAGCTTCTTTGATCCTACCATTATTAGATCCACCAACTGGCTGCATTTTAAAGGCAACTATGGATGCAGGGTCACTGGATGTTCATGTTGCAAACCTATCATCAAGGGTGATATGATACGCTCCTTTTCAAATGAAAAGGAACATCAGATTAAAGTGGATGTAAACCCGAATATATATATATATATATATATATATATATATATATATATATATATATATATATATATATATATATATATATATATTTTAATTAAGGCTTGCACCTTGTACAGTATAGGATTTCATGTCATCTGTGCCCAGTCTTCCCACGAAGAGTTAATCCTGCTCTGAGCAGTCCTCTTATCTTTTTTCAGTGAGAGAAAAACTGACTCGAGAAATAGGTGTCAGTGTCTCCTGCTTGCTGTTAGTGACAGGTGATATACATATCTCATGCAGGAGCCTGAGAGAGACATTCTGTGTACTTCAGATCCCCTCCTCCTTTCTTCAGCTCTCCCAGGATTGGCTGCGCCACACCTCAGCATGATTGAGCACGCTGAAGTCATGTGGTGACTTTTCTGGGTTTTGCCTGGATGTTAGTGATCATAGCAGATGTTCAGTGTAAGAAATACACAGGAGAAAATGCATGTTGACAAGGGGAGTGTAGAGGTGGGCGGGGAGTCAACTTACATCACTAATCCACCCACCGACCTCCAGACAACAGACCCACCCACAGAATCTGCAGTTTTTCGAGTCTGGTAACAGAGGGGAGACATTTGACAGGTAAGGATACATGCAGGAGGCATATATATCCTTATAGATAACCACTATGGCAGGAGTTTAGAAAGGATGAGTGGGTTTACATGCAGTTTAAAAAAAGATTTAAAGTGGAACACTTGGTACGTCGTATGTGTTGTCACATGCAGTTCATGCAATGTGCAATATATAGGACACTCCACGAGGCGACTTGGGGACAGATTACAGGAGCACCTTTACAGTATTGAGAAGAATCTGTCCACTAACGTCACCCGACATTTCAATCAGTATCACAATGGTAGCAGTACTGCAGTGGGAGTACAGGTTTTAGAAAAAGTTCAAGTGCCTAAAAGAGGAGGTGATGTATTCAAACTCCTCTGTAAAAGAGAGGCTTTTTGGATTTTCCGTTTCAAAACACGCATACCATTTGGAATTAATTTTGAATGGGATATCTCACATTTTCATGATTTTAATTATTTTTTTCCCTGTTCTTTTTCTTTCATCCCATCAGTTGTCGGTTCATTCTATTTCTCACACGGTACACTGTTCTTCACCTACGGTGACACGGTGCCTCTGAGTTCTCACTTGTTTAACAATGCATTTTATTATGATCATGACATGACATTTTGTTTTTTGTTTTTTGCAATTTTGTAAAAGTGGTGTTCCGTAATGCTCGGGGTACTCCTTTTATTTTTAATTTTTTTTCCTTTATTTTTTTTATTTTTTTTTTTTTAACTACGTGGTCGTGATATATATCATGGCGTTTGTGAATGTGTGCATCAAGATTGTTTTTTTACATGCATTTTTTTCTTTACACACACATTTATACGTATGGTATTAGTTATAAATATGTTTGTAAAGAAAAAAATGCATATATATGTATTCCTTAGTTTATCTGTAGATGCTTACCACATATATGGATGTATTTATATTTGTTTTACATCGATGTGTATTTAGCACTTTGTTTTTCAGACTGTTCTTGAAGTATTTTTTGGAGCATTTTTTTTTTAGTATTTTCTATAGCTCCTTTTTTAATATTTTAAAAAGGTCTGTTAGCCAATTATCTCTCCCCACACCTTTTTATCCACTATTTATTTATTATTTACACACGTGTGTGCTTGTTTATTAGGTGGATTTTTTGGGTTCAATGTTTTTTCATTTTTGCCTTTTTTTTTTTTTTTTTTTTTGTTTTTGTTTTTATCTATTTTTTTTGGTTGTTGTTTTTAATCCATGAAATGTTTTATGTATATCAGTTGAGATTTTTATGTTTGCATGAGTTGTTTCTCCAGAGCAGGTGGTTTTGGGTGTAGCCTGATTCAGGTGATCACCTTCAATAGCCTGCTTGCAGAGCATATCGATGTTGTGAACAAGCAAGCTACACTCTTGTGAAGCGCATCAACTGCAATCACTGTCTGGTTTTTGACAATAAAGATTATCATCAAGCAATTTTGTAGCTCCGGTGTGAGACCATTTTGTTTCTTATCTATTGTGGACGGTGGTGAGCCGCAGTCTGCACCTGGTACCTGTTTGCACCCGCAGTCAGCCTGGAGAGGTGTGTTTCCTCTTGGCTTTGATTTTGATACCTAATAAAGTGGCCAGTGAGAATATATGTGATCGTCTAGGGTATTACATTGATGTTTGCGGTGCAGTATATTCATGTATAAAAAATTGTTACTATTTAGCACCATCTTAAGAGGATTACAGAAATAACGAATTGCCCTTTCATAAATGTCTCACTACTGCCTTAGCCTTAACAGGTTATTTTAAAAACTATGGTACATTTGATCACTGGATGTTTTTCAGAGCTTGCATGTATTTGTATAGTGAACATTTGGAAATAGCTGGAAGTGCTCTTTAGGCATTTGCATTCTTCCATGTGTTAAGCATTTTTACTATTCATCGTGTGAGTCTGTTTTCAACTTTTGGGCTGGTTTACTTTCACTGACAGCAGTGTCCATCTATCACTTGATTGCTAAATCCAGCTGTGGCACATGTGGTCATTGCGTCATGCCCTTGGTGTTGTCAAAGCTTTCACTTACTGTAAAATGTATGTATTCCATGATGAAATGCAGGCAAGTTTCCAGCATTTCTGAAGCGGTCACATGAGTGGTAAACGCTATCAGACTGACGGTGTGTGTGCATCATAGGGGGAGATTTACTAAAACTGGAGCACTCAGAATCTGATGCAGCTGTCTTCAACTTTTAGCTTGTTCAATTATTCTAGTGATAAAGTAGGTTTACCAGAGCCCTCATTGGATCCAGCACTGAGCGCCGCCCTTCACTTCCAGGTCTCGCTGGGTTTGCTGGGGTATCGGGAGCCATTGGCTCCCTCTGCTGTAAACCAAAAGCCAGTGATGAGGGGTCAGGGGTGAGTCACGCTTTCTGGGTCAATGGACGCAGCAGCAGGGCTCGGGTGCGAGCACATACAAGTGCCCCCATGGTAAGCGGCTTCCTATGGAGGAACTGAACAGAGGGGAGAGGAATGCTGGTGGGGGACATAAAGAGGAGGATCGCGGCCACTCGGTGCAATTCTATTGCGCTAGGCAGGTAAGTATAGACATGTTTTTTTATTAAAAAAAACAAATTCCCTTTACAATCACTTTAAAGCGGAGTTCTACCCAAAAGTGGAACTTCCGCTTATATGCCCCCCCCCCCCTGGTGTCACATTTGCCACCTTTCAGGGGGGAGGGGGAACGGGGACCTGTTTTTGACAGGCCCCCTTACCCACTTCTGGGAGATAAGCCGTGGCCCCATCTCCCGGAGGTTTGGCCCCCCTTATCCTTCTCCCGCCGCCGGGCCAATTAGAAAGTGCAGCGCACTTCGCATGCGCAGTAGGGAACCAGCAGTGAAGCCGAAAGGCTTTACTGCCTGTTTCCCTTACCAGAAATGGTGGTGGCAGCACCAGGGAATCAATCTGAAGATCGGCTGGGGTAAGGACATCACGGGATCCCTGGACAGGTAAGTGCCTTAATATTAAAAGTCAGCAGCTACAGTATTAGTAGCTGCTGACCTTTAATTTTTATCACCCAGGCTGGACCTCCTCCTTAATGCAACCAAAACTCAACTGTATATGTATAAAAACTATTTTTATTGTACAAATATTTAAAAATATTAAATAAAAATCAAGATATTAATATTCTGGTTGTTCAAATGCACTTTCATAGACAGTGTACACCTAAATTTTAGGCAACCAACCATACATATACATATATCTTAAAATATGTTGTGCCACAATTTCCCAATGCAGTCTTATGTCTATGAAAGTGTATTTGAACAACCAGAATATCAATGATTTTCTTGATTTTATTTCATATTTTTATATATTTATACAACTAAAATTAAAAAAAAAAACCTATACATGTCGATTGGCTGTATTAAAGTCCAATTGGAGACATTCCTCCTTTGTATCTGTTCAATTAAAGTGGTTATTAACCCCCGAATGTCACTTTTTTACCTATAGGTAAGACTTATTCTAGGCTTACCTATAGGTAGTGGAGATATTTACCTTGTAGTGCTCCGATGATGTCATCAGCACATGCGATGTGAAGAGACGGACCTCCGTACCGTATCTTCTGGCTCCGGCCAGTCAGAGCCAGAGTCCGCGGCCCTGGAAGGAAGAGGGGCAAAGATGGATGCGGCCACCAGTGGGGACAGTGCGGGCTTCGTTTGCAGGTAAATGCCACATAATGGACTAGTATGCGATGCATACTAGCCCATTATGCTTTTACTTTGCAGAGGAAAAAAG
The DNA here is from genome assembly GCF_042186555.1 of Aquarana catesbeiana. Classification (NCBI taxonomy): domain Eukaryota; kingdom Metazoa; phylum Chordata; class Amphibia; order Anura; family Ranidae; genus Aquarana; species Aquarana catesbeiana. The sequence continues at coordinate 660,637,905 of NC_133327.1, read as the reverse complement.
AGGAAGTAAAACCCATCAGGGTTTACTTCCTCTTTAAGCTTTTGAAAATAAAACCTGGAAGCTGATTGGTTTCTGTGCAGAGCTGAATCAAATTTTGCACACTCCAGTTTTAGGCCTTGTTCACATCTGTGCGTCTTTTATTTATTTTTTTGTGCTTTTTGCAGATAAACACTACAGTCCATTTACATGGTTTCGTATGGGACACGTTCACAGCTATGCTTTTTTTTTTTTTTTTTTTTTTCAGCCGCTGTGTTTTTGGAAAGGGTCAGGGACTTTTTTTAAATGCAAAATGGTGCTTTTCAGTTCAATAGACTTCAATAACGAACCTGCAGAAAAGCATTTTCAGCGATTTGTGTTTTTTAATCTGCCCACCAGCAAATTGGCCCAAAAAATGCACAAACTAATACTTTGTTGATGCACCTAAAGATTTTATGACAGCAATCTGTTTTTTTTGGGTAGCACATCTTAATGGCATATCTTTGCCGGCTCTTCCTTGCTAAAGTGTTCCAAATGTCAGATTGTGAGGGCATTTCCTGCACACGGTCCTCTTCGGGTCACCCCACAGATTTTTAATTGGACTCAGTTCTGGGTTCTGACTGGGCAAACCAATGGTAACCACCCCCAACCTATAACTCACCTTTGCAGCAAGAAGCTGGTTTCTGGCCGGGCCATTCCAAAACATTGATCTTCTGATGAAACCATTCTTTTGCCGATTTTGGTGATACACTTTGGGTCGTTGTGCTGAAAGGTGAAATTCATCATTCCCTCCATCTTGACTAAAGCCCCAGTTCCATTTGAAGAAAAACAACCCCGATGCATAGTGTTACCACCCCCATGCTTCACTGTGGGCATGGTGTGTGTGTTTTTTTTAATTTTTTTTTTTGTGATTCAGTGTTTGGGTTTGCACCAAATATACTTTTTGTAATGATTGCCAAATACTTCCGTCTTGATCTCATCAGACCAGAACACATTTTCCCACATGCTTTCAGCAGACTCGAAGATTTTTGCAGAATGTAGTGGATATTTCTCTTTAGTAAGAAAAAGGCATCTGTCTTGCCATCCTACCCCACAGCCCAGACATATGAAGAATACGGAGGATTGTTGTCGCATGTAGTACACAACCTGTACTTGTTGGAAATTCCTGCAGCTCCTTTAAATCTTTCTGAAAAACATGGCAGCCTCCCGGACCGGTTTTCTTCTTGTGTTTTTTCATACATTTTTAAAGAACACACTGGACATCCAGCATTAGCACAATGGCAGCAAAGGTATCCAGTGCGCCCCTGCACCAATTCACCAAAAGTGCAAACAAATGGCTACCATCGCAACCTATAACTGGCCTTTGCAGCAAGGAGCACATGGAAGGGCGCATGTCAAAAGGAAAAAAAAAATTCCCAACTCACTTGCCAGCCTGCCACAAACAGAATTGACCTAAACAGTTCACATTAAAAACAAGGGGTTTAGTTTGCACACATTTGCAAATACAGTGGTACCTTGGATTACGAGCATAATTCGTTCCAGAAGGATACTTGTTATCCAAAGCACTCGTATATCAAAGTGAATTTCCCCATAGAATTTAATGGAAACTCAGATAATTCATTCCACAGTGACTTCTATGGTATGCAGTACCGCATGTGGGCAGAGGTGGGGGGTGGAGACACTCGGAAACCGCTCGGATGCACTCTGAGACTGATCTGAGCCGCTCGGATGCACTCACACTTGGGAACCGGGTGTTTCCGAGTGTATCCGATCGGCTCCAAGTATCACCGGCACCCCTGCACCTCTGGCCAAATGCGGTACTGCACACCACAGAGGCTTGAATCCAGATAGTTTTGCGAAACAACGCTCGCAAACCGAGTCAGGATTGAAAAAAAACAGCTGGTATTGCGAAACTTTTTCGTTAACCATGTTACTCGCAATCCGAGGTATTAGTGTACATGCATAAGCTGCAGAGGCCATGTCACGGTACAACAGTGTACTGTTGTTTTTTTTTCTTGACTTGCATTGCCCTTCCATGTGCTCCTTGCTGTGAAGGCCAGTTCTAGGTTTGGGTGGTTGCCATTTGTTTTGTTCTTTTTGTTCTTTTGGTAACTGGTGAGGGGACGCACTGGATACCTTCGCTGCTACTGCTGGGTGTCCAGTGCATCCCTGTACCTTTTTTAGGAGTGTGCTCCCTACAGGCATACCTGCCCTTACTCTATCTATTTATTCTATATGTGCTCCAACTTTGGAGACTCTCAAATTATAGAGTTAGGACCGCAGTACACTGGGGTGCTGTGACCTGGCCTCTGCACCTTATGCATAAATTTGCAAAAACTAAACCCCTGTTTTTAATGTGAACTGAATATGACAGGTCAATTTGATTTGGCTGGTAAGGGAGCTGGAAATATTTGTTCGTTTTTTGACATGCTGGTAGCAATAAAACTTCACTGTTCTGTGTAAAACTAAATCGAAATGCTTGGGCTGGAGTTTGGCTGTAACTTAAAGTGGATGTAAACCTTCACATATACCCAGTGAAGCAAACAGCCTCAGATGATACACATACGCTTTTTTTTTTTGTTTTGTTTTTTTTTTTTTTTTTTTTACATGTATATCTTCTGTCTTCACCTTGCTGTATTCTTTAGACAGTGCACATCTTAGAGATTTTTTTTTCTTCCTGTTTAGCACTGGGTGTGGTTTCGTGGCATACACTGTGTGACAGCTGATTGGAGGAAAGGCACCCCCCCCCACATAGGCAGAGGTAGGAAGGAATGTGCAGGGCTGTGCTGTGAATAGATGAGCTCTCTGCTAATCTATTTATAGCACCCACCCCACACAACTGAGAACTTGTCAGAAGTTATGCTGATAACAGAAGAACAGAGCAGCAGAAAGACATGGGACTTGGGGCTTTGGCTAGATATAAGGAAACTCTACAGATATAGGTCAAATTTCATGAATCAGGTTTACATACACTTTATAGGACAAGTTCTTACAGTGTTATACATTACACACATACACCTTTTTGTAACTAGTTACATAGTAGGTGAGGTTGAAAAAAGACACAAGTCCATCAAGTCCAACCTATGTGTGTGATTATATGTCAGTATTACATTGTATATCTCTGTATGTTGTGGTCATTCAGGTGCTTGTCTAATAGTTTTTTGAAACTGTCCATCATCCCCCCCCCCCCCGCTGAGACCACCACCTGTGGAAGGGAATTCCACATCCTTGCCGCTCTTACAGTAAAGAACCCTCTACGTACTTTAAGGTTAAACCTCTTTTCTTCTAATTTCAATGAGTGGCCACGAGTCTTGTTAAACTCCCTTCCGCAAAACCGTTTTATCCCTATTGTGTGGTCACCAGTACGGTATTTATAAATTGAAATCATATCCCCTCTCAAGCGTCTCTTTTACAGAGAGAATAAGTTCAGTGCTCGCAACCTTTCCTCATAACTAATATCCTCCAGACCCTTTATTAGCTTTGTTGCCCTTCTTTGTACTCCATTTCCAGTACCGGCCGGACCAGAGTCTTGTAGAGCAGGAGAATTTATCGTTTTATCTCTGGAGTCAATCCCCTTTTTTAATGCATGCCAATATTCTGTTTGCTTTGTTAGCAGCAGCTTGGCATTGCATTCCATTGCTGAGCCTATCATCTACTAGGACCCCCCGGTCATTTTCCATCCTAGATTCCTCCAGAGGTTTTCCCCCAAGTGTATAGATTTCATGCATATTTTTGCCACCCAAATGCATGATTTTACATTTTTATATATTAAACCTCATTTGCAATGTAGTGGGTAAATAAGAACCGCGCTGCAAACAAGTATATTATAAATAGATCTCTGAGGGATCCATATAAATGGCAAAAGAAAAAAACACTAAACACAACCCATGTGAAAATAAAACAATTTGAAAAATCACATCAGTGAAATAATAAAGTCCAAATATAAATTAAAAAAAGTCCAATAAGATGCAATGAAGCTAATAAATCCTTCCAGTGACACCACGTGAAAAAATCCACCACCAGGTAAATTGTATGCTTACCAACGGCAAGCTATGAAACAGCTTGTAAATAAACCAGGCATACAATCGTATTGACGTCCTAATATGATCAACAATGTGGGGGGAGGATGACCAGGATAGCCAGGCAGAACAGGGTGGCTCCGTCCAAAGGATCAATATGCAGGCAGCAGGAAGGACCCAAAAAGAATAAAAACACGGCTCTCCATAGCGCAAATCAGTGGGTATAAACAATATATTAAATAGATTATTGCACTTACATAAACAGCAGAGTTTAAAAGCAAGGATAAAAATGCAGCAGCCGGCCGGCCAGCGAACACCCGTTCGAGACGAGAAACACAGAGATGACGTCAGCATGTCAACCTTCCGACGTACGTTTCGTCTTAGAAAGACATCGTCTTAGACGAAACGTACGCTGGAAGGTTGACGAGCTGACGTCATCTCTGTTTCTCGTCTCGAACGGGTGTTCGCTGGCCGGCTGCTGCATTTTTATCCTTGCTTTTAAACTCTGCTGTTTACATAAGTGCAATAATCTATTTAATAAATTGTTTATACCCACTGATTTGCGCTATGGAGAGCCGTGTTTTTGGGTCCTCCCTGCTGCCTGCATATTAATCCTTTGGACGGAGCCACCCTGGTCTGCCTGGCTATCCTGGTCATCCTCCCCCCGCATTGTCGATCATATTAGGACGTCAATACGATTGTATGCCTGGTTTATTTACAAGCTGTTTCATAGCTTGCCGTTGGTAAGCATTCAATTTACCTGGTGGTGGATTTTTTTTCACGTGGTGTCACTGGAAGGATTTATTAGCTTCATTGCATCTTATTGGACTTTTTTTAATTTATATTTGGACTTTATTATTTCACTGATGTGATTTTTCAAATTGTTTTATTTTCACATGGGTTGTGTTTAGTGTTTTTTCTTTTGATATTTATATGGATCCCTCAGAGATCTATTTAAAATATACTTGTTTGCAGCGCGGTTCTTATTTACCCACTATCCTATTTGATTGTGTATATCCCACAATTTTAGAACGGCATGCTATTTTTTTATATCTTTTGTGTTAGCGCGGTAATTTTTCTTTTCTACTCATTTGCAATGTAGTTGCCCACCCCATAAATTCAGATCTTTTTGCAAGGTTTCCACATCATGTGGAGAAGTTATTGCCCTGCTTAGCTTAATACCGTCCGCAAATACAGAGATTGAACTGTTTACTCCATCCTCCAGGTCGTTTATGAACTAAATAAATAGGATTGGTCCCAGCACAGAACCCTGGGGGACCCCTCTACCCACCCCTGACCATTCCGAGTACTCCCCATTTATCACCACGCCCTGAACTCGCCCTCTTAGCCAGTTTTCAATCCATGTAATCACCCTATGGTCCATGCCAACGGACCTTGTTTTGTACAGTAAAGGTTTATGGGGAACTGTGTCAAATGCTTTTGCAAAATCCAGATACACCACGTCTACCGGCCTTCCTTTATCTAGATGGCAACTCGCCACCTCATAGAAGGTTAATAGATTGGTTTGGCAACAACGATTCTTCATCCATGCTGATTGCTGCTAATGATGCCATTTTCATTACTAAAATCTTGTGTATAGTCCCTTATCCCCTCCAAGAGCTTGCATACTATTGATGTTAGGCTAACTAGTCTATAATTCCCAGGGATGTATTTTGGGCCCTTTTTAAATACTGGTGCTACATTGACTTTTCTCACATCAGCTGGTACCATTCCAGTCAGTAGACTGTCAGTAAAAATTAGGAACAATGGCTGGCAATTACTTGACTGAGTTCCCTAAGTACCCTCGGGTGCAAGCCATCTGGTCCTGGTGATATATTAATGTTAAATTTCCCAAGTCTAATTTTAATTCTGTCCTTTGTTAACCATGGAGGTGCTTCCTGTGTTGTGTCATGAGGATAAACATGGCAGTTTTGGTTACTGAAGCCCCCCGATTCCCTCGTGAAGACTGAGGAGAAGAATAAATTCAATACCTTCACCATCTCCCCATCCTTTGTAACCAGATATCCTTCCTCATTCTTTATGGGCCAATATGGTCTGTCCTCCCTTTTTTACTGTTTACATACTTAAAGAATTTCTTGGGATTTTTTTTGTTCTCCTCCGCTATGTGTCTTTCGTGTTTTATCTTAGCCGCCCTAATTGCACACTTACATTTCTTGTTGCATTCTTTATAAAGTGTGAACTTTCTTTAGAAAGCCTCAACCTTGTATTTTTTTGAAGGCTTTCTCCTTTGGTTTTATATGCATTTTTACATTGGCGTTAAGCCATTCCAGGACTTTTGTTAGCTCTTTTAAGTTTATTACCCAATGGGATGCATTGGCTAATGTTCTTAATATGCTCTTAAAGTGAACCCATCTCTCCTCCGTGTTCTTTGTTCCTAAGATTTTATGCCAATTCATGCCTTCTAGCAAGGTTCGTAGTTTAGGGAAGTTGATTTTTTTTGAAATTCAGTGTCTTTGTATTCCCCTTCTGTTTCCTATTTGTGTGATTTATACTGAAGCCAATTGACCTGTGATCGCTGTTTCCTAAATTGCCCCGTATTTCCACATCCGTGATCAGGTCTGTATTGTTGGTAATCAGTAGATTCAGTAACGCTTTATTTCTAGTTGGTGCATCTACCATCTGAACCAAGAAATTGTCCTGCAAGACATTTAGGAGCTGGCGAGCCTTAGATGAATGCGTGGTTCCCTCTGCCCAGTCTGTCTGTATAATTAAAATCCCCCATTATGATAACCCTTCCCATCCTTGCTGCTAATCCAAATTGTGATAGGAGATCTGTCTCCCCCTCCTCCCTCAGGTAAGGGGGGCCTATACTCCCAGTATTATTTTCCCCTTAGCTTCATCCCTTTGGAGCTCCACCCATAAGGATTCCACCTCCTCCCTAGCTCCCTTAGTGATGTCATCTCTCACATTCACTTGTACATTATTCTTGATGTATAGGCATACCCCTCCCCCTTTTTTACCCTCTCTATCCCTGCGATAAAGGGTATATCCTTGAATGGTTGCCAGTCAATCATGAGAGCTGTTGAACCAGGTCTCTGAAATTCCCACAAAATCCAAATCCTCCTCGTACAACAGTATCTCTAGTTCACCCATCTTGTCCTCCAGGCTCCTGTCATTGGTGAACTTGCCACGTAGTTTAGACCGGTCGCATACTATCCTCTTATTGAGTTTTCTGAGATTGCAACTAGGACTTGTTACTATACTTATGTGCTTTAGTCAACCTACCACCAATGCCCCCAATGCTACCCTCTGGAATATGTTCCGTGCTGACTATATCTACCTCTCTACCTCTGGGTCCTCCCCTGCGTCGCCTAGTTTAAAAACCCCTCTAACTTTTTGGCCATCTTTACTCCTAGCTGATTTGCACCCTCCTCGTTTAGGTGCAGTCCGTCCCTTTTATAGTACTGGTGATCGACTGAGAACTCGGCCCAGTCCTCTAGGAACCCAAACCCCTCCTTACTACACCAGCTCTTCAGTCACTTGTTTACTTCCCTTCTGCCTTTCTGGTGTGGCTCAATGTACCGGTAGTATTCCTGAGAATACTACCTTGGATGTTCTTTTCCTCAATTTAGCTCCCAAGTCCCTAAATTTGTTCTTTAGGACACTCCATGGACGAATGTTACGAATTGACCTGCCTCGGCTTATCCTTTAAGCTGTTCTAATTATTGTAGCCTTTTAAGTGGACATGCTGTGGTCTTTGTAGTTTGCCTACACTGTTAGGTTTTGCTTTTGTTGGTTAGGTTACATTATTTAATGTTGTTTGTTTTTAACATATTTGGGAAAAAATTTGAGTCGACCGCTTACTAAATCTTTCTCTAACTGTTTCATTTTTAAAGGGTGCTTCAACTTCGACAACTGAAAACTTCGGTCATAGAGCGAAGCGTGCAAGAATATCTGGGAAATCCCAAGACCTGCCTGGTAAAATGACTATTCCAATTCTATATGTGTGATGTATTTGGGATATTTGGGAATATTCATCCAATCATGTACAATGCAGAAAAAATTGGTTGCTAGCACATAATCATTTGATTTGAAGTGTCTTCATCTCATTTAGCTCAGGGACATTACTTATTGCAGGGGTAGGCACCCTTTTGAGCACAGTGTCCCGAAAAATGTTTTCAAAGAAATTGAGCGTGCCGATTTTTATAACAAAAAAACTTCACACACTCAATCACAAAAAGGATTTTTTATAAAGTAAATGCTTTAAACTACTTTTAGTAGTGAGAAATTAACATCCTGCGCTCTCACGCCTTAGATGAGCCCCAATTCCTGTAACTCAACACCTCAGATCAGCCTCAATTCATGCACCTTCACACCTCAGATCACTGTCCCTCCTGCAAATCTTCCCCACCACTGTAACCCCCTTTCTCATCTGCCCCACCACTGTAACCCCCTTTCTCATCTGCCCCACCAATGTACCCCCTTTCTCATCTGCCCCACCTCTGTATCCCCATGCTTTTCTGCCCCAACTGTAACCCCCTTGCCCCAACACTGTATCCACCTGCTTTTCGGCCCCAACACTGTATCCCCTTGTTCATCTGTCCCACCACTGTACTACACCCCCCCCCCCCCCCCCGTGCTTTTCTGCCCCACCTCTGTTCCCCCTGCTCTACTGCCTCACTACACTGTAACCCCCTGCTCATCTGTCCCATCAATACACCTCCTTTCACATCTTCCCCACTGCTCTACCCCCATGCTTTTCTGTCTCACCACTGAACCCCCCTCTCATCACTGTACCCCCCTGCTCTTCTGTCCCACTGCTGAACCCCCTGCTCATTTCTTCCACTGCTGTACCCTTCTGCTCATTTCTTCCACTGCTGTACCCTTCTGCTCATCTGTCCCACTTCTGAACCCCTCTTGCTAATTTTCCCCACCGCTGCACCCTCTTATCTGTGAAATGCAGAGTGGTGAAAGAAAGCAGAGATATGACACATCTACCTGTCCTGACACACTCATCCTGCTGATCCACCTCTCACATCCAGCCCACATGCTTGTATGTGATGTCACATACAAGCATCCTGGAATGGATGCACTCAGGTCAGGGGCGTTTTGCTGAAAGCAGTGGGCCTGTGTGCAGGATCATAATTTGGGCCCCCACAGCTGAGAAAAAATGCGGCGCTCTGCACCACAGGAAAAGTTGGGTGTGTTTTTTTTTTTTTTTTTTTTCATTGCGCTGAATACTGGCTGTGGCATAAAGGGACACAGAGTGCCGGGGTTCAGTAGTAAGTGATGCAAGGGATCAGGAATAATTTCAACAAAGTTCCCAGGAGCTCAACAGTAATTCTACAAACTGTCACCTGATTGTGGTTTTCTCAATCACAGTGAAATAAATCCCTTCTTTCTGAGATTGGTAGTGGCAACCAAGCATCTTCCTCCAGATGGTGGACGGGGCTAGCAGGACTGTGATTGGCTTTAGCAGTGGCCAGTCGTCATCCTCCTGGAAACCAGCCCCCCCCCCCCCCCCCCCCCAGCAGAACTGCACCCAATCTCTTCCCCATCACAAAAGCTGATGATCGCAGCTACAGCAAAGTTAGAGAGCCAAACAATGTTTCCCATCTTTTACAATGTGTGGGGGCACAGTTCCTCCCCCTCAGTACAGGTGCGGCGTGGGGAATTCTGAAAGTGGAATGCATTAGTGTCTCACTGACACTTCCCTGCACTGCTCTGCTGATGGGGAGGGAGTCAAGTGTCTGCAAAATAGGCTTCATGTGCTGGGGGTTACCTACCCCTGACTTATTGCATTGTGAAAATGTTTGAACAAGCCCTACTTTTTTTTCAGTGCAACACAACGTATGTCCGCACCAGTTTAGTGACTCCGGAGTCACACCGATTTTACTGCGTCCATTGCGACTTGTCATGCAAGTATCAAACTGCATGACCAGTCGCACCAGTGTGACCGGAGGCTTAAAGTTTTAATATTCAGATAATATGTACAATGCCGTCACAGCCAATAGTTTACAATTTTTTTTTTATATTTTAAAGTGGTTGTAAATCAAAAAAGAAACCCAAAAAAACAAACCAACCCTGTAAGACAAAGGCATAATGAGCTAGTATGCATTGCATACTGGCTCATTATGAAATACTTAGCTTAGATTGAAGCTGTTGTAGCGGTCCCTGCACACCGCTGTGATCGGCGACACATCTCCTGGAGTTATTTCCGGGTCCGCAGACTCTGGCGCTGTGATTGGCCGGAGCCACGATGACGTCACTCCCGCGCATGCGCGTGGGAGCTGCTGATCATGGCACCGGCCCTGAACAAACGGCACGAGCAGGTAGTTTCTTCAGTGCGCATGCGCCGATGACGGGCAAGCGTATATGGTAAATATCTCCTAAACCGTGCAGGTTTAGGAAATATTTACAGTACGTACAGCTAAGCCTTATTATAGGCTTACCTATAGGTACAAGTGGTGTAACAGGGTTTACAGCCACTTTAAAGTTGCACTTCTGTTAGTCAAAAAACAATATTTTTGTTTGATACTGAAGATTTTGACAAAAATACGACTAAAACTAAAATGGCATTTTAGTCAAAAGGCTATGACTAAATCGAAATTTGACATCAAAATCAACATTGGTCAGTGCAATCTGCCTGAACGCACAGGGAAACCTGAAGACCAGCGCAAGTTTGGCTCTCCTCTACTGTACGGTAAACCCTGTGCATGTTCCAGAAAGTGAGGAGAAAAGTGCATATTAAAATGCAAAACACCACAACCTAGTGTATTGACGCACATGGGTTTACCTGCACTCAATGCACCCTGTGTGATCTGCGCTCTAATCTGGGGTGCATTTGTGCACTAGGGAGTAGAATGCTTACAGGTGTATGAAGTGAGATTTGGAGAAGTTGCTAATATTCTGCTCACTGTACTTGCTGGAAAGAAAGCTGTACTTTGCAGACAAGCATCTCTCTATTTCACTTCTACTTCATCCAGTCTGTGGATCTGTGCTTCTTGCACCTCTCCTGCCCACTGCTTGTTTAAACTTCAGTAATCAGATAATTTTTTGTTATCCCATCTTATAAACTTTATTTTGTATGAAATCATCAGTGATTAGTGATTATTATTCTGATGCTTTAACAGCAGCACCCGCAGAACAGTACCTTCAGGAAAAGCTGCCAGACGAGGTTATGCTGAAGATCTTTTCTTACCTATTGGAGCAGGACCTCTGCAGAGCAGCTTGTGTGTGCAAGCGCTTTAGTGAACTTGCAAATGACCCTATTTTATGGTAAGTGTTTGGGATTATGGAAATCTTTAGGGAAGGCTGCTACAATACTATGGATTTGTACTGTTAGATTGACACATTTTGGTATATTATTTATGTATCTGCTGAAACATTTCCGCCACAGTTTTCTACTCTGTTCTCACTTCTCCCTACAACTCAGGTCAAATAAGTATGGTTAATGATAGCGGTGGAAAGCGTATGCGTGGTCACATCGCTTTTGGGCTACATTCATACTACAAATGCTGTAAACCATTTTGGTGCAGTTTTTAGCAAAATATTTAAATGGGGATGCATGTAAAATAAACATAAAATGTATCTATAAGACCCCTCTCTGAGACTGCAGTGGAAGCTAATGTGGCCTCAGACACTTGAATTATCAAAATGTCTTCATTGTAAGTACTTTCTCTGAGAAATGACTGAGGGGCAGGAGCTGACTTTAATTTCTGAATGTGGATAATTTTCTTTTCCTGCAGACAAAGTTGTTTAAAATGTATCTCCACGTTTGCAACAAATTAGGATTATGTCTGTTTTCTACATGCTTTCATTCATGTAACTTATAAGAAGTATAGCAAAAGCTCATTTGGCTGTTCTTCTCTCGTGGATCACAGGCGTGCAGTTCGTTCCTATCACCCATTTTCAGTGGACATCGGGCTGAAGCCCAATGTTGCCTGACGTCACAGAGCCGATCCAGGCTGGGGCATGTTTGCGACAATGGAGTTGGGATCTGCCCACCTGGCTCAGCCTCGCAGCAAGGGCCTGAGTCAATCGCTCCTGCCCCCTCCACAGCCCAGTGCTCCAGCGAGCGGGGGGTGGGGGGGGGGGAGGGATTGAGTGCAGAGTAGAGAGCTGCTGACTGATAGTCAGCAGCTCTCTGCCCAGGGAGCTGTAAGAAACGAGCAATTCAGATTGATGCTGTATCCACCCAGGTAAGCGTGATTCTAAAAAAAAAAAAAAAAAAAAAAAACCATACATCTCTATAAAGAAAAAAAAAAAAAAATTAAAATGCAGTTTAACGGTTTTAGATGCTTTTTTTCCAATAACTCCAGATGCCCTTTTCCAATAACTTCAACACAAAAAAATCCTACATTCTTTTATTTGTTTAGAGGTGGCTGGGCAGCTGTGTTTCCCATGATCAACCGTGTCTGTACTGGCAGATCTCATTCTCAAATGTAAACTAGATTTGGACACTTCTCTATCCTAACAAAAGGCTAAGAATTTAGATGTATACCTTATTCATTGTATGTTACTGGGAGGAAGTTCAGTCCGTCCTAACCCTTTTCTATTGGGACAGACTCGCTCTAAATTTAGAAATGCTCGCGGTCTCCCATAACACCTTCTCCAAAGAAACATCTAAAAGGTAATAAAATATATTTGTAAAAAATAATTCAGGTAGACTCTGAGAATGGGGGCTTTCTCAAATTTGACTGCAAAAGTGGAAGTGCACTTTAAGCTTCATGAAATCAGCTGTGAATGTACACTGGCAAAGCTGTGTGTGCCATACCCAGACCCCACATCATGGACGTGGGTTGTAATGCTGCTTCAAGCCTTAGATCAGTGATGGTGAACCTTGGGACCCCAGATGTTTTGGAACTGCATTTCCCATCATGCTCATACATTCTGCAGTGTAGTTGAGCATCATGGGAAATGTAGTTTCAAAACATCTGGGGTGCCAATGTTTGCCACCACTGCTTTAGATCCTGCTTGGGCAGTCACCTCGCCACTGAGTGCAAGGTGTGTAGTTAGCCACAGGGTGCAGGTTCAGGGCCATTGTCCATCTGTATGGGACTCAGACCCTGGAGACTCCTCTGGGGGTATATGTACTGGTGATGGGCAAAGCCTGAACTCTATTTAGGGGACTAGCAACATGGACAGCTAAGACCTGTTAACCCTGTACTCGACTGAAACCGTAGCCTCATTTTTTACAAGTTTACTGAATAGCATTCATTCTACGTTACAACTATTAGAAAACTGAGAATTGTGTAAAAAAATGTTCACTTATATAGTGTTAAACTTTTTAAACTTGGTGGTAAAAATCCATCCAAAGCTTAGTCTCAGGTGGATGATTTGGTGTTACGTTACACCACTGGTGAATTATTACCACCCCTGCCTATATCCCTTTATAAGATACTTGGGCACTTCCTACCACTCTTTTGCCACAAGGACTTGCAGGATGGTCGACACCTGAGATGCTGTGTACTCTCTCAAAAACGCACCCCGCTTCCACACCCTACTCCATAAGTGTGCCCTGCAGGAGCGTATCCTTATAGCAGTTGTGGGGACCGGGTGCACGGGAATTGGGGGTCCCCCAGGATGGGTTTGTCCTCTAAAGCTTGCCAATGTCTAATCACCTGAAAGTACTGTATTTACCTATAAAAACCATGGTGCATGAATATATTGCCTGTGTACTGTACTCAACGGTATTGCATTTGAAGAGAAGTAAAAATTCCTTTGTTTCCTGATTTTGTTGAAAGTGGTTCTAAAGTCAGAAGTTTTTTTTTTTCCCTAATGCAATCTATGCATTAAGATATATAAAAAAAAAAAAACTGTGTGCAGCAGCCCCCCTAATACTTACCTGAGCCCCATCTCGATCAAGTGATGTTGCACCAGAGCCTCGGCTGTACGAACTCTCCCTCCTTATTGCCTGAGACAGCAGCGGGGCACCATAGTCAGTCAGTGAGCCAATAAGGAGGGGGCGAACAGAGCAGCGGCTCGGGTGCCCCCATAGCAAGCGGCTTACTATTATGGGTACTCGGTAGGAGGGAGGGGCCAAGAGCGCCGGCGAGGGACCCGAGAAGAGGAGGATTTGGGCTGCTCGGTGCAAAACCATTTCACAGAGTAGTCAAGTATAACATGTTTGTTTTTAAATGAAAAAAACAAACAAACTAGACTTTAATATCACTTTTAATAAGGCCAATGTCATTGCTGTGCCTGGGTCTTGTCTTAGATTCTTACACCATCACTGCACAGCTATGACAGTCTAAGCATGGCTTTTTAGCTGTTAAGTTTGTATTGCTGGCACCAGTTGATTTCTCTTCACATTTTACAAATCTTTTACAAAAAGATCTGTGTACTGCATCTTTAGATTTCCCATATAAATAATTGGACACTTTGATCCCAGAAATCAATCTAAAAACCAAGCTCTGCCTTTTACTTGGGTATATTGCATGGGGTGAAGGTTTTTAAAGATCTTGCAGGATCGTCCCTTCTTAATGTGTAATAGAATTCATTTGTGTGGAGCTGACAAAGCACAAATCGGTTAGACTTGAGAAACCTGCAGGTTCTCCTAGAGCAGGGATATGCAATTAGCGGACCTCCAGCTGTTGCAGAACTACAATTCCCATGAGGCATAGCAAGACTCACACAGCCACAAGCATGACACCCAGAGGCAGAGGCATGATGGGACTTATAGTTTTGCAACAGCTGGTGGTCCGCTAATTGCATATCCCTGTCCTAGATGCTGGGGCTGCTTATGTAAGCCATAAGTTGAAAAATACTTTTGAAATGTTGTTAAAAAGGGACAATAGACACGTGAAATAACACTTTTTTTTTTTTTTTTTTTTTTTTTTTTTGTGTTCAGTTCAGACTACAGCCCAGTACTGATATAAAGGTTGTCGTGACATCTTCATGTTACCAATTACTGTAGTAACTGCATTCTTTTGAAGATGGAGACCAGGCACAAAAGATGTGCATGTACTCATCATGACTATAATTGTGATGGCATGCAAAATTGTGACGAGGTGTATGGAGTAATCGCTTTACTACAGTACAGAGCTTGCTTTAACGATAAAATTACATTCAGATAGTGTTCGATGTAGTTCTTTTTTTTTTTTTTTTGTCTCAGAAATCTAAATTAGTTCTGTGTGTGGAAATTTGTTTCCAGCTGCTTTTCAGATTTGTCTTGTGATAAAATGATGTGGCAATTGCTTGCTTAGTAACCTTAGTAACCTGACAAAATTATGGACCACCCATTCACATTTTGCCTTTTGAGTAAACTAAATGCAGGGATGTGATACAGGTGAGATCTGTAATTTTCTAGGTTGCTGTGTAGGTGATCAAGTAAAAAACATTAGCTTGGGTGGCTTTTTCTTTTTTTCTTTTTTTTTTTTTTTTTTTTGCAGTTGGGGGTGGGGCTCGTATTTCCGAAGATGCTTATATAAAGACTTGTGTTAACTTTCAACTTTTCTCTGGCAGGAAACGATTATACATGGAAGTGTTTGAGTATACAAGGCCTATGATGCATCCAGAACCTGGGAAATTTTATCAGATTAACCCTGAAGAGTATGAACCTCCAAACCCCTGGAAGGAGAGTTTTCAACAATTGGTATAAAGATCTACACTTGGGTTTCTTAAATGTAGCATGAATTATAGTGGTTTAAGAAGTTAATGGAAAAGGGATATGTCTGTTCAATGTACACATCTTGAATATGGTGGAGCTAAACCACTTATGGACAGCCCACCGTGGATATTTTGACGTTAAATACCGTTGTTATGGCAGCAGATAGCTGCCATAACCCAGGTATTTTTTTCGACGGCAGGTGGTCCGCTTTCAGATAAAAGTGGTCTCCGTGGCGGATTTACCGCAAGATCACTTTTATCGGTGGCGAGAGATGTGCTCATCCCCCTCCCACCGCTTCCCGGTCATCTCTTCTGCTTACTGGATCCGTCGGTAGCGGCAGAGACGATTCGTTGTTTTCTCCTGATAGGCAGGAAGTCAAGTGAGGGAATGGCCCGACGGCCTTAAAGGTACATTTTTTTTTTTTTTTTATTGCTTTTAAGTGTAAATGTAAGATCTGAGGTCTTTTTGACCCCAGATCTCACATTAAACAGGTCCTGTCATGCTTTTTTACTATTACAAGGGATGTTTACATTCCTTGTAATAGGAATAAGAGTGATCCAAAATTTTTTTTTTAAAGGGACAGTGTAAAAATAAAAAATAAAGTAAAATAAATAAAGCGCCTCATCCCTCTGCTTGCGCGCATAAGTGAACGCACACGTAAGTCACGCCCCCATTGGTAAACTGTGTTCAAACCACATCTGTGAGGTATCGCCGTTATCTTTAGAGCGAGAGCAATAATTCTAGCAAGAGAGACCTCCTCTGTAACTCAAAACTAGTAACCTGTAGAAATGTTTAAACGTCGCCTATGGAGATTTTTAAGTGTCAAAGTTTGTTGCCATTCCACAAGCAGGCGCAATTTTGAAGCATAACATGTTAAGTATCAGTTTACTCGGCGTAATATTATCTTTCACAGTATTAAAAAAAAATTGGGCTAACTTTTACTGTTTTTCTTATTTTAATTTAAAAAAGTTAATTTTTTTACAAAAAAAAAATTGCGTTTTTTATGTCACACCGTATTTGCGCAACGGTCTTACAAAGTATTGCAGCGACCACCATTTTATTCTCTAGGGTGTCTGAAAATATATAATGTTAGGGGTTTCTAAGTAATTTTCTAGCAAAAAAAAAAAAAAAAAATGATTTTAACTTGTAAACACCAAGTGTAAAAAAAAATAGGCTTGGTCCTTAAGTGGTTAAAAAGGGTTTAACAGGAGCCTGTATTGTAAAACAAAAACTTAGTCCACATTAGTCTGTGCCCTCAAGGAGCTTACAAAAAAGCCCCGTACATCGGCCACTTCAAAAAAGACCAGCTGACTTTTGGCCCATGTGTATGCCAGGCGGTCTGACAGAGGCCGGCCGTCTGGAAAACCAGCAGCCTACTGCCTCCCGGTCAGCACTTTCAGGCAATGGCTGAAAACGCTGATCGGAATGTTCCAACTGGAGCTGACCAGCTTTTCTTTTTTTTTTTGTTTTTTTGTTTTTTCATGTAACCCCATGTGTTGAATTGGGGGGGGGGGGAGAATATTAGTGTGTACTAGGCTTTAGGGAGTGCATAGATTGGAATTTCTTTCCTTACACCATGGGTGAGTGAGCTTACCTGGCCGGCCTAACACAGCACAATGATTACTGCTAGTGGCTATAGCTGCCGGCTGTAATCATATGTAAAAAGTGAGACAGTCTGCTTGTACTTAAAGGAGTTGTAAAGTCAGAAGGTTTTTAACTTAATGCATTCGATAAAACTCCTTCAGTGTGTAGCAGCCTCGCCAGCACCCCCTAATACTTTCCTGAGCCCATCTCTATCCATCGATGTTCACGACTCCCTTGGCCATCTGGGACTCTCCCTCCTGATTGACTGAAACACAGCAGCGGTGCCATTGTCAATCAAAGTCATTTATATCAGGAGATGGAGGGGGCGGGGCCAAACGGCAGCTCCGTGTCTGAATGGACACACGGAGCTGCTAGGCTCGAGTGCCCCCCCCCCCCCCCAGCAAGCTACTTGCTGTGGGGGTACTCGACAGGAGGGAGGGGCCAGGAGCAGGAAAGAGGGACCCTAAAAGAGGAGGATCCAGGCTGCTCTGTGCAAAACCATTGCACATTGGAGGTAAGTATAATATTTTCGTTAAAAAAAAAAAGACTTTACAATCACTTTAAGTTGGTTGATGGATCGACTTTGGGACAATCAGCCTGCCCATACATGGATCGAATCTTTGCCGAACCCTGCCAAATTCCAATCCATGTATGAATTTTCTTATTTATTTATTTTTACTGAAAAATGTAATGTACAGTGCTCTTGTAACCTAGAAATAAGTGGAAAAATCTTTTAGTTTGTTGAAAATCTCCAAAATATTTTTTTCTGTGCCTTGACAGTACAAAGGAGCTCACGTTAAACCTGGATTTGCAGAGCATTTTTACAGCAATCCAACAAGGTATAAAGGCAGAGAAAATATGCTGGTAAGTATCACTCAGTCTTTACATCTACAGAGGGTATATTATTTGTTGTGTGGTAAATGTTTTGTTGATGTTTTCTGGCAGTATTACGACACGATTGAGGATGCATTAGGTGGTGTCCAGGAAGCTCACTTTGATGGACTTATCTTTGTGCATTCGGGCATCTATACAGATGAGTGGATCTACATCGAGTCCCCAATAACAATGATTGGTGCAGGTAATTTTGCATGGTTTATTGCACGTTGTACTTTAAGATTTTGTAACGGTAATATACAGTTAGTTTGTTTCATTTGGTTTTACAGCACCAGGAAAAGTTGCAGATAAAGTAATCATTGAAAACACTAGAGACTCAACGTTTGTTTTCATGGAGGGGTCTGAAGATGCATATGTTGGGTACATGACAATCAGGGTAAGCATATATTTTGATGTGTTTAAATTACCAGGATTTATTTGAACATTTTATGTGTTTTTGGCTTGGCCATTGCTACTTAGTGTTCTTGATTTAATTCTATTTATTATGACACATTACACAGCACGTTAGGTACTTGAAATAGTTAGCATCAGGCTCTGCCAAAAACATTGTAATTTTCATACAACAGACTATTACTTGTTCTATAGCCAATTTAATCTGCTTGTTTGTGTTTTGCTTTTTAAAAGAGAACCCGTTGCTGTCAATCCCAGCCAGTGAGGAGGGAGAGCCGGCGGGCCAAGCCATGGCTCTGTATGTGAATAGACATGCAGAGCCACGGCTCGGGAAGGAGCCTGCGTGGATTCCCCCATTGCAAGCTGGTTGCTGTGGGGGCACTTGGCAGGAGGGAGGGGTCAAGAGCGTCAGCGTTGGACTTGAGCAGAGGACGATCTGGATTTGTTTAAAACAAAAAAAAATGCCTTTTTAATATCACTTTAACAACATGTAAGGAATTAAAACTGGCCCACATCTGTAATCCTATAAAAGTTTATTTTTGGAAAAATTGTCTCCCATTGCTGACTTCCTTCTGAAATGCTGTTTGTCTTGGCTGTCTCCAATTTCAGTACTTTCTCACTTCCTAACATGGAAAGAGTATGTGAATTAGGAAAGTCAAAAGTGACTCACTTCTTCACCTGAATATTTCCTTCAGTTCAGTAGCTGAAAGGACTCAAGTAAGTCAACATCACAGCCAACTGAATAGCCTTTTCAAAATGAGAGTTCTGCAATGGCAGCCTCCATTCTGCCTCCTTTTCAAACGCTAACTCTACCTTTAAGACCCTGTGAGACCCATATTTAAGGTGTAACTTGGTGCCAATGGGAACTTGCCCACATTCTGACAGTGTGCAGGTTTTCCTTGACCTCTGCAGCTGTCAGATTTGAAATCTGAGCGGTTATTGGTTCTGTGTGTACAGCCCCTCATTGATTCAGAGATCCGTGAATGAATAAACGAGTTCCAACTGTCGCCTCTGCAGCCAGACTTTGTGTTCTCAATAGAACACAAGTGCGGTGATTACCACACTCGTGGTCCATTGACATGTTCTCCAGCTCTCTGGCTGAAAGTCCATACCTTGGTACAGGCATAGAGGAAGAGTCTGCAGGAGCTTGCCATTATACCAGAGATCCACTGATTGCGGTTGCAGTGCTTTACAGGCTCATTTGCGAAAAGGTAATAAATGCACTTTTTTTTTTTTTTGTTTGTTTTAATGCAATTTCTTTTTATTTAAAGTGGAGTTCCACCCTGAAAACGATTTTCACGTTTTCCCATTTCTTTATTAATAATAAACATTTGCAGTGACCTTTTTTTTTTTTTTTTTTTAAACTTACCAGATGTGCCTTGTTGCTATGTGGTGGCTCCTAATCTGCCACTTCCGGCTCCACAGCGCTCCGCATCACTTTCTCCCTCGCCTGTGCTTTTGGGAAATGTGAGTCCTCATTTCCCACGAGTCAATGGGCAGGACTGTGTGAAAAAAATCACGTTATTTCCTGACAGGAAATTACGCGATTTAAGTCGTATCACAGCGCCATTTTTAAAAAGGGAACAAACCCCTTTATCTCCTATCTCTGTATGTATGTATGTGTGTGTATATGTGTATATATGTATGTGTATATAGAGATTTTTATATATATATATATATATAATATATATAAAAAATCTCTATCATAATCCATAATTATAAATGCTATTTGTGACAAGATCTCAGGAATACGTCACCTTATCCAAGCGCTGCAAATTATTGACCGGCTTGGAAGGATAAGGCTTCCTGGTTTTGCTCTGCATAGATAATGTTATCTATGTTGCCGTAACAATAGGGTGGGACTTTCCTCCGTCGCTGCCTGTTATGGCAACTTGTTGAACTTTCAGCGCTGCGGCTGCCGGAGCATCGCGCATGCGTGAGACTGAGAGGTGCATGCTGGTTACCCATGTATGTTAGAAAGTGAAACTCCTGATCAAACCAGGAATAATAATTGATCCTAATAAATGCATGTTTTAATGCAAAGTTTGCATTTGATTTTAGTTTTTTGGAAAAAGTGGACTTGGCCTTTTAGTATATATAACCAACAATTTTGCCAGTTCTGGTGTGCTGCTTGCAAATGTGCTCTCAGGGAACATTCAGATTGAAGGAAGAGATGACCTCATCAGTCATACACTTAAAGTGGTTCTAATGGCTGGAGGCTTTTCACCACCCTGCATTCATGCATAACCTTCCTGCCCTTCCTCCCTCCCTCCTTCCCCTTTCCCTTCAACCTCCCTTCCCCCTTCCCTTCCCCCAACTCCCCACTTCCCTCTCCCCCCCCCCCCCCACTTCCCTCTTCCCCCACATTCTGACAGGAAGACTCAATGAACTACCACAGAGTTCACAGCACCATAGGAGTTCATTGAAAACAAGCTGACATCTGCAAAGACTGCCGACCTTATAGTTTTCCATTCACAGAGCACTGTGAATGAGTGATGCATGGGGGGGAGGAGAAGGCGGCGGGGGGATGTGGAGAGAAGATCCCCGTTAGCTGTCATAGCAGGGCCAGTCCGTAACATATTATGAAAGATGAACTTATCCTTGAAGTACTCCTGCAGTCTAACACTGTAAAAGAAAGTGTTGCCCTCTGCCCAGCACTATCAGAACTAGATAGACAGACATAAATACAAACCCCTATGGGGCAGGTAAAACAACTCCTTTATAACAAGTACTCCATTTTTATATTTGCATATTTCCTTAACTCTACATAATTCTAAACTTTTGATTATTGTACAATAAAGGCTCTGGGGCCTTTGGAAATAAAATGCCTGTCCTATTAAAATTGCCTGTAATATTACAGATTTCAATTACCAAAACCCTGCTCTTACTGCTGCAGCCTTTGCAATGGTTGTACAGTATTTTCTTCTGGCAGGCCTCCCAGTGTTGTATTTTGGTTGTTTTGAAGATGGGCTAGTGGTTTGTGTGTGTGTGTTTTTTTTTGTTTGTTTTTTTTCTTTCAAAAACTACTTTTACCATCATATGTAGCGTTTATTAGGATAACGTAAGTGATACTAAACGCACACTGCTTGATTTACATGATCTCTTCTCTTTCTGTATGTGGATGATGGCACTGTAATTTATTTTAATAAGATCGTCTAATTACTTTTTTCCTAATCAATATCCAGCTGTCACATGACCCAACTCTTTCCCAGCCTGTCTGCAGGGAATCTGTGGCAGGAAGAGCTTCTAGTTCTCTGCTGCCGGTCACGTGTGTGTGTGTGTATATATCTATATCGATAGATATATCTATCTATCACAGCCTATGGGATACAGGGCAAAATTAATACCAATAAACTGTTTTAATTTGTCACACAAATATATATCTGAAATCAAATCTTTATAATTTTTTTTGCCAGTCACATGGTGTTGGCAGATTTCTGCCAGTCACAGTCACGCCCCTCTAGCCTGTGTCTTAGAATAAGAGGGAGGTGAAGCCTCCATCAATCAAGATGTAGTATCCCACCCCCTCATTCTGTTTAGCTAGTTAGTGGGCATGGCAGAGTAGAAGGGAGGGGAGTGGGCTGTCATTTATCATTGTTTATACTCCCACATGCGTTACTCTATCGTCACGGGCTGCTCAGATGGGGAGGAAATGCTAAGGGTGGCAATACACTAAAAACTGAGCATGTGCACTAGCTGCCAACACTGCTTTGCAAAATCCCCAACTGCAGTGTGGACATGGACAGAAGGGGGAGATGGAGAGGAACAGATTTACCGGGGTTTATTTTTTTTATTTTTCATTTTTTTTTTTTTTTTGCAGAATACAGAAAATGAATCTCATAGTAACTGAGTATAAACAGCATGTATATATTCACTAATTAGTTTTTTAATGATACTTTAAAAGCCAGATCGAAAAGGATTATATTTAAAATGTTGACCTGTGTGAATCCATGGCTGCTGAAATGTCACATCAGTATATACGGGGGAAGTAACTGCATCCAGCTACCTTCACTCAAGTCTATTAATATCCATTGCCTGGAAAATATTTTACTATTTTACACTTGAAGCACTACCTGGAAAGTTTTGTGTTTGTGCCATGTAAACATTTTGCTATACAATTACTGTAAATGTTTTATCTGCACAAGGATTCAATGGAGTTGATTTACTACAGGCAAGTAAACTGCGCTTTGCAAGTGCAGTTGCTCCAGAGCTTAGTAAACGGAAGAGAGATCTGCTGACTTCCATTATCCAATCATGATTTTTGCTAAGTGAATCTTCACCTCATTTACTAATCTCTGGAGCAACTGCACTTGCAAAGTGCACAGTCTGTTTGCTTTTAATCAACACCAATGTATTACATATTTGGAAAGTGTATGAAGCACTGAATTACCAAACTAGAAGCAATTAATAATAAAACTGTACATTTTAAAGTTTTCTTTTCTGCTTTTGTTGTAGTTCAACCCTGATGACAAGTCTGCCCAGCACCATAATGCACATCATTGTTTAGAGATCACAGTGAACTGCAGCCCAGTCATTGATCACTGTATAATCCGCAGTACTTGCACAGGTAACTGGCACATCATTTTTTTCATGCCAATACAAAGTCAGTAAGATTGTGTCATTTTACTGGTTAGCGTAATTAAGTATAATACATTATTGCTGTCTTCTCTTGCAGTCGGCTCTGCGGTGTGTGTAAGTGGCCAGGGCGCATGTCCGAACATCAAACACTGTAACATCAGTGACTGTGAAAATGTAGGACTATACATCACAGACCATGCAGAGGTAATCCTCGCTCCTGCCATTTTAATATTTATAGTAACTTAATAAAACTGTTAACTTTTTTCATTTGTGTTGCTTTTTTTTAAAAAACTAATAGATATGGACAAAATGTAAACATAACATATAAAAGATATTTAGCTTTAACACAGCTTCACGGATGTGTCTGTACATAATTATTGCCAGTTAGACGTATGCGTTTAAAGCTGGCCATGCACAGACTCGGTTTCATTTTTGATCACGTAGATCAGCTAAATTTCCAAACATATTTATAGTGTGAGGACCATCATAAACCATCCATTTAAATGATGCCTATTCAGGTAGATACTCATTCTACACACTGGATCACACATGTGATGCTAGCAGAAGCAGAATAACAATAATTTTCACTTTACAGCATATATTGAGATATGAACGTCTGCTTTCACTCAGCATTATTTAGTGATGGGATGGTCACAGGCACGCCATTTTAAGGTCTGGTATGGGAAAGGCGCTAATCTGTTGTCACAAGTTGGGTAAAAAGTCTAAGGGGCTCGTTCACACGTGTTTTAATTATGAAGAATTAAGCGACACTCATTAATGCACCTGTGGCGTTAATGCGCGGTTTTGAAGCGTTAAAAAGCATCAAGAAAGCTTGTCAAATGCCCATGAAAGTGTTGTTTTTCTGGAGTGGAGTGCTTAAAAGGGGCATAAATGTAGAGGAAATGATCTGCTTTGAGTCGTGGTTAGCTTGTGGTGTGATAGCAGACATTTTTGTGATTTCTCTGCATGGTGGATTCCTTTACTTGCTGGCACTGACTCTTGCTGGCAATGACAGTTTGCGACACAAAAGTCTTTACCCCTGGCACTAATGCTCAGTGACTCTGCCCCTGCCTGGCACTGTCAGTATTGCTGGTTAACTTGATGCTTTTACCTGTACACCGAAGCAAATGGTGTTACCACACGGCTGCTCTGTACAAAAGGAAGTGGCTGGAGCTGCTCTATCTTCTCTATTTACCAGTGCATTCTGGGATACAGGAACCTCCACTGCCTCTCCTCTAGCGGAAAAGCTGACACTTTATAAACGCTTCACTAATGCGCCGTAATTGCTATAGTTGTGCTAAGACACACTACCATTGGTATTAAAGGAGGCAGCTGATAAGCAGCGATGCCTCATAAAAGCAACATGCTGCTGTAATATTCATGGCAGGCATTAACGGGTGGTTCAGAGGCTTTAAAAACACTGCTCAAACGCGGCTTAAACACAGGGTATTGCTGCATGTGTGAACGAACCCTAATTGCATATGGCTGGCATATTCTGAAGCTGTCTAAAGTAGAATGGAGTTCTTTAATGGGTAGGAAGGAAATCATCTGAAAATATTTATTCTGGCAACAGTACCTCCAGTTCTGAACTTTTTAAATTGCAAAAATATCAGTCATAGTTTATAAATCGTCATTGGTTGGTTGTGGAACTGAGGGTTTTCTTTTTTTTTTGCTTTTAATAGTATTTGTTTTTTTGCAGGGGATTTATGAAGACAATGAGATCTCCAATAATGCATTAGCTGGTATATGGGTAAAAAATCACGGAAATCCTATAATTAGGAGAAACCATATTCACCATGGTCGGGATGTTGGCGTGTTCACGTTTGACCATGGCATGGTATGTTCTAATCTTGTCTATTCTTATTTCCTGTTAGGCTGTAGGACCCATTCCTACTAATTCGCTATAGTGATGTGTGCATTAGTGCAACACACTTTAATAAGCATTGGTAAAATGCGGTGCTATTCATTCTGAACGGCACCCCAATGCATCTGACGAACATGCGATGCACTGCCAGAAAAGCCACGCTTGCCTTTTTTGGTGCGTTGGGCAACCCATTCAGATGAATGGCCTGCCTTTATTATGACACACATACACACCCATCAACTAAGTCAACCCTGTAGTGTCAATGGTTCTTTACTGATATCTTTAGTATGTATAGAGCTAAAGTCACTATGGCGGGCTTTGATTTAATGAGGATCTAGCAAATTGTAACAGCTGGACCAGGGAGTGCCCCATGATAACCATGCTGGTGTTACCCTGTTTTTTGTTCTCGTTAGGACAGGTGTCTTCCCTGCCCCACCCGGGTAGGACTGGGTTGGGGAGTAATGGTCTTGAGTGAGCTATGTTTGCACTGGCTGCCTTGTGGGGACTGTGCTTTTGGTGGTATACTGGGGGGGGTTTAGTCTTTCTTTAATAGGTGTCCCCCTTCTGCTGTATTCACTCTGGTACTAATGTGGTGGGCCTTCCTGGGCCACCGAAGCGCTGCATAGCAGTAGCGGTGGTCTGGGAGGTTCTTGGTGCTAGCTGAGGAGGTGGAGTTTGTTAGTCGCACGGTCTTCGCTTTGGGTGCCAAGACTGCGCATGCCTAGTAAGACTAGCGACCTCACAAGGCAAATGGATCCTCCTGGTGGCAGGCATCTTTCTACTCCCATAGCTCAGATCAGCAAGCTGGCCTCTACACTCAGCTCTGTGACATCTCTACTATTTGGAATTCAAATTCTCCCTCCCCTTACTCTGCACTAACACTGCAGTCTGCTCATGCCCACCTTGTCTCTATAACTGCCGAGTGCCGACACAGCGAAGGATCAGTGTTTGGCAGTATAGAAGCTGGCCTTTCCTGCTTAGGGCGATACTCCTGTGGTGCAACATACCTTGTTACTGATGACAGCTAGTCGCAGTAGGACCACGCTCTCCAACATTCACACATGTTCCTATTGGGGGCGTGGGTGGGAGGTCTCCTGGGATAACTGGTGCACTAGTGCAACTTCAGCAGAGTGCTCTCTCAGCTGACCGCTGTTTTCAAGGTAGGTCCCGCTAAATGGATCGGCAGGCCATTTCTCTCCAAAATGGCTGAGAGGTAGGGATGTTTGGGAGGAAGGGCTCCCAAATACCACCGTTGTGTAGAGAGGAACCTGGACATAGGCCCTCCTGCAACATTTTCTCTGGCATCAATGTGTCCCTTGCATCTCTGACTCTCTCCAACTTTTAGGTACCTCCTCTACCTCTAGAGAGCCTTCTCTCCTGTTCCTAGTGACTACTGAGGAATTTTTGTCTGCTTGGGTACATCCCAGCTTTCTTGGATAATTGCCAGTTTGGATCATCTAGGTTGCAAATGCAGGCATTTTCCTTATCTTCTTCCTCCTCATTATTGGAACCAATAGAGATGGTGGCAGGTGGCAGGGGAGGTGGAAGACGACTACTCAGAGGACTCTGTGCCAAAGCCCCAGGGTTGGAGTTTGACTCAAAAAGACCTTTGTTAATTTTTCTCATGGAAATGGTTAGCAATAATTTGAAATCCCTGCGTCCTCTTAAGAGGTTTCAGGACTTGGATTATGGCGGACGCCACAAGATCCTTAGTCTTTTCCACTACATCCTCACTTTTAGGATGTTTTGTATGTGGACTAAGCTTACTTCGGCGAGAGCATATGCATCTGGTAAGTCCAGAAATCGCTTTCCTCAACCAGAACCTCTCATGTCGTAGGGATGCTGTTCTGATTTTTAAGGATCCCGGCAATGGGGGCCTTGTTTTGAAGCATCCTTGGTCGGAGCAGCTGTGCAACTGGTGGTTGCAGCTATGGGGATCTGACAAAGTCTCAAGTTATGAGCTTGGTGGCTGTCTATAGGGGTTCCCTCTAGTGTTAATTTTTACTTCGGATTTCAATTTAGTTTTAGTCATTGTCTTTTGACTAAAATAACGTTTTAGTTGTGTTTTAGTCATCTGAATTGTTTTAATTTTAGTTGACTAAAATCTCCAGTACATTTTAGCTGACTAAAAATGGGTTTAGTTAAATTGTAACGCATTATTTAAGCATTTCTCTAGAATTACCAAACTCCTATAGTATAATTCGAATAATGTAGTGGGGGGAGGGGAAGTAAACTGGAGTGAGGAGGAGTGCACAGGGCAGAGAACTGGTCTGAGGAGGCTGTTATCCTACACGGTGCTAAGCACTGCTACCTTGCTGGGAAGGGAAACCCTCACCACGTGGTTTGCAGGGCAATGTTCTAGAACTCCCAGGCAGCAGGCAGAGGGAGCCTGCGTCTCTCAGGCAATACAGCTTGGCAGGAGGCTGGGGCTTTAATAGTCAGGTGGAGCTCCGAGGAAAGCGGAAGTTCAGGTGGGTAAACCTCCCTCACATTTGGTTCGAATTTTATTTTCAATTCATTTTTGTTGCCGAATACATGCAGCTGACGAAATTTATAACACAAATATTTTTGTTGATGAAATGAACACTGGTTTACTCTAAGGTGGATGCCATTTTGTGCGGACGCTTGGTTTCTTGTGCCCTAAGTTTTTTTTTTTTTTTTATTTTGGGTGGGCGTGAAAGGGCAGTGTTTTTCCCTTCCATAGGAAAGGTTTGTTTTATCCTGACTTGGATGTATACATCCAGAAGATATCAGGAGAAGAGCACTCTGTTACAGGGTAGGGCACGCACATGGTTCTAAAAACCTGCTGCTTTTTCTACTTAAGGAGACTTTCTCTTTGCCATCATCAGATCTCAGACTCATAGCCAAAATCTCAATTCCATACAAAGTCCTGTGCTTCCCAGCCAGCTACACCAAGGACCCAGGCCCTCTTCAAAATGAAGAGGTGGCCCGGCTTGTTTAGGTGGGGGAGGACTTTTGCAGGACTATAATGAATTTTGGGAGGGGGAGTTAATAGATGTGTAGATCTGCAGTATAGTGGCTCACTGCTTTTCAGAGCTTTCCAAGCATCAGGTTTTCTTTGAATCTGCAGGAAAGATTGCTTGATCATCTTCCTTTTTCATGGAGTGTTTGTTCAGGTTCCAGAGGACAAGAGGGTTCTGTGGTTTCTACTCAAACCTCTTTACGATTCCGAAACTGCACAGCAATGTTCATCCTACTGTGACTCTCCATCATTTCAACAGGTTTTTTTAGTGTTTGTGGGAGAGGAATATAATTTCAATTTGTGGCCCTGCTGTTCGGCCTGTCCACTGTTCCCTGGGTGTTCTCTAGGGTCTACCTCTGATTCTGGGCTTTCTACAGTTCCAGGGGATCCCCATTATAAGGTACCTGGAAGACTTCAGCAGTTGCAATCTGCTCCTCTCTTGGAACGCAATGTCTCTCTGTGTGCACTCTAGAGCGGTATGATTGGGTTTTCAGTTCACAAAAATCAGCAATATCCTGGCCTCTCCTTGGATAATGTAAGACTAGAATGATTATTTTTCCAGAAAATTTTCTCTGAGGATTTAGGTGACCTTGCTCAGGATGCTGTGGAATCCCTTGATTGGCCTTTACATGGAAGTTTGACTACCTCCTTTGGGGTGGTTCTTTTACCACGTTCCAATCCAAGCATCTACAGAGGAATGTTCTGAGGACGTGGGACAGGAGACTGCAATCGTTGAACTCTCTGATGTTCCTTCACCCCAGTATGATTTTGTATTTGGACTGGAGAAGTCTTTAAGACTTTTGGAGACTGTAAAGTCTTTTCCCCTTCTCCTGGAAGGATCTGGCAATGAACACCAGCTTCTGGACCACCTTTCAGTACAATAAATCTTAGTCACCGTGGGGGAGGGGGTTGAGAAGAAGAAGAAGTTTGATTCAGTTTGGATTCCTTGAATACAAATCAATCACAGGACTTGGAAATCTTATATTGCTGTATATTGGCTTTCTGTCAAACGGCAGTTTGATTGAGGGTCAGGTTTCAGCCTTGGCAGTCTTTTTTCAGAAGCTGATTGCATCAGAAAAAAATCCAAATTTGAGCCCATTTGGGATTTTCCTTAGTTCTTATGCATAATGAAATTTTGAGTATAGTCTCAGGTAAACAATTAAAAAAAATAAGGTATTAAAAGTACCATCATCCAAATGTTATATAGAAATAGAGGGAGGAAAGAGGGCGCGGACAGTTGCTGAGGCTGCTCTCTCACACACTAAAACCAAGAGGAAAAGCTTGTGGACTTTCCTGGTACTAATAGGCAGACAATCAACTTGAGTAAAAATTCTCATTTATTACATATAAAAAACATACAAATTAACAAAATCAATATTTCAATAAAAAGGGAAATTAAACCTTACAGTATACAATTACTCGTAGGTTTTTCCCCAAAGGGAATATCTGGTAATGGAGTTATCCTCATAGATTAAGGATCCTCTACTAGCTGTGCGGTCTTGATGCCGCTTCATCAGGAGGAATAATCTATAAAAACAGGTAATTTTATTTAGAACATGCGTGCATACAGGTTGGCAAGCATATAATGTTAACAAGACAGCAACAACAGTGAGAGGTTGCTTACCTACAAGCCCAAAGCCAAAAAAGGTCCCAAACCATCAGTTGATTCCCCCCGCGGCAGACACAGGGGATTGTTATCTGAGAATCTAATGTAGTGAAAATGTACAGGTAATTGGTAAGTAATATATAGGATTCCTTTGGGGTAAGAGACGAGGGAAAAAAAAGGGAGAGGAAGGAGGAGGAGGTAAGAGGAAGGAAAAGGATGGGGGGGAAGGAGGAGGGGTATTGGGGTAGAACAAAAATATACAAGGGGGGTGGGTGCCATTACTTCGGCTCGTAGGGTTTCAGAGGTTGCTGCCCTTTCCTGTATGGATCTGTTCCTGGTTCTCCACCAGGGCAATCTGGCTCTTTGGCCTCAGTTGTCCTTTTTGGCTACCTGGTTTCTGCCTTCCATCTCAACCAGGATGTTTTATCACCTCCCTTTTCCCCCTCAGCCTCTGTTGCCAGGAGACAAAGCTTCTTTACCTGAATGTTGTTTGTGTTGTCCGGTTTTACCTGAAGTTGCAATTCAGCAATCAGGTTCTCTTTTGTGCTTTCTGGGGCCCAAAGAAGGGGTCACACAGCTTCCAAATCTTCCATTTCCTGTTGGATTTGTCAGCCTATTTCTCAAGCCGTGGTTGAAAAGAAGAGGTTCCACATTTTTCGGTGACTGCTCATTCTAACAGAAGTGTAGGTGCCTCCTGGGCTATTTGTCATTGAGCTTCAATACCTCAAGGTTGTAAAGCCACTACCTGGTCTTAGGTTCAGACTTTAAAAAAGTTTTTACAAGGTGGATGTTGAAGCCCCTGAGGATGCTACTTTTGGCTGCATTGTATGCAGGCTGCTTTGTGAGGTTCTTTCCTGTTTGTTTTTCTTGGGGCCCATTGGCTTGTTGCTGTGTTTCCTTCCCCACATGTTCTAGTTTGGGATGTCCCTGTTCATAAGGGTTTAGAAAGAAGCTTTGTTTCCCTGTACGATTAGGAAATTGGTATTTTTCGCTTACCGGTAAAATCTATTTTTTGAAATACATCATGGGACAGAGATACCACCCGTCTGTATTGTGGTTTATGGTTCGCTACAAAACTAAGGCAGGCCATAGATGGTGCAAATTATTTCTTTCCTGCAGCCACAGGTTGCAGGAAAGAAATTAGCACGTTTGCCCCATCAACACAGACAGTGCTAATGGGTCCTGTTGAGCCATTGTAGTCCGGAGGGGGGAGAGCTGTCCCACCAGAAGAAGATGGTTATTGTTAGTGATAACTGCAAGGGACTCCAACAGGCTGGTTGTACCCAAGTTGATCAATAGGGAGGGGATGGCTTGGCTTTTTCTTTTTTTTTGCCAGTGTCCAGTTAGTTGTAGGTGGCAGCACCTACATACTGTTAAGGATTTAACCACTTGGCCGTCAGGAGATTTTACCCCCTTAGACCTGATCGGTGGGGCAGTTACAAACACCGATCTCCCTGTATAGCTTTTCTGACAGCAGCTTCTCCTCCTCTCCCTCCCACGGCTGCCAGGGAGATCGGTTGTTGTAACTGCCCCACTGCGCACCGACTGTGTCCTGCTCCAGGTCCCCCTCTGTGCTCCCCATGTCCCCTGTGTCCTCCAGGTCCACATCCATTATCGTCCCCCCTCGGCTCCTCTTCTGGTCCGCCCCCCCCGGATCTGTCTCCTGTCCATTCATCTCCAGTGCAGCTGAGGCTGCCGAGAAATCTCTATCCTCATTCCCTTTCCCTGTCTTACAAGGGAGATAATGGGGGTCTGGATATGGATATCTCACCAAAACCCCCACAACAGGGCTGATAAAAAAAAAAATAATAAAAAAAAAAGAAAAAAATGTAATATTTAAAAGTTAAATTGTAATTGAAAAAAAAAAAAAAAAACTGCCACGGTCCACTCAAAATAACAAAACAATATAAATTGCAAAAAAAAAAATTAACTACTGACACTGCTGCATATTAGCGCCACTGTCACATGGCAGATTAAAATTTAAGAAAAAAAAGTATTGGTGAGTACTTGAGCAAAAAGTATTGGTCTTAAAGTGGTATCGGTGTAACCCTACCAAAAAGACTTGCAGCTGTAATTGCAGTGAAAGGTGGTTCTACAAAGTTTTGACTCAGGGGGGCTGAATACAAATGCACACCACACTTACCACATATTTATTTGTAAAACGTTTTGAAAACCATATCATTTATCTTCCACTTCACAATTATGTGCCACTTTGTGTTGGTCTATCACATAAAATTCCAATAAAATACATTTACGTTTTTGGTTGTAACATGACAAAATGTGGAAAATTTCAAGGGGTATGAATACTTTTTCAAGGCACTGTGTATGTATGTATATATATCTATCTATTACAGTGCCTTGCAAAAATATTCACACCCCCCCCCCCTGGCTTTTTACCTATTTTGTTACATTACAGCCTTTAGTTCAATGTTTTTTGTTTTTTTAATCTGAATTATCATATGTGATGGATCAGAGCACAATAGTTTAAGTTGGTGAAGTAAAATTGGAAAAACATATACATAAAACTATTTTTCAGAAATAAAAAACTGCTAATTGGCATGTGCGTATGTATTCACCCCTTTGTTATGAAGCCCATAAAAAGCTCTGGTGCCACAATTACTTTCAGAAGTCACGTAATTAGTGAAATGATGTCCACCTGTGTGCAATCTAAGTGTCACATGATCTGCCATTACATATACACACCTTTTTGAAAGGCCCCAGAGGCTGCAAGAGGCACCACTAACCAAACACTGCCATGAAGACCAAGGAACTCTTCACGCTTAATAGATTTGGTCTTTATGGCAGAGTGGCCAGAAGAAAGTCATTACTTTCAGCAAAAACAAAATGGCACATTTTGAGTTTGTGAAAAAGCATGTAGGAGACTCCCAAAATGTATGGAGGAAGGTGCTCTGGTCTGACGAGACTATAATTGAACTTTTTGGCCATCAAAGAAAACTCTGTCTAGCGCAAACCCAACACATCACCCAAAGAACACCATCCCCACAGTGAAACATGGTGGTGGCAGCATCATGCCGTGGGGATGTTTTTCAGCAGTCGGGACTGGAAAAACTGGTCAGGGTTGAGGGAAAGATGGATGGTGCTAAATACAGGGATTTTCTTGAGCAAAACCTGTACCACTCTGTGTGTGATTTGAGGCTAGGACGGAGGTTCACCTTCCAGCAGGACAATGACCCCAAACACACTGCTAAAGCAACACTTGAGTGGTTTAAGGGGAAACATGTAAATGTGTTTGAATGGCCTAGTCAAAGCCCAGACCTCAATCCAATAGAATATCTGTGGTCAGACTTAGATTGCTGTTCACAAGCTCAAACCATCCAACTTGAAGGAGCTGGAGCAGTTTTGCAGGGAGGAATGGGCAAAAATCGCAGTGGTAAGATGTGCAAGCTCAGAGACTTATCCAAAGCGACTTGGAGTTGTGATAGCCGCAAAAAGTGTCTCTACAAAGTATTTACTTTAGGGGGGTGAATAGTTATGCACTTTGACTTTTTCTGTTATTTTGTCCTATTTGTTGTTTGCTTCACAACAACAAAAAAAAAACATCTTCAAAGTTGTGGGCCTGTTCTGTAAATTAAATGATGCAAATCATCAAACAATCCATGTTAATTCCAGGTTGTGAGGCAACAAAACACGATAAATATCAAGGGGGTGAATACTTCTGCAAGGCTCTGTATGTGTTAAGAACTCACACTGAGCTGTCATACACATGTTCCAGTGGAAGTAAACCCTCCTATCGTTTTCAGTCAAGGAAGCTGCCATCTTGGTCACTGTTTAACCGCTCGCTGCCCACCTGCCATAGTTATACTGAGGCAAGGTGGCTCGGCTGAGCGAATCGCCATAGGTGTACGTCTGCGCACGGCCCATCGTGGGTTCCAGTGGGGGAGCCAATAAGGGTTGCCACCTGTCCGGTTTTGACCCGGACAATCCAGGTTTTGACACATGTGCCTGGGTTTCCACCCGCCGTAGCCCTAGGCACACTTACCACCGTCCTGTACTCTGTCAGCCCCCTCTCTCTCTCGCGCTCTCTCTCTCTCGCGCTCTCTCTCTCTCGCGCTCTCTCTCTCTCGCGCTCTCTCTCTCTCGCGCTCTCTCTCTCTCGCGCTCTCTCTCTCTCGCTCTCTCGCGCTCTCGCTCTCTCTCTCTCGCGCTCTCGCGCTCTCTCTCTCTCGCGCTCTCGCGCTCTCTCTCTCTCGCGCTCTCGCTCTCTCTCTCTCTCTCTCGCGCTCTCGCGCTCTCTCTCTCTCGCGCTCTCTCTCTCTCGCGCTCTCTCTCTCTCGCGCTCTCTCTCTCGCGCTCTCTCTCTCGTGCGCTCTCTCGCACTCGCTCGCTCTCGCTCTCTTTTTCTCAATTTAAAAATGTAGTGCAACCTTCCCCTATAATTATATTAATTCGTATAGTATTAATGCACTCCAATATTTAAACATACAGTATATACTGTGCAATCTCCATACACATATAATACTGTATGAATAGTGGTGTAAATCCATTCCAAAATGTGCTGTGCTAATATCTATTGGATATTAGCACAACATATTTTGGAGTGGATTTACACCACTATTCATACAGTGTTATGTGTGTGTGGAGGTGGAACAGTATATATGTTTAAATAAGATTGGAGTGTATTAATACTTGGATTACCCTTGGGGGTTTCCACCATCATTCACAATTATTTTTTCACATATGAATTATAATTATAGGCCGAGGTTGTGCTGCATTTTTTTAATTTGTATTTTTTTGGGTCTCTAAGGGGAGCACTGTTATAAGGGGATTCTGATCTAATGGGGTTCCTCTATTGAGGCCCCTGTATTATGGAGGGCGTAAAACTGACCCCTATATTATGAAGGGGATGACACTGACCTGTGTGTGTTGGGGGGGGTGTGACACTGACTCCTGTATTACAAGGGGGGGTGACACTGACCCCTTTATTATGACACGTAGGATTGACACCTGTCTGGGATTCACCTGAACAGCTCAGGTTTTGAATCATGTGTCTGGGTTTCAGTCTGCCTAAAACCCGGACACATTTAAAGACTCCTCCGAATTTGGCATGTGCGCTAAAGTGTTTGGGTTTGACTTGAAGAAAAGGGGGCAACCCTAGAGCCAGTCCAGCGTGTCTGACGGACCCTGTGTGCTGTCCGCCCGCGATTGTTTCCTACAGTGACAGAACGGGGATCTGCCGAAGTAAACAAGGCAGATCTCCGTTCTGATGGGATTACACTGGGATCTGGTCTTTCTGCTTTGCAGGAAGAGGAATCTCTGTGTTATCCCAGGCAGCCCATCCCCCATACAGTTAGTAAACACACCCAGGAAACACATTGATCACCCCTGATGTTAACCTGCACTGATCACTAAAAATGTCCCTGGTTCCCAAAAATGTGTCAAAAATGTCCGGTGTCCGATCTGTCCGCTGCAGTGTCGCAGTCCGGCTAAAAATCATTCATAAATTATAATAAAAATGCCATAAATCTAGCCCCTAGTTTGTAGATGCTATAACTTTTGGGCAAACCAATCAATATATGCTTATTGGGGATTTTTCTGCCAAAACTATGTAGTGGAATACATATTGGCCTAAATTGATGAAGAAATTTGATTTCTCTTTTTGGGTATGTTTTATAGCAGAAAATACATTTTTTTTTTTTTTTTTTTTTTTTTCAAAATTGACGGTCTTTTGTTTATATTGCAAAAAATAAAAACCACAGAGGTGATCAAATACCACCAAAAGAAAGCTCTGTTTGTGGGGAAAAAAAAAAGGACATCAATTTTATTTGGGTACAGCATCTTACAACAACGCAGTTGTCAGTTAAAGCAGTGCCGTATCGCAAAAAATGGCCTGGTCATTAAGGGGGTAAATCCTTCCGGCCTTAAGTGGTTAATCTTCAACTCCAA
Organism: Aquarana catesbeiana; assembly: GCF_042186555.1. Classification (NCBI taxonomy): domain Eukaryota; kingdom Metazoa; phylum Chordata; class Amphibia; order Anura; family Ranidae; genus Aquarana; species Aquarana catesbeiana. The sequence continues at coordinate 660,602,535 of NC_133327.1, read as the reverse complement.
TAATGCACATGTGATCAGTGATGACCCCAGCCATTGGATGGTTTGGCCGAGAGCACAACCAATGTGACGGTTACATTCCTGGCACATGCCGGCAATGTAACTGTTTTTTGAAACTGTTAAATCGATGGGTTTACTTCCACTTTAAGTATTTTTAATTGTTTGCTAGAATGGACATGTAGAAATGGTAAAGTGAACATTGTCTTGTGTACCCATTACATTTTAATAGCAGTGACTATTTAGTGACTGGAAACTACAAACCAGACGGGAAATATTTATGCATTCTATATGGTGAGAATCGTCATTATCTTGTCTAACAGACTTAAAGGGTAACTCCACAGTCGTGAGGAAAATAAAAAAATATTATAGAATGTACAATTGCTACACAAGGCATATTGTAATTGAATGCTATTAAAAATTACCTTTCCAATCTGCAGCGCTGTCATTTTCTGTAAAATCCAGTGCAACATGGCAACTTGGAAGTGTCTCGTTCACAATTTGTGTATGGAACACCCCCAGAAATGTTGTTTTCTGCTTGTGTGGATTTTTTCCTAAAATTCTGCACAAAGACACAAGTCAGATTTTAGGCATCCTCTGCAACAAAAATTTCCTTTTTTTGTGAGATACTCCCAAAGGGTTAATCACTTCTAAATGGATACAGACCCTGCATTTTCCTCTTTAGAAGACTGCAAGTGCATTTGATAATGAAAAAGTCATTTCCATTCAGATTCACTCTGCAGACAACAAACCGCTTTTTCTTCAGAGCAGAGACAGGTAGTATTCTGCAACAAAGTTTGTCAAAAATCCTTGCCTTGATAACCCAGAGTGAATTGTTTTTCTTCCTCAACAAAAGTGGAGTTACTCTTTAATATTTGGACCTACATGGTGTTTAAGCTTAGTGCTGAAAGATTTGTTATTGCCCTATTCAATTTTTTTTGTTATGTTTCTGACTTTTTAGCTTAAAGTGGTTGTAAACCTCAGACATGAAATATGAACAAAGCATATCCCTATATAGAGTGTACTTGTCTCAGTCCAGGGCACGAAGTGTCATTTCTGCCTGCTGCTTTGTTCCTCTATCAGCATGAATCATTTTATGACAAGTTTTCCTGACACCAAGAGAAAAAAGGTGACAGGAGAGCACTCTAGCTAAGTGACAACCTCAGTTCTGTTCCTGTTTGTGTGAAGGGGGTGTCCCCTTCCCTCCAATCAACTCTGAGCTCTCCTCACTGATGTAACTTTAGCTCTCCACCCCTTGCTTTTTAGAGCCGAGAGATCCTGTGTAAATTCTGCACTTTTAATGGTTGCAGGGGAAAGATGGCTGGAGATAAACATGTACAACTTATATAGGAGGATTTGTTTTGTCTTTGTATCACCTGAGACTAGTCATGTCACTGGGTATATGTAAGGGTTTACAACCACTTTAAGTTTGAGTGAAACATCACCTCAAGTGTGACAGTTGCTGCCTTATCTGCTACCTGACCTCACACACTGTCTCCCAGCTTCCAAGTGTGCAGCGTAGGACAGTAGATAGGGAAGCAATTGTCACTCTTTGGGTAACCTTCACCCCATTAAGTAAATGTAGGCATGAGACACAAACGTAAATCTTTGAAAAGGTTCAGTTTTGTTCTTTATACTTGTATCTCTACTCCACAAAACAATACTCCCTGGAATGCATAAACACTGGCACAGGCAGATTTTGTGTCTCTAAAAGTTGTGAAGAATGCGCCAAATTCATATACCTGTCTAGAACTTGGACTTGAATTTTGCTCATGATGCACCACTTTTTAGAGCGTACACGAGGACACTTTCAAAAAATCTGTCGCCAGTTTTTCTCTCTCTACGCCAAAAGAGAGTTGGTCCTAATTGGCTCCACTTTTACATTGCACATTCAATGCAACACAAAGTAAAAGCAGCGCTTTATAGAACTATCCGAATTTGGTGCACAAGCCGATGTCAGACACCAAGGGTTTTTATTTAATAAAGCTTGCAGAGTGCAAAATCAGGCTCACTTCTGCATGGAAACCAATCAGCTTCCAGGTTTTATTACCAAAGCTTAACCACTTCCAGGCTACTGCACGCCGATATACATCCTCACTTTGAAGAGGAATATCGTTGTTATGGCAGCAGCTAGCTGCCAAAACCCTGGTATCCTCTTCTTCGGTGGGCTGTCCGGTTTCCGATAATAGTGGTCTTTGCGGCAGATTTGCCACAAGACCACTTTTATTGGTGGTGGTAGAGGCCCCGCTCTCCGGTGCCCTCCACCACTTACCGCAGCCGTCGGTAGCTGCGGAGGCAATTGGATGCTTCTTCCTGGGTGTGAAGACCATACCATTGCAGGGTGGAAGCGACGTCAAATTTTTTTTTTATTTATTTTTTTTTATTGCATTTTAGTTTAAATATGAGTTCTGAGGTCTTTTTGAGCCCAGATCTCATATTTAAGAGGTCCTGTCATGCTTTTTTTTTTTTTTTTTAAATAACAGTGTAAAAATAAAACGTAAAATAAATAAGAAAAACTTTCCTGTCTTATTTTTTTGCTGTCTTATTTTTTTTTAATTCAAAAAGTGTGTATTTTTTCCAAAAAAAAGTGCGCTTGTAAGATCGCTGCGCAAATACGGTGTGACACAAAGTATTGTAGTGACTGCCATTTTATTCTCTAGGGTGTTAGAAAAAATGTTTGGGAGTTCTAAGTAATTTTCTAGCAAAAAAAACTTAACTTGTAAACAAATCTCAGAAAGAGGCTCGGTCCTTAAGTGGTTAAATAAACAAGCTGATGTTAGAAGCTCAGCACAGCTGCACCACATTCTACACCAGCCTTAGTAAATCTACCCCCAAGTGTCACAAATGCTTCATTTATACATACATCAGCAAGAGGGATAATTGCCAGAAAAGTGGCGCATCATCAGCTTTATTGAATTCCCCCCGCTATGTTTTGGTTTGCCTGCTTTCACATATACTTTCTCTGCCCCCCTATCATTTCATTATAAAATTGTTGAATTTTACCCTCCGTGGTTTCCTGCAGGGTTACTTCGAAAGCTGCAACATCCATAGGAATCGAATAGCAGGTTTTGAGGTGAAAGCCTATGCCAATCCCACGGTGGTCAGGTGTGAAATTCACCACGGTCAGACGGGAGGGATATACGTCCATGAAAAAGGGAGAGGACAGTTCTTGGAGAACAAAATCTATGCAAACAATTTTGCTGGTGTATGGATTACCTCAAATAGTGACCCAACCATACGGTAAGCAGTAAATAACATTTATTTTTGTGGTTTTGTTCAAATAATGGGTGCAGGTAAAAAGGCTGTTTGTTCCAATAATTGTCGCCCTTTGAACATTAATCAGGATTGCAAGATGAACAGAGAAAGCACTGCATATACAATTCTCTGGAGCAGCAGTGTCATCCTGTTACTACTTCATACCAGTCTTTGGCCAGGTTAAAGAGTTTTTATCACATGAGGTGTCATACTTTTCCTGTAGCTGTAAAGTTTATGTATTCTACAAAATTTTAAAGCTTTGGAAAATATTATTGGCACCCTTGCTATGAATTGTCCTCGGAAGTTGCAGTTTAACCACTTGCTGCCTGGGTCAATTTGTACATTTTTCGCACACACTAAAATCAGCATTATTTGCTAGAAAATTATTTGTAACCCCAAAACACCATATATTTTTTTGAAAGCTGAAGCACTGGAGAATAAAATGGAGGCTCTTGCAATTTTTTATGTTGCGTGATATTTGCACAGCCTTTTATCAAATGCAAGTTTTCAGGAAAAAAATACACTACAATGAATTTTAGTGCACACAAACACAATATAATACCCTGTTGTTTTTTGATAAAATATGAAGGATGATGTTCGAGTAAATATATACCAAACTAGTCAAGGTTTAAAATTTGCATGCGTGGCTTTTTTTTTTTTTTTTTTTTTTAAGTGAACTTCTCCTTTAAACATAATGGTAAAAGAGAAGATTGGCCATTTATTTTGGTGGGTGTCATGTTTTATTGGTCTAAACAGTTACTGACTAAAATATATTTTTTTCTTCAAGGGGAAATGCAATTTTTAATGGAAACCAAGGTGGTGTGTATATCTTTGGTGACGGAAGAGGCCTTATAGAAGAAAATGACATTTATGGTATGCATTTTTTTTACCTTTTGGAATTCATACTTGTGTACAATTTTTCTGTACTGCTTGTCTCTTAATATGGATTTACTTTGTTCTCAACAGGCAATGCTTTAGCAGGAATACAGATACGTACAAACAGCTGCCCCATTGTCAGGCATAATAAAATCCATGACGGCCAACACGGTGGAATCTATGTGGTAAGTTATTGTAATTATAACTTATTTAATATATATTTTTATTAATTTTATACGTCTTCAAATGGATAAAGTTGAGAAGACCAAAAAAACTCTACAAATGGTTCCTGGTTTATGTAGGCCTGGCTTCATAGCACCACGTTGCATTTTCCTGGTGTTAGTTTACAGCTGATTGTATTCGGCAGTATTCGATTATTAAAATGTAACTCTTTTTGCTGCACCCTATTTGTAACCATTTGGTTGTGTTGAATGCCTGTTACCTCAGTCGCATGCTGCACCCCCATTCCTCAAACCCTGACTCCTACCCCCCATCCCCCCCCCCCCCCCCCGCTGACTCGTACTTTCGCCAATGATGCACAAGCTGATGGGAGGAACCACAGCATGCGACAGAGGAGCAGGTATTCTGTACTCGCGGAAGTGTGGCATACAGAATCTGCATAGAGGCAATGTTTTCACTTTCGGACCTACAGCCTAGGCATTGTGTAGTAACAGGATAACTTTAACAACTATATAAATCAGGAATCGGCTGTACTGCAATGGAGCATTTTTTAAGAGAAAATTTAAGAATTTCTTTTCATGAAAAAAACAAAACAAACGCCACACTTCTATGTCATGTTCTCTCTTATTTCCAGCATGAAAAAGGACAGGGCGTAATTGAAGAGAATGAGGTCTATAGTAACACATTAGCTGGAGTTTGGGTAACAACAGGAAGTACTCCGGTGTTACGAAGGAACAGGATACACAGTGGAAAGCAGGTAAGGGGTAAATCCTTCTCTGTTGGGTTCAATGGTGATGCTAATCTATTATAGTCTGTACTAAGAGTGTTTTTCAGGAATTGTAACATTCTAATTTGTGAAAAGCTGTATGTAAGCTTTATTCAGGTCTGATGTTTTGGTGGGGCCCAATATGAGGATTTCTGCTCTTACAGAATATTCTCTTAATGCTTCATCTGCTTTAAAGGGGTTGTATACCCTCATTGTTTTTCACCTTAATGCATTCTGTGCATTAAGGTGAAATCCTTCTGTAGTGCTGCAAGGCCCCACCCCCACCGGTTTTACTTACCTGACATGGATCTTTCTCTGGCCGGAAACGAGCACACCATCTGTAGCTGGTGTCTCGTGTCCTGATTGGATATATTGATAGCAGTGCAGCCATTGGCTCCCGCTGCTGTCAATCAAATCCAATGACACAGCACCAGGGGGCGGGTCCAAGGCCTACATTCTTTGTGAAAGGACACAGATGCGGTACTCGGGAGCGCGCCCACCTGGGTGTCCACCAAGGAGAGCGCTTCTCCAACGTGGACACTCGATGCAGCGAGGAGCCACCAGTGCTGTTGGGGGACCCCAGAAGAGGAGGTTTGGGGCCACTCTGCAAAACGAACTGCACAACGGAGGTTAGTATGACATGTTTGTTGTGGGGGTGTGTTTTTTTTTTTTTTTTTTTTTAACAAGGGTTTACAATCCCTTTAAGAGTACATAAGATTTTTTTTTTTTTTTTTTTAATAAATAAAAGCACCCCTGTGATTTTTAGTACTCGTACTATATAATTAGGATATTGTCCGAACTGTCCTCATACATTTTTTTTTTTTTTTTTTTTTAATCTGTAATTTCTTACATGATCAGGCAGTGGTCATCGAAGATGTGGGAATCTGAAGCCCACCCCTGTCTATTTCTGGGATTCTGTGCAGCTGGCTACCCATCATGCACCTCCCGATCTTGCGCCTGTGCAGTAATGACACTGCTCGGCACGCTTTCTTGATTACAGGTTGCCATAGCAATGGCGGTATCAGCGGAAGTTCCCACCCCTGTATTTTGGCAACCTGTCAATCAATAGAGAACCTGGAAGGGAAATGAAGTGCGGTTGGGGAAAGGAGCGATGGAGGAAATGGCGCCAATTGCGTCGCTTCTGGTCAGGAAATCTTGCAATCAAACCCGCATTAGATGCTCGAAGACTTCTGGGATCAGTGACCTAGTTATCCCAGGAATCAATGGGCTATACTGATGATGTACTAGCTTAGGTGGCTGCAACCAGAAGGGAAGACTACTGGGTTTTGTATACCAGATGCATGTAAACAGAATGTAAGGCCATTCAAATACTGTCCACGTTTGTAACAAAATACTAATTTTCTCTTAGGTCGGTGTATACTTCTATGACAACGGACATGGAGTACTAGAAGACAATGACATCTATAATCATATGTATTCTGGGGTTCAAATACGGTAAGGTGATTTTCTTGTATAGGTAGAAATTCCTACCTGCTTTTTTTTTTTTTTTTTTTTTTTTTTTTTTTCACCATAACATTTTATGATGCTAGTAGCAGGTTCTGAACTCACAAACCATTACTCTAAATATTGAGGTTTGACGATATTCCAGGCAAATATGCTGCTTTACCCTCACTTTTTTCCACAATGTGTCTAGTTATGTTTTGAACTTTGCTCCATCCAAAAAGAAATCTACTTGCAAAGAATAAAGTAGAAGCTCACATGACCCTCTGCCAAATGCTGCTCTAGTCAGTCGAATTTGTCACCTGAAATCCCTTAAGAAACCAGCACTTCTGAGAGTGGTCTCTCCTGGTCTCTATTTTCTCCTGCTGATCCCCATGTGCATACTGTATCCCGTAGTGATCAGAAGGGGGAACCGCTGAATGCAGTAGATGACCAGGAGATTAACACTTTGTTTCTGAAGGAATTTTAGAGTACTTCTCTCCCAGAATTGTTGTTTTTGGAGAGGCTTCATGTGGTTTACCTTGGGGAGAGTAGCATTTGACAGCACGGGCAGCAGGGGAGGTAAGTGTTTACATTACGCCTTGCAGCACATCTATTCACTGTATTAGTTTAGGGGCAGAGTCACTTTAAAGCAAACCTGATTACTGCTTTTATTTCCAAAAAAGTGATTATATGTAGAACCTACCTCAGTACTTTCCTGCCCCCTTGGAGCAGTCATTCAAATATTCGTCCACTCAGTAGTGATGCTGGTGTGTGCACTATCCTGACCAGGCTGCTGAGTGGAACATTGTAGGTCAACCAATCTTCTAGTTCCTGGGCATGCTTCAGAGAACATAGTTTTTAAACGAACAGCAGGGAAAGTAGCAGAAGAGCTTATCATATTTTATAGTCTGGGGCAGGAAAAATAAATTGGAAGGAATTCTGTCTGAGAACCCAGCAAAAGACAAGAGAAGGATGTCCTGGGTCAAAGACTGTCATTGAGATGACAACAGTGTTTTTTGCAATCTCTTAACAGTGGATTTGTGTTGTTTGAACATTGTTGGTACGGAGCATTGATACGCTTTGCAAATATGGCAGTCATTTTACAAGCTTATGTTTCCCTTCAGGTTCCCTTTAAGCACTGAGGAGGACACCATGCCTCTCATATCTGACTGAATGACAGGACAATACAACTCAAAGCAGCACTTTGGTCACTGCAAAAGAGCATCCCCAACATTCTTATAATTCATATAATTTTAGAAAACTGTTCTGGAAGAGTTATTAATCTTGTTTACCAATTCCTCTATTTTATATGTTGCAGTGACTACTGCTGGCCTGTTTAGAGTTCGACCTAAAAACTAAGATGTCCATTGAGATGTCTAATGTTACATGTGCTATGCAAGAGAAGAGTATATGTGTAGGCAGTTAGCAACTTCTACTAAATAAAAAGGCTATAGGCTAATTTTGTTGAGAAAATCATGGGACACAGAGCGTCTTTTATAGTCATTACAAATAGGGTTTTGTTGCCACCTTCAGGCGATTAGATGCTGGCAAAAAAAAAATCAAGGAAGTTTCCTCCCAAGGCCTCCCTGTTAGCCAAGGCCTCCACCCCCCCCCCCCCCCCCTTTTTTTTTTTGTTGCGAATGTCTGAAGGTGATGTCACAACTCACCATCATTCTGCACAAAATGGTTAGCTTCTCAAGCTCCCCCACCTGCACTAGACCCCTGCACTAGACCCTGTTCAATGATATATTATCGGAATAAATGGCTTTGCCTTTACTGCTCCATTATATTTCGTATAATATGTGAATAGAAAAGTACAATCACTTCTTTCATTGCCCGTCATATAAAATTGGACTCCCTATTTGACTCCCTTAGATTGAATTCAATTAATTCTATTCACAGAGAAACTTAATTTTTCCTCTTTTTGAAGATATGCATGCAATCTAAGGGTTTACTTATACTTGAGATAAATATTAGTTATGATGCTAGGTTGTAGTATTGTCTAGAGTGACCTCTCAGGTATATATAGATATAAGAACGAACATACTTATTTGGAATAATACATCATTTAACTATGTGCTCAGAACAAATGAATTTCAAATACAATAATAACCCACTTGGAATAATAAAAGATGACGCAAAGAACTTAACCATTGACACCAATTAAGTATCAGTGGCCCAAGTTCCGAGATGTTTAACACAGGAGACCCAAAAAATAAACAAAATCATTTAAAGTGGAGGTTTCTTATCCAACCTTATGCTGATATTATGAAGCTGACATTAAAAATGTAAAGTCTCAGAACTGGAATATAGTGTCATGTTGCGTGTGGCGGCTTGAACTGCTCTTACAGATAAGCTCTAGAAGACACTAATTTGGATGACTGCCTGGAATTTTAATTGAAAATCATTTCTTTAGAAAACCAACATTTACAAGCAAGATACATATGCCAGTCATGAACATGACTATTTCCACAAAATTATAAACCACTCAAGTTTTGCGAAAGTTCCTTTCATTCCCTGACCCTTTTCTCCGCTCAGTGCAATAAGCATAGAAGTAATATAGTCTTTCCCAATGACTTCTTCATCAGTATGAGATATTCCTGCCAAATTGCCAGTACAACTCTAACACAGTCCATTCCTTCGTCTTATTCTAGCATTATTAACAACATTGGAGATCCCTGTGCTTCATTGTGGTTAGAAGAAGGTGTATCATATATTTCCTAGAATCCCTACAACTTCTTGACAGATGTGCCTTTTCTTTTTCTTCTTTACATTTCAGGGATCTATCTCTCACATTTTGCTTGGTCAATAATAATTTGGAAACCAGCATTTAGAATGTCATTACCAATGTCTGTTAGATGTACCAGATCCTGATGAAACCTTGCAGACCAATGTGAGGCATAAATTCCTTCATAGGAAAATTATTTCTCTTCAGTTCCATTTTTAAAGCACCTTGTTTATAGTGAGGCCCCCATAATAATTTAGGTATCCGCTTTGAGAAGACAAGGGTGGTAGAGGCAGATGGTTCACTGATCATACTAAGATCAGACTTCTTTGAAGTAACATAAATGTTGATTCTATGCCATTACCTGATTGATGGGTGACAAGGTCATCTGGTTACAGCTGGCTAAACTCTGATGCAGTGCATTCATAAAGTATGAAGACCCCCCCCCCCCCTTCACTTTTCATTTTTTTTTTTATGTTGCAGCCTGATACAGTTGCTTAAATTCTTTTTTCCCCTCATTAATCTACATTCAGTACCCCATAGTGATAACGCGAATACAGAATTTTAGAAATGTATAAAAAAAGAAAAAACTGAAATATCACATTGTCATAAGTTTTCAGACCCATTGCAACAACAGTTGAAGTTTATCTCAATGGCTTCCCTTTTCTCTTTAATGGTGCTGAGATTTGTCTACACCTTCATTGGAGTCTGTCTACCTGTGGTAAATTTAATTTTATTGGACCTGATGTGGAAAGGAACACGCCTCTCTATAAAAGGCCTCACAGCTGACAATGCATACTGTATCAGAGCAAAAGCCAGAAGATCAAAGAAACTGCCTGCAGAGCTCAGAGACCGGATTATTGAAAGGCACGGATCTGGGTAAAGCTATAAAAAAAAAATTCTGCCCTGAAGGGTCCCAAGAGCAGAGTGGACTCCGTAATTCTCAAATGTTCCAATTACAGAAGTTTGGCACAACCAGGACTCTTCGAAGAGCGGGTCACCTGACCAAACTGAGCCGTGGGGGACGCAGGGTCTTAGTAAGAGGTGACCCAAGAACCTGATGGTCAGTCAGACTGTGCTCCAGAGAGCCTGTGTGGAGATGGGACAAAATTCCAAATGGACAACCATCACTGCAGCCCTCCACCGATCTGAGCTTTATGGCAGAGTGGCTAGACTGAAGCCTCTCTTCAGTGCAAAACATATAAAAGCCTGCTTGGAATTTGCAAAAAAGCACCTGAAGATCTCTGACTGAGGAACAAGAATCTCTGGTCTGATAAAACCAAGACTGATCTGTTTGGCCTTGTTTCTAAATGTTGTGTCTGGAGGAAACCAGGCACCACTCATCACCTGCCTAATACCATCCCTACAATAAAGCATGGTGGTGGCAGCATCATGCTATGGGGTTTTCTTTTTAGCAGCAGGAACTGGGAGACTGGTTAGGGTTGAGGGAAAACTGAATGGAGCAAAGTACAGCGCTATCAATGAAAACCTGCTCCACAGTGCTTAAGACCTCCCTGGGCCAAAGGTTCACCTTCCAACATGACAATGATCCTAATCACACAGCCAAGACAACACAGGAGTAGCTTAGGGACAACACTGGGAATGTCCCTGAGGTGCCCAGACTTGAACCTTATTGAACATCTCTGGAAACACCTGAAAATGTTTGTCCACCGACGGTTCCCATCCAACCTGACTAAGCTTGAGAAGATTTGCAAAGTAGAATGGCATAAATTCCCCCAATCCAGGTGTGCAAAGCTTGTAGTGTCATATCCAAAACATCTCGAGGCTGTAATTGCTGCCAAATGTGCTTCAACAAAGTACCAAGTGAAGGGTCTGATTACTTAAGTACATGTGGCATTTCAGTTTTTTTTTCTTTTTAATGAATTCAGACATTTCTAAAATTATTTTCATTTTGTCGTTATGGAGTAGTGAGTGTAGATTAATGAGAAAAACATGAATTTAAACTGTAGTATCAGGCTGCAACATACAAAATTGGAAAGTGAAGGGGGTCTGAATACTTTGATTATGATTACATTATTATACAAATTCTCTCAACATGTTCCCAGTTTACCACTCCCACAAATGCTAACCACTTCAGCTGGAAACATAAGATTTTCACAAACTTCCCTTTCTACTGCCCCCCATGAGCATAATAAATATGAGTGACCAGTTACCCAAATTAATTTTCTTGAATCCTTCACTGCTGTTGGTATTGGCACACCGTGAAGCTTCATAGCGGCTGCATCGCTATGCTGTGATCATTATTAAAGGTCAGTAACTTTAAACCCCAAAAAGACAAGATCTTCCTATATTTCTTCCATTCTTTCCACGCGAAGCACCTTCTGCTGGGCATTGAACAACTCCCATTCCACAGAGAATAATACAACATTCTCAAATGTGTGAAAGGGTCCTCTTTCCAGTCTCCTTATTATGGCATAAAGGTAGTAGCTATGCTAGAAACTTGCTTGTTTGTCTGTCTCATGTGAACATACACTACTACTTGTTTCCCCTGAAATTGGCTGTCTCAGGTCTACATCTGGCATCTCTGATAAACGGGAGTGTATTGGAAGTAGTTTCCTCAGCCATCTCTCCTTTCAAAAAGTTATCAAATAACAAATGCCTCTGTCATCTACCAATCAACTTGTTTGCTCCAGTTATTTTACGTACCTTAATGTAACCTAAAATAGTTTATATTCACAATTGTTCACTCTCTAACATGATGAATTTCCTTATACTTTATAATTGCTAGACCTAATAGGATTGTGCCATTCACATGGGTACTAAATCACTTACAAATGTGGCCAGGAGGCATATATTGGAGCTCCACTTATCTTAACTTAGCACCCCCTTCTAACTGATTACCCTGGAGTATAATTAGCTGGCTCTAGACACTGTATTCAACCTATGGCTGGCAGATTACCATTTGTGTCCCCTCCTTCAAGGCACAGACAGGGAAACTGGTCTACACCGATGGCGCATCTGTAATCTCATCCAGCTGAAACCTGGAGCCCTCGTTTGTTGACCTGGTATTTCCAAAGGAAATTCCTAAACCTTACCAAGAAGTGCACTCTGTAGCCACTCCCCAACTTCGTAGTTGCAGGATTGTCTTAATCTTTGGTTTGCACCACCCCTCACTAATCAACACAGATGAACGCAACAATTTGAGAGGGGAGGTTCCAGATGGAGGTACCATCTGTAGTGACCTACATCAGTGAGTCTCCTCCGATTAGTGGCTTTCAAAAAAATGTTCCTTCAAGTTCTGATGTTTAGTACTTCCCCACAGGTTCATTGCATTGGGACATCCCTATTTGTAATGAATATAAAGATGTGTCCCCTAATGTACAATAAAGAAAATAGGATTTTTGGTTTAACTGTAAAATCCTTTTCTTTTAGTACATCACTGTACACGGAGATCCCGCACCTCTTTCTTTGTGGTTCTTGGCTTGCTACAAAAACTGAACCGGGAGGGGTTATGCCTAGGCGGGCGACTTCCTGTCTTGGTTTTTGCTAGTGTCCAGTCACCTGAAGGTGGCAGCATAGCCCTATTCATAATGAATATAAAGACGCTCTGTATCCCATAATGTACACCAAGAAAAGGATTTTGCAAAATCCAATTTAGGCAGCTAGGGATAGGTTGTGATGTGGAAAATAAGATTTAAAGCCCAACTCCAAGTATGATCCTTATTTGCATACTTACATTGGTCCAACTTGGCACAATATAATTTTGCATATCTCATACCTGAGGGGCTGCTTTGGAAGCGGATAGCCAGGATCTACCAGTTCCTGTGCAGACTGCTTCCTCTCTGTACACTGCACCGGGGACTAGTCGCTTGAAGCTGACACTTCATAGAATGCCTTTTAAAAAAAATTTTTTATTGAAAACAAGATGTTCTGTGATTGTGATGTCACAGCCCCATCTATACACAAACATTGCTAGTTACAGAGGAACCTTCTCTTTATGGATATAGTTAATCACTTTTCAGTCATCTTAGAGAGATTTGAATTGAGTGCTTTCTAACATTTTAGTGGCTTGTATGTCCTCTATTAATGTTTGACCATATTTTATTTTATTTTTATTATATTTTTAATTCCAACTTGCATTTTTGATGCGGTTTCCAGCAAGCACATATCTTTCATAAGAATAAGTGGAACAGCATGTGTAGCATTATACATCCATTTTGCGTGTGCCATATAAAAATTCCTCCCCTTTTAGAAAATGTGTTTGTAGTGCATCACAGATTCACTTAGTACTCGCTCGAACTGCCCACACACTAAATCGTTTTGTTTTAACTTTATTTGAAGTGCAAAAAGTGACACTTCATGTCACTGTACAGCAGCGCAGGGTGTTGCAGTGACATGCGATCCCTTCCTGTAAGTTGAAAATAAATGTAGAATGTCTGCATTTTGTTGCAGCTCGCTGCACTGCACTGCACCTCGGGGATGTGTTGCAACGTTAACAGGACACACGGGAACCATTTTTTGTGTGTGTCCTATAGTGACCTTCGTTCATCCAGTGAGGTAAAACACAGACCACTGCACTATATGTGAACAGGGCTATAAAAATGCACATTAAAAACATGCATATTTGTAAGTGTGAATGTGCATTGGCCCTTAAAATTTAAATGGCGAGAAACGAGCAACAGTCCTTTTAGAAAATGGCTACTTTGTATCACTTAAGTTATACATATGTTCGTAGTAAATCATTGCAGGCTTATTGTGGGTATTGAGGTTGTACTGATATCGGTGCTGATACTAAGCATTTGCACGAGTATCGGTACTTGTGCAAATGCCCCGAAACCGATATCTTCCGGCTCAGTACTTTAAAAAAAAAAAAAAATGGTATTGGTGCAACCCTAGTGGGTATAGACATGCTGCACATCTAAAGGGATGAATGGATGCTTTCTTTCATGAAGCTCTGTAGGCAGAAACATCTTATCAGTAAGTAGATGGCAGTTTCAGCTGGCAGAACTATTGATTACAATATGGCTCTCAACACACAACCGAAGCAAAGAGAAAAAGGTAAAAGGGTGTATCTGCAAACCTTCTTAAGTTGTGTGGCTGTAACTGGTGGAGCTGACTAAGGTCTGTTTTATAAATTTGCAGAAAATGACGTTCAGATAAAACTGAAACATGGATACATTTTATATAAATGGCATGCCTTAAAATATTTTGTATGCATTGTATTTAGTAAACTTTTAATCGTTTTCTTCATCTAGGACTGGAAGCAATCCTAAAATTAGACGGAACAAAATCTGGGGCGGTCAGAATGGTGGTATCCTTGTGTATAATTCTGGTAAGTAATTTGTGTAAAAACTGCTTCTGTTCCTGAATATTCACTTTCATGTACTAATAATGCTGGGATACTCTCTGCACAGGGCTTGGTTTCATTGAAGACAATGAGATTTTTGACAATGCAATGGCTGGTGTTTGGATAAAAACAGACAGCAACCCGACGTTAAGACGAAATAAAATCCATGATGGGAGGGATGGAGGGATCTGTATATTTAATGGAGGCAGGGGTAAGTTGTTTTACCTTCCTTGAAATGCATGGTGTTATAAACATCTCCCATACCAGTTGTCAAAGGCAGTGCTCAATGTTCTGACAGTAGGATTCTTATGGCATGGTCCTGCTGATGTATAGTATCACTTAAATGTCAACCTAGGCAACAGTGTTGGAACATAAACAAAAAGGTAAGTGTAGTTTATTAATCAGTAGAATGAAACCATGTATGCTCTTCCACGGCAAGGATCAAGAAGGCCAGCATGTATAATAATCCAAGTGCACATCATTCCTCAGTCATGGCTGGAAGGAACTCGAACGGAAAATTGGTGGTATAGCTGAGTTCACCAGGGAACTCTGCTATACTAGCTCCGTTCCTTTTGAGGTTCCCACCCAGCCGTGACTTGGGAGCGATGTTCACTTGGATTGATTATTATACCTGCTGGCCTTTGTGATCCTTGCAAGTAAGTGCATAGATGGTTTCATTCTGTTTGAGAATAAAGCTACACTTCATGGCCCCCTCTCCTTTGTTTGCAAGTTTCTCAAGACCCTAGAAGGTGTCTGGAGAAAAGGAGCTGCAGCCATAATCAAATGACTGAACCTTATATACAGTACCTGCTTTCCATCTAGACACGCACACAGTTTTAAAGCGGAGTTCTGCCGAAATTTTTTTTTTTTTTTTTTTTAATGTCAGCAGCTACAAAAAGTGTGACTTTTAATAATCAGACACTTATCTGTCCCACGGTCCAGCAATGCGAAGCTCTGCTCCTCTCCCCCTCCTCTCCACGGCGCTGGCATTCGTACTGTGGGTGCCCGGCTGTGGTTCCACAGCCGGGCACACGCTGCACATGCGCGAGCCGTGCGGTGTATGGCCGGGTAATCTTCTGGAATCTGTGACGTGACACACAAGATTGCAGGGAGGAGGGAAAGGAACTTCCTTCCGGAGCCCCATGAGCAAGTGGGAGCTGGATGCCTCTAAAAAAGAGGGTATCCACTCCCCACCTCCACCCCCCCTTAAAAAAAAAAAAAAAAATGACATGGCAAATGTAGCATATCAGCGGGTCACCGTCACTTAAAGTGTAAGTTCCTTTTTTGGGTGGAACTCCGCTTTAAGGGTATACTTTTATTTATACTCCATTTTTGCCTTTGTCTTTTGTACGTTTTAGAACATTGTTAGGACATGAAAATCATTGGACATTCACTCTTAATGTTACAGGAGGGAAAACTAAAATGTTTTTGTGTCCTAGCAACAAGGCAGGATGTGGAGATTGCTGAATGGCGCATGTCTTGTTTGGCAAATCTATGGACACCCTCATGTCCCTGGGAGTAAGAGTACTCCTTTTTGTCCTGCAAAAGAAGTCCAAGCCACAATCTCAAAAGACTCTTCCGCCTCTGAGGTAAAGAACGGTTCTTTTTGTTCAGTCAAGACCTCTTCAGCACGACGGGATGACCCCACTTTCCGCAGTGGTGGGGGGATGGGGTCATCTGATGGCCTTTGCGAACAACTAGCCAGAAAGCATCTCGGATTCCTGAATAAGAATGGTATTCAGGGGCTACAAGCCAGAAGATAACAGAAGAAGAAATGACTCCTGCGCACAAGTAGATGACCAGACAGATACTACAACGTCACAGGCCTTGCTGCCCTCAAGGATGGGGAATCGGTAGTGATTCTTGTATGTTCCTCCAAGACTTTTGGAAGGTTTTGCTCATCTTAGAACCGTTGCTGCTAGTCGTTTTTTTTCACTTTGCACTTTGTTCCACAATCGCTTGTGAGTAATTTATTTTATCATTTTATACAATAAATACTTTTACAACAGATAATGCACATGGCTGGTGTGCCCCTTTTTCTTGCTACAAGCCAGAATTCTGATCTCTGCCCTCTCCTAGGTTGATGCTATCCAACCTGCCTGTATCCCTGCACAGATTGCTCTCTTGCACGGATGTTGTAGATCTTGAACCAAGGAATTACTGCCGTTATTCCAATGGAAGAAAGGTTTCGGGGCCTTTTCTCCAACCTTTTCACTGTTCCAAAACCAAAAGGGTGTGTATTTGCTTCATCTTAAATGGGAAGGCATTAATTGTTTTCATTAGAGATCACAAATTTCATATGGCATACTCCAGGTCTGTCATAGTCTTCCTTCATCAGGGAGACTTTATAGCCTCTGTGGACATCGAGAAGGCGTACTTTTCATGTCCTCCTCTTTCCAGCGCATCAACTCTACCACAACGCTTACCAGATTTAGCTTCTATTTTGTTCTGTCTTCAGCACCACAAGTGTTCATCAAAATGTATTCTTTTTATAGGATAATCTCCTAAGTGAACAGTCAAAGCATATACCAACAATGTGATGCAGACAAGTTTAGTCCTTAACTGCTTCCCACCCAGGCCATTGTAAAATGACGTTCGGGCAGGAACCCTATTATTCTGGGAGGACGTCCTCCCGAAAACACACCTCACACAGCCCCCCCAAGACGCGCTGCAGCAAATCTGTCACCCGCCTCTTTTAAGGCCTGGTCTACCGCCATTCTTCATGGATGTTGCCTTCAATGGTGTGGCTGTTGAGGCCCAGTTCACAGACACAGGATTCTCTCCGATTTGGTATTTCACACACTCTTAAAGTATGGTAAAGCTACCATTCGTAAGGTGTAGTATCATCATCCTGGAAGGCTTTACTCTGCTTGGTGTGAGGAAAGAAGAAATCACCCCCACCCTAAACTTTCTGGAATTGGGTCTGTCTCAGTATTTGGTCCTGAGTACTATTGTAGGAAAGATCATTTATGCCAAAGACCACTAGCCTCCCATTTACTGATCAAGACATTTCTACAAGGTGTGCCTCGTGGTCACTCCTGTACAACCACCTGTGATTCTTTGGGATCTGAACCTGGTTCTGAGGCTCCTTTTAGAAGCCGTTTTTTGTACCTGTTGGGGATATTTCCCTTTCCACTCACACACAAAGCTGCTTTACTTTTTGCCATCACCTGTAAAGAACCTTATTGGTTTTACATAAGAACAAAGTGCTATTGACGTGCAGAGTCTTCTCCCCTTCCTAAGAAGATTTTGAGTCAACCTTTTACCTCAACCAGGACATTGATCTTCCTTCTCTCTGCCTGGCCCCATTAAATCGGAAGGAAATTTCCCTTCGTTGTCCGAATGTAGTTCGTGCTGTGGTATTTTATTCCTGATCTCCTTTGAGGGCCCGTTCACACCATTGTGTTGCAGTAAGGACAGTTACTTTGGAGTTCATTCTAAATAGCACCCTAACACACCTGGGTTGATCTTAGATCAGTTGTGGTGATGCGTTGAGCAGCCTATTCAAATCATTGGGCTTCCTTAAAGCGGAGTTCCACCCAAAAGTGGAACTTCCGCTCATCTGATCCCCCCCCCCCCCCCCCTCCGGTGCCACAATTGGCACCTTTCAGGGGGGAGGGGGGTGCAGATACCTGTCTACTACAGGTATTTACACCCACTTCCTGGAATAGACTCCCGCAGGAGTCACGCCCCTTCCCGCAACCGCCACCCACCCCCCGCTGTCTCCTGGAAAACGCACAGGTCCCAGGAGATGGCGGGGACCACTTGGGACGCGTAGCGCGACTCGCGCATGCGCAGTAGGGAACCAGGAAGTGAAGCCGCAACGCTTCACTTCCTGATCCCCTCACAGAGAATGGCGGCGGCAGCAGCCGAGAGCCGAGCGATTGATCGGCTTTGGCTGCCGACATCGCTGGACTCCAGGACAGGTAAGTGTCCATTTATTAAAAGTCAGCAGCTGCAGTATTTGTAGCTGCTGGCTTTTAATAATTTTTTTTTAGGTGGACTCTCTCTTTAACACAACATGTGTTGGCACATTGTAACTTATCGCCCTGGTGTAAATAGGCCCTTAAAACATATGTATATTTTTTTTGCTGGGTACTGCTGGCGATCTATTGATGTATGGAACCTCCATGCATACAAAGGACCTCAGAAATGATCACCTTAACCTGCTTGTCATACATATTCCTCCTCTACATTACATTTACATAATTTTAGCAGAAGTTATGTTGCGGAAAAGGGAATTGTCAGTTAAATCAACGCATATTTAATTTACAAATCTATAAGTGTAAGACACTGCAAACTGAGTATTTTGGAATGTGATTTGAGGTAATTTGATAGTAACGGCTGAATTTATAATTTCATGTATTGTCCTCATTTCTCCACTGCTTACCTGTTGCTTTCTCTAGAATCTTTCTTTTATATAGTGAAGTTTTTGCTTGCAGATTACATTCAGTAAACACTACAGTAATAAACACAGCCAGTAATGTATTATGAATGAAGTGATTCCGTCATTTTCCTGCAGTGCTGTCATCATGTCAGGAGAAGACTACACGTGCTTTTCTAACAATTCCTCTCTGATAGGGTTGCTGGAAGAGAATGACATCTTCAGAAACGCTCAGGCTGGAGTTCTCATCAGCACCAACAGTCACCCGGTCTTAAGGAAAAACAGAATATTTGACGGATTTGCTGCAGGTTGGTGATTTGTGCTTTGTTTTAGGGAGAATAGTGCTGATGTGATAAATTGGATTTGGTTTCAGCTATGAACTCCAGAATCACATCTGTGTGTTGCAAATATGCAGGCACATTAAAGTGTGTTACATCAGGCCAGGCAACACGTTAATTTTGAATGGACTGCCAATGTACCCCAGTGTGGCCCAACCACACCTAACCCTTTGTAATGAAACAAATGGTATTGCTTTATAGCACATTGCAACACCTAAATGTGTGTGTCACCATGCGTTTTGGAGAAAGTCTTTGTTACCACAACACAGGCGTGATCCTGCCTAAATCTGTTTAACGATTAAGGTTGAATTCCAGGAATCCAGCTTCTTTATAAATAAGTGAAGGCATGTTATGCTTACCTGCTCTGTGTAGTGGTTTTGCACAGAGCAGCCAAGATCTTCCACTTCTTGGGTCCCACGCCGGCCCTCCTGGCTTCTCCCTCCTGCTGTGTGCCCCCACAGCAAGCAGTTTGCTCTGGGGGCACCCAAGCAGGTGCGCTCCCGAGCTGTGGCTCCGTGCGTCCGTTCACACAGTCATGGCACAGCCCTGCCCCCTCCATTACCTGATTGGCTCACTGGCTGCGATTGACAGCAGTTGGGAGCCAATGGTGCACGACATCTGGGCTTATCTCTATTTATTGTTTTACATCTGACAGTATATGGCTATCGCTGTATTTTCAGGAGCCCAATGACGATGCTTCAGGTCGAAGAATCTATCTGCATTAGAGTTGGTGCAGCTGCTATGCCTGCTTCTCCCTTCCTCCTGCCCAATCGCAGAAGCCTTTTGTATTATTTTGAACCCATTCACAAAATACAAAGGCTTCTCCAAATGGGCAGCAGAGGGAAGGGGCGGGCATAGCTGTTCTGTGTGTGCCTCTTTTCTTACAGCCCTGTGTATGCTCCAGCAATGCCATAAATCTATCCGAAGTAAATAAGAGATGAGCCCAGGGGATGTCATGCACTTCTTGGGACTTGACTCAGTGTGCCTTCACTTTTTACAAAGTAGCTGAATTCCTAGAATTTAGCTTTAAAAGCCAGTTACTTTTTTGTGTAATGTGTGACTTGCCAATCCACTGGCAAATTCTGTCATTTAAATGTACAAATATTACACTGAATATTTTGGGAGGAAGACGTCTTTATAAGGCTAAAGTAAACCTGTCAAGATCCTAAACAGTGCATATTTATACAATACCTTGGGTTCAAACTGCATATAAAATGATTTGTAGATCCAGAGATATAGTAGCTTTAAAGTGGGTTGTAAACCCTTACGTATACCCAGTGAAATTACTGGCCTCAGCAGATAAACAGTGATATAAGAAGCCCTTTTGCCACAACTACTTGCCTGAACTGATTGTGGACCACATTCCTGATACATAGAGTATCAGGTTGGGACTTTAAACGGGTCACAAACAGTTTTGTAGAAAAAGTATATACATTTAATAAAAAGTATTTAAATTTATTGCACATTGATGCCAATCACAACATAGAAATGGGAATAAAAGCAACAAACACATATATTGGCAACAGAAATGGAAACGGCTGCGGAGAAAGCTCAGAACAGGCATCAGACCAGGGAGATGACGACAGCCAATAATCCACATAGGACGAAGTAGTCCCACTAAACAGTTTATGGTATATCTCTATATTCTCTGTGAATTTAGAGGAGAAATATAATACTACTTCCCCCTAAACACGCATCCGGTTGATGGGGAGTAGAGTCTTCGATCCAACCGTCCAGATCATCATAGGTTAATAATGGTTATACAAGTCAACCTGATAGCTGGAAAGGCCTAATTGAGCTTAAATATAGAGATATACCATAAACTGTGTAGTGGGACTACTTCATCCTATGTGGATTATTGGCTGTCATCATCTCCCTGGTCTGATGCCGGTGCGCTGCTCTGACGGACATAGCTCTCTCTTCACTTTTGAGTTATGATTTCTTTCTGTATGGGTGGAGCATTCATATTTGGAATACAATCTACAGATTTGGAACCCGCAAGCCCTTTGACCCTGAAGATGATCTGCATTTTGTTTTTTCGAAACGCGTTGGACGTTCTGTCTGTCCAACAAGTTCTGGGCTTTCTCCACAGCTGTTTCCATTTCTGCTCCCAATATATGTTTGTTTGATCCCAATCACAACATAGAAATGGGAATAAAAGCAATGTGCAATAAATTTATATACTTTTTCTACAAAACTGTTTGTGGCCCGTTTAAAGTACCAGCCTGAGGAACCTATCTTTTACAGCAGATAAACAGGTACAACTTAGAGTACCGAGGATTTGTTTTCTCCTGTATCGCCTGTCTTGTCTTCTCTACAGCCATTTTAAGTGGAGTTCCAATCATTTTTGTGTTAAGTCAGCAGCTACAAAAAGTGTAGCTGCTGACTTTTAATAAACACACTTGCCTGTCCCACGATCCGGTGATGTGGCTGCCCAAACCCTCATTTCTCTCCCTCACATCTCTTTAGCACCTGCATTACAAGTGTGGCATGTAACAAGGTGAAAAGTCCTTAAAGTGGAACTTCCACTTTTGGGTGGAACTGAAATTTAAAGTCCAGAAATTATAAAGCTTGTCGGAGCTGTCAGAAAACAGGGGGCAGAGAGCTGAAGTTGCACTCTGCAGAGCTCAGTGAGGAGAGCTCTGAATGCTAATTGGAGGAAAGGGAAACCCTCCCTTCCCTCTTCACACAGCACACAAGAACAGAGCTGAAGTTGTCCATCACAGGCTGTGTGCTTGAGCTCACTCCCCCATCACCTTTTTTCATGCAGACTCCTGCAGATAGCAGAGGAATGAAGCAGCAGACAGAAATGACACTTAATTGGCTCTTGATTGAGACAAGTACACAACTATAATTTGTTCATATTTCATGTCTGGGGTTTACAACCACTTTAAAAGAAGTATGGTATTTTTTTTCTCCCCCCTTTTTATACTTACCTAGGTGGATGCAGCATCGGTCCCCTGCGTCTCTACACTGAGAACCAAGCGATCAAACCTCGCCGATGGCTCGGTTCTCTCAGCTCCCCGAGCAGAGAGCTGCTGCTTTTCAGGCAGCAGCTCTCCTCCTTCACACTCACTGGAACGATGAGCTGTGGAGGGGCGGGGAGCGGCCGTCTCAGGCTCTCAGCAGCTCGCTGAGAGGCTGAGATGGGAATCAGTCCAGTCTCCTGGCGGATTCAGACTTTGTCAGGATGATGCGGTGCCGGGACTGATTCCTGTGACCTCAGCAGAGAGCGGACTTCAGACCTCTCTCTGCTGAAAATGTGTCGCAGGAGTGCAAAACCGATTGCGACCCAGAGGAGAGGCCCAGCCAAACAAGCTCAGGCTGAACTTCTCCTTTTTAATTATAGACAAATCACATTTTTTTTATCCTGTGAAAGATTAGCTTGATGTGTTGCTGCATCTCCCTCATCTAAAGTCTTCTTAATGGTGTCCTTGAATTTGATTTAAAAGAGAAGTAAAGGATTTTTTTCCTGATTTAATACCTAGGTGGATGCTGCATCTGTCCCCTGGAGTCTCTACACTGAGAACCGCTCGGTTTTCAGAGCTCCGTGTCAGTCACAGCTCTCTGCTCTTCTCCCTCCTCACTCACTGGAGCACCAGGCTGTGAAGGGGGTGGAGCGGCCGGCTCAGCCCCTCATCAGCTCGCTGAGCGGGGTATCAGTCCAGGCATCTGGCGGATCCAGACTCCGTGGTCGGGATGACGTGGTGCCTGGAGTGATCTTGGTGACGTCAGAGAGCGGACTTCAGTCCGCTCTCTGTTGAAAACGGGTCACTAGAGTGCAAAACTAATTGCATTCCTGTAGGAGACGTATAATCAAATGAGCTTTGGCTATACTTGTCCTTTTTTAATAGGGACATGAGAAGAGGGGGTTGAACAACTTCTACAGGCAAGATTTGGATCTAAATACGGCTGTCAATAATTCTGGTTTTGCTGATTTTTTGTTTGGTTATGCTCGGTTTGAATTGTACAGGTTTGTGACATTCACATTAAGAAATTTTTTTGCTTGAAATTTACCTGAACTATGTTTTTGTTTTGCTTTAAGGAATTGAAATTACAAACCATGCTACTGCGACCCTTGAAGGCAATCAAATATTTAACAACCGCTTCGGAGGGCTATTCTTGGCATCTGGTGTAAATGTTACTATGAAAGGTATTTTCTACCTCACATATTCCACATATGTGCCCTGCTATCCCATGAACTGTGAGGTTTGGTTGAGTCACACACACAGACTTCCTCTTGGCTGCTGAGACTCTCATCAGTGAGATCCTCACCAATAGACCTTACTAGCCTTTTAGATTCTCTCGTTTCACTAGTTTGAGAACATTTCTGACTGTTCCTCTTTTTGCAGTCAGTATTTTATAAAGTAAGTTAGAAATCAGAGAGAGTTTTCTCATTTATAACTGTCCAGTACGTATAAATTCAGGATTAATCACTGCACTAACAATAAAGCAGCTGACATAAATTGTATGGTGACAAGAAAAAGCATAAAGGTTAAGTATATGCAGCGCTAGAAGCATCAAATTATAAAATAAGTGTCCAGAGTGTTAAAATAGAGTCTTTGTTCAGGGGAAATACTGGAACCACCCACGGTGCAGACAGATACAATAAGGTGAACATGAGATTATCCTCCACCGAACATCAACACACCGGGCCTCTTACCTAAGAAAATGGAGCACTGAATTACAGGTGGTCAAACAAGCATGATAAATCCACAGCGCCACGGAACCACTTCAATTGGATCATAGAAGGCTGGATCTTGTAGTCCCACTCTATGGTATTTCATAGGTACATGCATAGGATACAAGAAAGCAACTCCTCATGGTGTAGTATTTAAAACCAAGGTAAATTTATTTCTTAACAAAAGCCAGGGTACTCTCATTTTGAGAAATAATAACAGGCATATCAAAAGTTGCAATTCGTCACGGATAGCAGATGTTTCCAACCACAAAGATGGCCACAGTTGGCACGTTGCAGTGTCGTGAAGTTAGAGCTCCACCCTACGCTGCATTTTTGTCCAATAAGATGTTAAATAAAAAATCCACCAAGTCTCCATCTTTGATCTAAAGATGGAGACCTGGTGGATTTTTTGTTTAAAATCTTATAGAACATTTGGCTTAAACATAGAATGGGATGTTAATGCCACCCTATGCGGCGTTTCGTCCAATAGGACCGTCGGGGGCGTGGTCAGAGCTCTTCATAATCTCTTTATATAGGAGGGAGGACGGAATAAGAACGCCCCTTCCCCCTGCACTCCAAGCCTCTCTCATCCGCAGGAAGCAGAACCTCGTCATAACCGGATGTTTAGACTTGCATGGCTAAAACACACCCACGACGGCCATGTTTTGGGAGACCAGATAAGAAATATCTGGAATATACTAATCCGGTTTCTGAAGGGAGGTTAGGTGAAAAAGAACCGGGCCAAGTTGGAAACAAAAGTAATAGATACAAATGGATGTAATCAAAACATCCACAAATTGAAAATTGCTAAAATTAGCAAACCGCTTATCAAAGGCTGGCTATGAGAGAAAAGCAATACTGCCATCTAGTGGTTGGAAACAGTACAGAAAATGCAAATGTATAAAAATTACAAGCAGAAAACCTAACCAAACAAAATATTTTTACAAATCTAAAAAAGAAGGATAATCCAGGGTTTCAGCTATTGTTGATAAAGGCATTAACATCCCATTCTATGTTTAAGCCAAATGGTCTATACGATTTTAAACAAAAAATCCACCTGGTCTCCATCTTAGATCTCCATCTTTAGATCAAAGATGGAGACTTGGTGGATTTTTTGTTTAAAATCTTATTGCATGAAACGCTGTGTATGGTGGAACTCTGACGTCACAACACTGTAACGTGCCGACTGTGGCCATCTCTGTGGTTGGACACAACTGCTATCCATGACGAATTGCAACTTTTGATATGCCTGTTTTTTATTCCTCAAAATGTGAGTACCCTGGCTTTTGTTAAGCAATAAATTTACCTTGGTTTTAAATACTACACCATGAGGAGTTGCTTTCTTGTATCCTATGCATGTACCTATGAATTACCATGGAGTGGGACTACAAGATCCAGCCTTCTATGATCCAATTGAAGTGGTTCTGTGGATATATCATGCTTGTTTGACCACCTGTAATTCAGTGCTCCATTTCCTTTAGTATGAAGCCCGGTGTGTTGATGATCGGTGGAGGATAATCTCATGTTCACCTTATTGTATCTCTGGCTACACCGTGGGTGGTTCCAGTATTTGCCCTAAACAAAGACTGTTTTAACACTATGGACTCTTATTTTATAATTTGATGCTTCTAGCGCTGCATATACTTAACCTTTTTCTCCAGTAAGTATGCCTACCAGGAAAATTATAGAACTATGGAGGCTTGTCATTCCTTACATGCTGTTTAACCACTTTAATACCGCTGAAAGAGGGCAACAGTGTGGATTCCAGAAAGTGACGTCCTTCCAGAAAGTGCCTCTCGCTTGCCCCCTGTGGCGTGCATCGGGCTCACTCTCTGATTCCTGTGTCCTTCGGACAAAGCTGATCACAGATTGAGGTAAAGGGCCAATCACAATGGCCCTTTACCATGTGATCAGCTGTGTCCAATCACAGCTGATCACATGTAACCAGATTTGCCGGTTATGGTCAGTCTTTTTCCCCCACGTGCTGCATCTGTGTGAGGAAAGGATTGCCAATAAGTGGCAAGTCTGTCAGTAGATTGTTTACACAGATGATCATCAGAACCAGTCAGTGCAGCCTCATCAGTGAAGAGGAAAAATTACTACTTTTGCAAAATGCTATAACAAACTTTAGAATGTGTTTGGTCCTTTTTTTCATTTACCAAAAAATAAAAAACCCAGTGGTGATTAAATAACACCAAAAGAAAGCTCTATTTGTGTGAAGAAAAAATAATACAAATTTCATATGGGTACAGTGTTGCATGACCGCACAATTGTCATTTAAAATGTGACAGCGCTGAAAGCTGAAAATTGGCCTGGGCGCCCGGTATAGAAGTGGTTAAAGTGCTTGCATAGCTCTTGGCTGTGGTGGGTTTGGAGTAACTTACCTAAACAAGTATGCAGGAGGTGAAGTCAAAGCTCTTGCAAACTTGTTCAGGTTTAGTGATTTAGAAAGAATGGAAGCCAGTGTGGTGCAGCCAGGCAACCGTTTTCAAAGGATGTCTCAAGTGGTGGTCTCTGTTTTTGTCATTTAAAAGATTCATTGAAGCCCCTTGATTTCAGCTTTTTGACTTCCTGATTGTCATAAGAATTTCCTCTTTGTCCTATTATACCCAAGTTCTAGTTCTGGATTGGCCCTTTTGAAGCCTGTAACTGAGTTCATTCACTACCACACTCTATCAGTTTTTTATTTGATTGCATATTGATATTGGTGATGGAAACGTCTGAGTCTTTCACTATTTGACTTTTAACCATTGACCAGGCCTCTTTTTGACACTTGTTGTTTACAAGTTAAAATAATTTTTTTGCTAGAATTTTTTTTTTTTTTCAGACACCCTAGAGCAGTGATGGCGAACCTTGGCACCCCAGATGTTTTGGAACTGCATTTCCCATGATGCTCAACCACACTGCAGAGTGCCTGAGCATCATGGGAAATGTAGTTCCAAAACATCTGGGGTGCCAAGGTTCGCCATCACTGTCCTAGAGAATAAAATCCCTCTCCGTCCCCTGATAGAAGTAATCTTGCGGCAACTCCGCCACAGAGACCACTTTTGTCCTAGAGAAACGCACATCATTCCTGGTCAGGAAGGAGGGAAAACCATCTGGAGCTGAAATAAATATTTATTGTACTTGATATATCACATTTATAAGTGTTTGGGGCATATATTATGTTTTCAGCACTGTATGGTGTTTGTTTTTTATAGGTGTATTGATGGTTACACCAGATTGTATGTATTAACATCTATCTTGTTGCAGTTGAATGGACTCCCTTTTAAATTGACCTAAAAGTCAAACTGCTGGTCTATGCACCCATAATGTTTTTTACACAATGGTGTGAACCGGCTCTGTTGAAAATATATTCTTCCATGTCTGCATGGACACTGTTAGGCATCCTTTTCCCTGGCTTCAAAAGCCTGGTAACCGGGTAGTGTAAACAAATGGCAAACCACCCCAATGTATAACTGAGTTTTGCAGCAAGGAACACATTGAAGGGCGATGCATGTCAAAAAACAAACAAAAATTCCAAGCTCACTTACCAGCCTGCAACTAACTGAATTGACCCTGTGTAACTGTTCAAATTAAAACCAAGGGCTTTAGTTTGCACACATTAATGAATTTATGCATAAGCTGCAGCAGCAACTTCACAGCATCCCCCAGTGCACTGCAATCCCGACTATAATTTTCTGAGAGTTTCCTGAGTTGGAGTACATATATAATAATGGATAGATTAAGGGCCGGTATGCCTGAAGGGAGCCCACCCCCCATAAAGGTGTAGGGACACACTGGACACCCAGCAATGGCAGTGAAGGTATCCAGTATGTCCCCTCACCAATTCACCAACAGTGCCAATGGTAACCACCCCAAACTATAACTGGCCTTTGCAGCAAGGATCACATGGAAGGGCAACGCATGTCAAAAAACAACAAATACTTGGATGCCGGGATGTGGCCAATTGCATATACTTGCAAATGTGTGCAAACTAAACCCCTTGTTTTTAATGTAACTGTTTTTTGCAGGCTGGCTGGTGAGCTGGGAATTTTTCTTTTTTTAAACCGGGTAGTGTACTGCACTCAGACACAGCAATTTGATAGGAAATCCGTTGTGAAAATTATAGTAGAGCTGCATTTTTGTAATATCTGCCAGATGCTTTAGTTTGTGTGTTGCCTGTGCTGATCAGCTACATTTTTTTTCCTCTGAAAAAATGTCTTGGATGGCTGAACATGGATTTTTCTAGTTTAATAAATTAATTGTATTTCACAACATTCTTTCAGATAACAAAATAATGAACAATCAAGATGCTATAGAAAAAGCAGTCACTAGAGGCCAGTGTCTTTACAAGATTTCAAGTTATACCAGCTACCCAATGCACGATTTCTACAGGTAAATCTTGCCATTCCCAGACCCTGTAATGGAACAAGAACTCCATCAATAAGTGGTTTCCCACACTTTGGGCAGTGCGAGAGTGATGGGTCACTGCAGGCTGAGCCAATACAGCTTACAGTGAGGGGAAAACTGCTGATTTTGTACATTTGCCCACTGACAAAGAAATGATCAGTCTATAATTTTAATGGTAGGTTTATTTTAACAGTGAGAGAGACAGAAGAACAAAAATATCCAGAAAAACGGATTTAAGAAAAGTTAAAAATAAACGGATTTGCAATTTAATGAGTGAAATAAGTATTTAACCCCGTCACAAAGTTCTTGGTGGCAAAACCCTTGTTGGCAATCAGAGGTCAGACGTTTCTTGTAGTTGGCCACCAGGTTTGCACACATCTCAGGAGGGATTTTGGTCCACTCCTCGTTGCAGATTCTCTCCAAGTCATTAAGGTTTTGAGGCTGACGTTTGGTAACTCGAACCCTCAGCTCCCTCCACATACTTTCTATGGGATTAAGGTCTGGAGACTGGCAACCCTGTCCTCAAGTACCCCCAACAGGCCATGTTTTGGGAATATCTCTTAGATAAAATAGGTGTCCACAATACCAAGCCATTGACTCTTATTAAAAGCACCTGTGCAAGATGAAGGAAAACCTGCAAACGTGGCCTGTTGGGGGTACTTGAGGACAGGGTTGAGAGACACTGAGCTAGGCCGCTCCAGGACTTTAATGTGCTTCTTCTTGAGCCACTCCATTATTTCATTGACTGTGTGTTTTGGGTCATTGTCATGCTGGCAGACTCAACAACCCATTTTCAATGCCCTGGCTGAGGGAAGGAGGTTCTCACCCAAGAATTGATGGTACATGGCCCCGTCCATCGTCCCTTTGATGTGGTGAAGTTGTCCTGTCCCAAAGCATGATGTTTCCACCTCCATGTTTGACGGTGGGGATGATGTTATTGGGGTCATAGGCAACATTCTGCCTCCAAACACGTTGCGTTGATGCCAAAGAGCTCCATTTACAACGCTTTCACCCAGTTCTCATCTGAATCATTCAGATGTTCATTAGCAAACTTCAGACGGGCCTGTACATGTGCTTTCTTGAGCAGGGGGACCTTGCGGACGCTGCAGGATTTCAGCCCTTAACGGTGTAGTGTGTTACCAATTGTTTTCTTGGTGACTTTGGTCCCAGCTGCCTTTAAATCATTGACAAGATTCTCCCGTGTAGTTCTGGGACGATTCCTCATAGTTCTCTTGTTCACTGAGACTACACAAGGTGAGATCCTGCATGGAGCCCCAGACCGAGGGAGACTGACAGTTATTTTGTGTTTCTTCCATTTGCAAATAATCGACCAACTGTTGTCACCCTCTCACCAAGATGCTTGGTGATGGTCTTGTAGCCCATTCCAGCCTTGTGTAGGTCTACAATCTTGTTCCTGACATCCTTGGACAGCTGTTTGGTCTTGGCCATGGTGGAGAGATTGGAATCTGATTGCTTCTGTGGACAGGTGTCTAGCTGAGATTAGGAGCACTCCCGTAAAGAGTGCTCCTAATCTTAGCTTGTTACCTGTATAGAAGACACCTGGGAGCCAGAAATCTTGCTGATTGATAGGGGATCAAATACTTATTTCACTCATTAAAATGCAAATCAATTTATAACTTTTTTTTTAATTTGTTTTTCTGGATATTTTTGTTGTTCTTCTGTCTCTCACTGTTATAATAAACCTACCAATAAAATTATAGACTGATCATTTCTTTGTCAGTGGGCAAACTTACAAAATCAGCAGGGGATCAAATACTTTTTTCCCTCACTGTATAAGGGCTTAGATGCAACATGCTCTCTTCCATAAAGGAAAAAAGCATCAACATCATGTCCATGTTATATTTAATTATTTGAGATTCATTGCCTGCTGCAAGAAATGTTTCATTCAGCTCTATGGTGAAGAGGACATGTCTGAGCTCTTGTATAGCTACTTGCTGTTTGCTAAAGTACAATCCCATCACTGTTCTGTATTAAGGTAAATGGAGGTTGCTTTGTAGCCAATGACTGGCAATATACCAGTATAAATATAAAGAGGAGGATCGTGTGTGTAAAGCCCTTAATTTGAGCACTAGGTTTAAAGGATAGGTTCACTTTAAAAATAAATGCTAATTTTTTTGTAGGTAAAAAAAAAATGTACATTTTATTTTTGTTGCATGAGCCTGTAAAGCATTGCACCAGCAATCGGCAGATCACTGATGCCATGCAGGTCTCCTGCACACTGTCAGTGTATTGGCTTGCTCATACAAGGAAGCTGACACATTCTGACAGGAATAACCAATGAACTACCACAGGGCCGTAGTTCATTGAAAACTACAAGCCGACAGCTGCAAAGGCTGCCGGACCTTGTAGTTTTCTATTCACAGGACACTGAATGAGTGACAGGGCCCTCCACCACGTTTTTTTTTTTTTTTTTTCAAAATTGTGACAGCTAGTGGGGAGGGAGAAGATCCCCGCTAGCTGTGAGATTGGGGTGTTTGTGAAGGATCCAGTCTGTTCATAACATGTTACACCCTGAATATGGGTGTAACCATGCAACATTTTACAAAAGGTGAACTTATCCTTTGTTTCTTGTCCATTGAAAGATAGTTTTTCAGTTTTGAGTTATACTGCCACCTAGAGGGGGGTTGTACACTGGCAGGCAAACTAGGCCTGCTCAGGATAGCTACTCCCACCACTACAGGCATGCCAATTTTTTTGCTTGTGTCCGAAGAGGATAAATATTGTTGTTTTTAACTTATTTGTGCTAGAACCTTTAGTTTTTTTTTTTTTTAAACTTCAACTGAATCTTCCCTAGATCGCTGCTACATCTGGGTCTCTTAGATTGCAGCTATCCAATGTGGCCATTTTCAGCCTGGTTTTTAAATGCTGTGCTCAGACTGCACTGCACTGGATATTGCAGGGATGGTCTTGAAGTGACTGGCTGGCACTGGGGCTCCATGTAAGGCACTTTTTTCCAGACCCATTTTCTGGTAATAAAGTAGCTGCAGAGCACTTTTAGTCCATGGCCCATCATTGCCTGAAAAATGTTGGTACTGTGATCATGGCTGCAGCCAGGATCCTGGTACAGCCACTTCAACCTGAGGATATACAGGCATGTCCTAAGGGGTTGAAGTGGTTAAGAGGCCAAGCTGTCCAAGCAAAATGGCAGTCAGAGGGTTTGAAACAAACCATTAAACACTGACAGGCGTGTTTACAATGCATACAGCTTATAAAGCGTTAGCTGGAGTTCAGCTCCAATTTGTTAGATGGACTAGCAGGTTTAGACTAACTTTACTAACACTCCCCTCTTCCTAAACCAGAGGTGTCCCAACCCGCGGCCCACGATGACTATGAATGCGTCACAACACAAAATCATAAACTTATTAACGTTGATTTTTTGTTTACCTTTTTTTGTAAAAATGCTTTCTACTTGGCGAACACGTGGCCAAAGAGAAAAAAAAGTTGGGTAATGCCCTAGGTCGGTGCACCTGCTTGCTGTTTTTTTTTTTTTTTTTTTTTGTAGTGTACATGAAAGGAGACCCACTGTCCTGAGGGGGGTGACAGGACACATTTGCACTATACCGATAAGCGAAAAGACTAACAAGCCCTAGAGCAGCT
This sequence comes from Aquarana catesbeiana, assembly GCF_042186555.1. Taxonomy (NCBI): domain Eukaryota; kingdom Metazoa; phylum Chordata; class Amphibia; order Anura; family Ranidae; genus Aquarana; species Aquarana catesbeiana. Next base: position 660,570,575 of record NC_133327.1, on the reverse strand, counting down.
CGCTCAAGTGCAGGAGGTTATTCGGAAGCCCCATACACACTATTAGATTTTCTGCAGATTTTTCAAAACCATATAGTACAAGGGCCCGCCTGATTGCGTACAAATTGAAAATCTTAAGTTTTGACCTCCATATTTGTATGCAATCAGGCAGACCCTTGTACTATATGGTTTTGGTAAATCTGAAGACAAACCTCTGCAGAAACTCTAATAGTGTGCATGGGTGGGTGTCCTACCTGTGGCCCCCCAGCTGTTGCAAAACTACAAGTCCCATCATGCCTCAGCCTTTGGGAGTGATGCTTGCAACTGTCAGCCTTGCCATGCCTCTTGGGATTTTTAGTTCTGCAACAGCTGGAGGGTCGCCAGGACACCCATGTTGGGTTTAGAGCTCAGGAAACCCCTAGCAAGCTCCGGAGGAACCCCGATTGAGAATGTCTGCTCTAAAGAAACCACATTAGGGGTTTTAGAATAGCTTTTTCTGTGATTTTTAGCTGCAGTGACACTGCATTGGTGAGTCTGTGAACATTTACTGACTGATCTTTTGTTTCATTAGATGTCACACCTGCAACACAACAGACCGCAATGCCATCTGTGTGAACTGCATTAAGAAATGTCACCAAGGACATGATGTAGAGTTTATAAGGCATGATAGGTAAGTCAAAAAAACCTCCACTTTTGTTTGGTGTAAATTCTTCGGATTCTTTCTAACACTGTCATTTTTCCTTTTGCAGGTTCTTCTGTGATTGTGGTGCCGGAACACTGTCTAATCCTTGTACATTAGCTGGAGAACCCACTCATGACACAGATACATTATATGACTCTGCTCCACCTATAGAATCTAATACATTGCAACACAACTGAACTTATTTACAAAAAAAAGGGGAAGTCCTGCCATTCTAACTGTTATAAACTTTTTTTTTTTTTTTGTTTGGGAAAAAAAAATTAAAACAAAACATTGCCCAATTCTGGAAGACTGATGTTGATTCGCGCATACTCCACTTGCCAAAAAAGGAAGTAGAAGAGGCAATATGTTGACTCAGGATGTAAAGGAAGAACTGGGCATTTTGTTTTTCTTTTTTATTTTAGCATTACTCAAAAGACTTTTGGAAGGACAGAAGTGAAGAAAAAAAAAAAATAATAAGCTACTGTTTTGTACAGACGCTGCCCTCTGCTGGTGTTCCTATAGGCAGCAGCTTAGAGGCAGCCACCTTTGCAGTAGTTCTATCCTGTAGACAGGCAGCATTTGTTGTTGCTGCTGAACACACACGGACATGGGTACCAATTGCTTTTTGTAACATGGTAAAATGTGAGCTAGCACTTCTGCATTTCTTTTGATTTTTTTTTTTTTTTAACACGTATTCAGAATGAGATATTTTAATGCTTTAATCTCATGTAGTTTTTTTTTTTCTTTTTCCCCATTTCAAGCACAGTTTATTGTACTTGAACGTGTCCTGTTTTGTTAGCCCACCATAGCATTGCTGTAAAACTGTACTCATGTCCCAGTATCTATGTTCTTTCTATGAAAGAGGAAAAACACTAATCTTAATCCAGCAATTTTTCTGGTATCCTTTTGGAAAAGTTAGAATGTTGTCTCCTTTCCTCTCGTACCCTCCCCGTGACAGTCTTCATTTTACATATTGCCCCGGACGAGGACAGTTGCGTGAGGAGACGCTGAAGCTGCGAGTGTGTATGCTTCCATCACTCCCCTATCCAATGGGGCGGGTGTTGACTTTGGTTTAAAGTTTACTGTAGTCTCCTCAGATTGCACCGGTTTGTTACTGTTCATTTTTTGTTTGAACAGCCTGGAACTTGTATACTGCTGGAAATTATGAGATTTCCTGCTCTTTATGAAGCTGAGACTAGCATATATAGAGTTTCATAGCTTTTGTTTTTTTTTTTTTCCTTTTTAAATTTTTTATTTTTTTTTTGGTTTCTCCCCCATTTATATGTATTGGTGACAGTGGGTAATCAAACAGCCTGAAAGTGTATGCATGTACCATAACATCTAGACTTAATATATTGTGGAGTATTCAATAACCATTATGTAGAGGGTAGGTATGAAATAAAAGGGGTTTAATTTCCTAGGAAAGAAAAAAAAAAGGAAATATGGTCATTTTTAAAAAATAAAGTTTATTAGATCATAATGTGTGAAAACCAGCCTTGTGAATAAACACCAAAAAACACTGTTGTATTTTATTTAATTTTTTGCTTTTTAAACAAGTTTAAAGCATTTCCAGTAGTTTGTTGATCGCTTGCAAATCCGAAGTATGTTCATCCAGCAACGTGTTCAACTGCCTGTACAGAAAGAAGAAAACAACTGTATTAACAAAGATGAAATGGTTCTGTTTTGTGAGGGTTATGTTTTTAAGACTTCCTTTAAATAAAATTGTTTTTGATCTTTCTTGAAAATGTTAGTTGCCTGGCTGTCTATTGATCTTTCTTAAATGTGTTAGCTGCCTGATTGCCATAATTAACCAATGACTGAGTATGGAGATGAGTGCTGGCTGCACTTCTTCCAGGTCTGAAGAGATGGCTAGGCAATTAGTATTTTCAGGTCAGCATTCCATATTTCCTTACCATCTAGTTTACACTAGAAGCTAAAGTCCTGTTCTACATTCTTGTATTGATTTATTGTTTACTAAAGCCATGTAGATGAGGGGGAGGGGCTACTCTGACTATCTTCAAAGCAAATAGTGCACCCCTACCATTTAAAAAAAAAAAAAAAAAGCTAACTCAAGTGGGACATTTCACAACCTTAAGGGTACAACGTTGGGGGAATCAGTTTTACTTTTGTGGATGGATACTTTCTATGCCATTTTCAATTGCACAGTACATTCATAGACGCTTAGATTAATTGTCAGTATTCCCAAAATACAGGTCCATCCCCAGATTATTCTGTTATAACCAGCTCTAATTAAGCCACATTCAACCGTTCTGACTTGTTGCTGTGCAATTTATGTGCCCACTGAGATGAATAAAATAACTTCTTTCACCATATCTACATGATACTCATAAAAAAAAAAAAAAGTGTGTTTTGATTCATTGTTCTGCATCTCACTTGTGTGAAAAACTATTCTAAGACGCTACAAAGATCCATAGGGACATCCTCTGGTGGATATCAGTTTTAGCCTTATTCAGGACTAACTTGTTTATATGAAATCAAGAGAAGGTTTTGCAGAAATTTAGATATAAGCTGGAAAATTAAAACTGCCGTTCTCTCTTTAGCTGGATTTGTCATTTATGGTGACAACTTTTCCTTTACTGCTCTGTCCCAGTTCAAAAAAAAAAAAAAAAAAAAAAAAGCAGCTTTGTTCCAAATACTGTCCATCATTCAATCCTGAATGATCTTATGTATACATATTGGTTTAACCCACTAGCTGACCTACACACTGTAGATTTGCTGCATAGAATATATATATATATATCACACCTGTGATTCTGCATGTCCATGGGGGGCGGGGCAGGGCGTGCACCCACCCATGTCACTACAGCACATACCAATCACTGGATCCTGGGCTCTAAGCATCCAACCACAGCTTTATGAATGTAAACAGAGCTGTGTTCAGGGGAGGGAACTAGATCACCAGTAAAAGTAGTACACACATACTTAACCCCTTCCTACTAGCACCGTGTGTGTATATTACAGTAATGGCAAACCTTGGCACTCCAGCTATTTTGGAACTACATTTCCCATGATGCTCATGCACTCTGCAGTGTAGCTGAGCATCATGGGAAATGTAGTTCCAAAATATCTGGGGTGCCAAGGTTCACCATCACTGCCATATTATCACTACTAATGCCACTGGCAGCCAGTTCCCATCAGATTGCAAGTCCCATTATAAGTTGCTGATTGCCACGCTAAAAAAAAAAATTCCAGTATATATGTACAGAATAATTTGTAGACACCAACTTCCACGCACATCACTATATACTTGCTGTACTTTTTTTTTTTTTTTTACCAAAAGCATATAGCAGAATTTTAGCGAAAATATATATATATTTTTCATCTGATTTGTTTAAAGCATAAAAGTAAAATTATTTTTTTTCAAAATTGTCAGTTTTTGTTTAAACCCAGGTGATCAAATGCCAAAAGAAAGTTATTCGTGTGGGGGAAAAAAAAAAAATAATTTGGGTACAGCATTACATGACCATGCTATTGTCAGTTAAAGAAGTGCAGTACCAAATAGAAGAAAAATGGCCTGGTCATGGGGGGGGGGGGGGGGAGAATCTTCTGTAGCTTAAGTGGTTAAATAGCAGCAGCACTGCATCATCAAATATGATTCAAGGAGAACTCCATGTCATATGCCTAACCTGAGGACCTCTGGAAAATGCAAGTATTAATTATAATAGATTGTGGGGCATGCATTAGGGTTGAGTGGATAAGTTTAATTCTGTTCACAAATTTCTCCCCCATATGGCTTTACTTTTACAACCTGCGCTCTTCAATGATGCACGCAAACTACAGTAACTCAGGAGAAGACACATGTTTTAGTTAGCAGATTGTGTGATAATGAAGGGTTGGTGTGGCTGCTATTTACATAGACATACAAAGTGTAAATCTACATACATTTACAGATTAGTTTCATATATCTGTCAGGTGTCTATATTGATAACACCATAAAGGCTCACTCTCACATGAAGAGCCACCTCCCTGAAAACAATCTGCAGGGGATCACTTTATTTCAAAAAAAGGGACAGATAACACCCTGAAGACCAAGTACTGCATAGCCTGCATTTACTTACTAGAGCACATTTAGTAGTGGTACTGCCCCACAAAAGCAACAGCACATTTTATTTTTTTTGCTGCAGCATCTCTATAGCCATGACTGGCTGTAAAAGCACCATTTACTGTCCTTAACCAATCCCTTCAACATTACCAACCTACCTGAATATCTTCACAGACAGCATGATGCTTTCAAACTCCCTCGCTTTCCTGTGACCACTCTGAATGATATCGTCTGGTATGTTAGCCAGTCTTGCTGCATTGAATCCATAGCTTTTTGGACATGCCCCCTGGATAAACTTGTATAGGAAAGTAATAGTCTCCTGGCTGGGATCTTCACACTCATTTTCAACCATACAGGCCTAAACAAGAACAAAAATTTAAAATGGTAATAAAGATACGCAGAGAGGTTCTCCCTTAATTTGGCTGCAGATTTCACTCACCATATGACCAAGCCGTACGGCGGGTGTGTGGGAGTAATCCTCCACCAATGAGTGGTAGTGTGTGGAAAACAATGTGCGGCATCTGATCCGTTCAGAGAGTTCTTTTACGACAGCACTAGCTATAGCTGTTCCATCAAATGTAGCTGTGCCCCGACCTGTGGATCATAATATAATGTCTTATACGGGAACTCTGCTCTCCACTTGGAAAGAGGTCAATAGAACCAATATTCAAGTGCACCTTTTTGACCATGCTTCACCCATAATCATGGTGAAACGTGGGCAGAGTTTGCACTGGATAACAACAGCATCAGGCATAGTGCAGCAAATTATCAGAACATTTTCATACCACTTGGGGGAGAGGGAGAATGCCAACAATGACCTACCAAGTTCATCCAGAAGCACAAGGGAATGTTCTGTTGCATGCTGAAGTATACTGGAGGTTTCACTCAACTCCACAAAAAACGTACTTTCACCTTAGGTGGGGAGAAAAAAAAAATGCATCATTATAAAAATGATCAAAAGCATTATGCAAAAAAGTTAAGTTTCTACCCAAAAAAAAAAAGGGAGGGGGGGGGGGGAGTACACAAAAGAGAAACCATTATGAAAAAGGGAAGCAGGCTGTGCCAAATAAGATTCAATAGAAAAAGGTACTAGAAAGCCTGGGGCTGTGCTGGCTATAAACTGATACAGAGAGATCAGAACTGCTTGTTGAGAATTATGTCATCAGCATCACATGGATTTCAAATTGCTGCAAAATTAAATTAAAAAAAAAAAAAAAAAAAAACATTTTTAATCCCGCAGCAGAAGAAATATTTAAGTCGCCCATGTAGCCTAAATCAGGCCCCTAGATACTATAAAATTAAAAATGGCCAATCACCCTGAATTTTTTATTTTAAACAGAACTAAACTCAATTTTCAGTCCTTATGGCTGCTAACATCATTAAATAGATTAGTAAATATAATATACTATGCTGTTTGAGGCTGGGTTCACACTGATGTGAATTGGATGTGCATTTCTCTACCTACAATTAGCATGACTGGCTCTCAATTGAGCCGGTTCACATATCTCCACGGCAGCCGCAGTCCGAATTGAAGAAGGGTCTTCTGGTCCATTTCAGCCAAAAATTCGGATCGGATTCGCACCTGAAACAGTGGACACCGGACCCGCTGCTGTGAGCTGCGACCGCAGCTAGTATGAACCCAGCCTCAAACTAGAAATGCTGGGGGGGGGGGGGGGGGGTCAAAGTGATTTCTCAACAAAATAAAGTATGGAGACATGGATGGACTGAAATTGGTTAGTTGCCTTGCATATTAAAAATTAATGACAAACTAAAAATGCTATGGTGCTCAGATACAGGTAAATAATAACTTCACTTTTGAACTACAAGGGCACTGGTTAGCGCTCTCATAGTCCATTGAGCTTCCTGTCATCATCAGAGGTACGGGCAGACAGCCAACACTGACAGTCTGCAGGAGCCTGACAAAAAAAAAAAAAGTAAATGCACATTTTTTTACCTGCAAAAAATGTGCATTTATTTATTTTTAAAGGTGAACTTATTTCTGCTTTAAATAAATCCAGCCTTGGTCACAGCCATATTGTCTATCCTCTTACATTTGCAGGGATCTAGTCTACTCTGTTCAGACACGGCCTCCACCACCTTTACCCACCCAGCATGCACTTCTAATGGGACTTGACAGTAGCGGTATCCTATATTTTTAGATAAAATTATATTTATATAATATATTGTGGGTTATTTAATAAATGGAGCTGTCAAAGAACCTGTGATGTGGGTAGAAGGCTTTACCTGACATAATTCTGTCTGATGCTCCCAGTCTTGTAAAGACTCTGTCCACTGGAGTCAGTCTACAAACCTCAGCGGGTACATAACATCCCAGCTGTGCCATAACCACCAGGAGACCGGCCTAGAGGGCAAAAATAAATCACAAATCAATATTTACACACTCCATCTGTTCCAAAGCTTGAAAACATATCTATTATCCCATTTATGTTTTCTTGTAGTATTATTACACAAGATTGTATTTTAGTAGCAATGCTCTGTGTATTAATGCCTTGCTTACTTGTCTGAGTAGAGTGGATTTCCCACCCATGTTTGGACCCGTCACAAGTACACAGCTGGCGCCATTATTGTCCTCATTGCAGTCCTCATCCTTGCAGCCAATCACAACATCGTTTGGAATAAAGTCATCTCCAAAAAAGGTTTTTGTAATACAAGGGTGGCGGGACCCTCTAAGCTCCAAATAAGGCGACGTGTCATCAGGCAAAGCTACAACGGGTCTACAAACTGGTCCATCACCACCACGGCTGTACTGAGCAAGACACATGAGGACATCTGCAAGAAGAACGTGTAAAGTATAAGCCTAATGCAAATATCTACAATGTCTTAATTTGTACTGACAGCGTTTTCTTTTTTTTTTTTTTTAACCTCCTCCCCCATGTTCCATTGCTATCTCAGGCTTCCTCCTATGGCTAGGCTCACAATAATGCGTTGCAGAAAACGCCGCAATCTGTGTGCGTTTCCCACACTGCATTCAAAATGACACTGCCCTTGTGATCTGCAGCGGGTGTCAGTGCAATTTTAACGACGCCCCAAATGCATATTACTGAATCGAGATCGGTCCCAGGTAACAGGGGAGCGGCACACTGGAGGTTTTTCTTACATTCATAGCATAGAATATATGAAGGTAAAAAACCTTCGGCCTTTAAAACAACTTTAGGCATGCTGGCGGAGTTGGCTCCATACCTACTGAGGAAGTCCTGATGATTGGAAGTAATGCCTATAAGGGGTGGAGAGAGGTGAGAGATCTGTATATGTGAATGGATTGCATATACTGGAGAGCATTGTGGCCATCTATTGTAATGTTTTTGTGAACATCTTTATTTTAAATATATGTTGTGCCTATGCCTGAGCTGAATGTGGCATGAGCGGAAGAGTGTTGGAGGAGCAAAAGATCTGTTTTCATCAGTAACATCAGCCGGTTGGGGCAATAAATGCTGTTTGACCTGAGTTTATCATTTGACGTCAAATGCAGAGGTGAGCAGATTGAAGTTCTCACTGGGTGGGGGGGTGCATGTTTATTTTTTATATGGTGTTTAAGAAGAGGACTTTGGAGTTGCACAATTTTTTCACTTGTTGGAAGACACACTTTGTTTTTTGGATTTGTGGACATTAATTCGTTCATGAAGGGAAATGTATAACACTGCGCTAACCCAGTAAATGAGAACAGCTGCTACATAGAATATTACCAATATTCTAAACATAAAAACAAATTTAGTGCTAATAGTTAGTAAATCAATGGTGTTAACCACAAAAACACATGGGTGTGACTCATATCACACACTGGACAAATGCAATATGGTAGTGTCCAGCTATCAAACACAGCAAATAGGATGGGATCTGGGCGGGCCACTATGTGTATGTGGCCCTGCCCTCTTTTCTTAAGCAGCCCAATCATTGGCTGCTGTGTCCCACCCACCCCGGCCAGGTCCCGCCCACCCCGACATTAAGCTCAATTTTGACAGCTCCTCTGTTAGTTTCACACACAGTTTACACTCGGCTCAGTGTGAAACCTGTCAGTGCCAATCAGTGCCACCGTCAACCAGTGCCACCGGCCAGTTCCAAACCAGTGCCACCGGCCAGTTCCAAACCAGTGCCACCGGCCAGTTCCAAACCAGTGCCACCGGCCAGTTCCAAACCAGTGCCACCGGCCAGTTCCAAACCAGTGCCACTGCCAATCAGTGCCGCCAACCAGTGCCACCTGCCAGTGTCATCTGTCAGTGCTACCTGCCAATCAGTGCCACGTGCCAGCGCCACCTGCCAGGGCCAACCAGTGCCATCTGTCAGTTCCAAACCATGGCCACGTGCCAACCAGTGCCACTTGCCATCTGTCAGTTGCAAACCAGTGCCACCTGCCAGTGCCAAACCAGTGCCACCTGTACTGAGGACATCAAGTGTGTGGTAGAGTGACAGGAGCAAGCAGGGAGTGGGTGAGGGTTTTTTTTTTTTTTTTTTAAATCGGCATAAAATATCGGCCACAAAAACCGGCATCATATATCGGCCGCCCCAATTTCTAAATATCGGTATCGGCCAGAGAAAAAACCCATATCGGTCAACCTCTAGTTTTTAACCCCTTCCCGCCCTTTAAGAAGTTCTAAATGGCAAGAGGCCAATCACAGCAGTCACATGATTGGAAACCTCTCGATCGCTAATGCGCACCAGGAGCTTTCCGGTACCCGCTGGTTACTGTTCCGGGAGCGTGCACTGAGCACAGTAATGTGTTTACTTAGGACGACAGGCAGGAAGTTGCATAGCAGGCAAGGTTGAAAAAAGACAAGTCCAACCTATGTGTGTGATTATATGTTAGTATTACATTATATATCCCTGTATGTTGCGGTCGTTCAGGTGCTTATCTAATAGTTTTTTGAAACTATCGATGCTCCCCGCTGAGACCACTGTCCATGGAAGGGAATTCCACATCGTTGCCGCTCTTACAGTAAATAACCCCCTATGTAGTTTAACCACTTCAATACCCGGCTATAGTAAAATGACGTCCTCTACTTTCAGATATCATTCTTTGCAGCTGGCGATTCTGTGCACGATAAGAATGATCATAGCGGCAGTTCCGCCGCTTGATCGTTCTTATAGGCGACGGGAGGGGACGCCCCCCCCCCCGGTGCTTCTCCGGGCTCTCCCGTGCCATCGGGGGCCCGGAGAAAGAATCGACTGGCACCAGATGAGGATGAAAGAGATGACTGGTGACCAGATGGTCACCAGTCATCTCTGACTGTCGGAGGTCCGGGCGCGACGTTATGACGTCACGCCCGGGTACTCGGAAATAAACAAAGTCGCAGTCACGGCTGTCAGCATGATAACGGTGAATTTTTTTTCCCCGATCTCATACTTTCCAGGACCTGTCACATAGATTCCTATTACAAGGGATGTTTACATTCTTTCTATCAGGAATAAAAGTGATAAAAAAAAAAAAAAGTGTAAAAATAAAAAAAATTTTTTAAATGCCCCTGTCCCGGGTAGCTTGCGCTTAGAAGCGAACACACACGCAAGTCCCGCCCACATATGTAAATGCCACTCAAACCACACGTGAGGTATCACCACATGCGTTAGAGCGTGTGCAACAATTCTAACACTAGACCTCCTCTGTAACTCTAAACATGTAACCTGTAAAATATTTTTAAAGCATCGCCTATGGAGATTTTTAAGTAATGAAGTTTGGCACCATTCCATGATTGTGCACAATTTTAAAGCGTGACATGTTAGGTATCTATTTACTCAGCATTACATCTTTTACATTATACAAATAAATTGGGCTAACTTTACTGTTTTGTTATTTTTTAATTCATGGAACCGTAATTTTTTTTTTTTTAAAAAAGGCGTTTGAAAAATTATTGCGCAAATACCGTGTGAGATAAAAAGTTGCAATGACTGCCATTTTATTCCCTAGGGTGTCTGCTGAAAAAAACATAATGTTTGGGAGTTCTGAGTAATTTTCTAGCAAAAAAAAAAATGATGATTTTTACATGAAGGAGAGAAGTGCCAGAATAGGCCCGGGATTGAAGTGGTTAAGATTAAACCTCTTTTCTCCTAATTTTAATGAGTGGCCACGTGTCTTGTTAAACTCCCTTCCGCAAAAAAGTTTTATCCCTATTGTGGGGTCACCAGTACGGTATTTGTAAATTGAAATCATATCCCCTCTGAAGTGTCTCTTCTCCAGAGAGAATGAGTTCAGTGCTCGCAACCTTTCCTCATAACAAATATCCTCCAGACCCTTTATTAGCTTTGTTGCCCTTCTTTGTACTCGCTCCATTTCCAGTACATCCTTCCTGAGGACTGGTGCCCAGAACTGGACAGCATACTCTAGGTGCGGCCAGACCAGAGTCTTGTAGAGCGGGAGAATTATCGTTTTATCTCTGGAGTCGATCCCCTTTTTAATGCCAACATTCTGTTTGCTTTGTTAGCAGCAGCTTGGCATTGCTGAGCCTATCTATTAAGACCCCCAGATCCTTTTCCATCCTAGATTCTAGAAGTGGCCAAGGTGACTCTGCAGATTGAATTTTTGGTTTATGGTTTACATCCTGTATATACAGCACTGTGTTCTGGCAGTAGGACTGAACTTCCCGTACCACTCCTAAAGCAAAACAGATTTGGGCTGAGTGCTGCCCAGCCATTCACAGGGAGCTTTGTATATTTTTATGAATACATACAAAGCTTCCTCTGGTGAGTAGAGGATAACACGATCTTCACCTCAGCCAGAGGAATTTTTGTATTCATTCCTAAAAAATACAAAGCTCCCTGTGAATGGCTGAGCAACACTAGATTCAGCCTGGGTTCACACGTGCGGTGCGAATTGAAGCTCAGGTTTCACTGCGAAGATAAAAATCAGTTGTTCAGAGGTTCCTCTGCGTTTAAGCTGCGGATCAGTGAGCAGGGAGAGGGGGGAGAAGTGTAGTGAGCAGAAGGAGAGAATTTGTGTTCAGAACGGAATGCATCTGCGAATCAGATGCGTTCCCATAGAAGATAATGGGCTTGTAATTCGCACCGCAATGCCCAGAAAATGCACACATTTTTTGTGCAATGCGAATGCAACACACATATGTGAACCAGATGCATTCAAATGAATGTATTTTAAAATGTCCTGCGAATTGGATGCGGTGTAAGCCGCATCTAATTCGCATAGGTGTGAACGGGGGCTCAATGTTGTCCTGGGAGCAGGTCAGGACGTCCCTGTCCTATTGCAGGAATACAGCGCTGTATACTGTATATTGCTGAAGCTTTATACAGTTTAAAAAGCACTCACAGCTGCTGAATCCACTTGCAAAGGCAATAGTTTGTTTGGGATTAGCTTGGTTCAAACTATTGCAAGTTCACTAAATCTGAAGATCAGCTTTAAAAAAAAAAAATTCAGCCGCCTCTATCGGGGGACTTGATCATTTTGAATCCAGATTTTCACAGGAAGCAGACTCTGCTTATGTATTTTTCTTCACGATAAGCACAACTTGACTTGTTCAGGTTTTGGACATGTTTACATGAGACAATTGAGAGCAATAAACTCACCGAGCACAGCAAAGCATTCCACGGCTGTCTGCCACTCTTTGCAGTTTTTATCAAAGTTGTAAAACAACCTCCTCATGCAATCTTTTAGTGCTGCGTCCCTTCGCTCTTCTGCATTCACCAGCTCACCAAAAAGCTTCTCAATGGTCTTTGTCCAGTAACGTTTGTAGCCCTTCTTTGTGGATTTGAGCTCGTACTCCTCTGGCAGATTGCGCTCCGTTACACTCTCTGGCATTTCCATTTGGTAGCGATTCTTCGCCGTTCCCCAATACACTATATTTTTACACCCAAGTCTCTTGCGTTGTTTCTCCAGATAGTCTGTAAGATTCTGCTCTGCAGTCTTGATATCTCTCAGTGCTTCATCATAGTCTGGGTCAAAGCCAGCTTTAGGGGTAATCACCCCTGTTTTTTTAGCCTTCTCGTGATCGAATGAAGTGTCCCACCTCTTCAGTTCAGACGATAAGTCTGGGAATCGACCTTTAGGATGTTTATCTTTAAGAGCCACAACCTGCTTGAGGATATTAGACTTAAAATCATCAACGGCATCGTCCATAACCTTGATGACTTCACGCATCACCTTAAAACCTTCCAGAGCAGAAAGGAAATCTCCGATCTTCTTTTTGCTGTATGTAGTCTCCTCGTACATCACCGCTCTGCTGTCCGGGTGGTTTTGGCTTTTCAGTGGTGAGCCAATACTGTGAATTTTGCTCAGAAGTCTCTCCAGATCTGGAAGTTTTTTCAGAAGCTCTCCCACTTCAGTCACTTTTTCTGGGATAGCCATGAGATCTTCCAGTGCATCTAGACGATCGTTAATTGAAAAAGGATTGCACAGGGGTGCACAAAGCCACTGTTTTAAGAGGCGTTTTCCAAAAGGAGTGAAGCACGTGTCTAGTTTTTCCAGCAGTGTACCTTCAGTAGACCCATTGGTCCCATTCTGTAAGATTTCTAGATTGGTTAGTGTTACCCCATCAAGCACCATTCGCTGACTGGTTTTAGCAAAGAAACTGGTTGAGCTTTGGGCCTTTTCAATGTCAACATCAACCGGAACATATTCTTCAAAGTTGCCCATAGAAAGCAACTCCTGATCAATGAGACATTTTTTCATGTAAAAAATGCATGCCCCCAAAGCAGAAAGAGCCAGCTCACTCTTTTCTCCAGGGGTAAGTGCCAGCGAGTCGCTGTCTGAAGTCATGTTCTTAATAACGGGGGGTAAAGTGCCATTATCATGGTCACCTTTGCCTTCTTTCACAAAGTAGCCTTCCTCAGCCAGGGTCTTTAGTGTTTTTGTGCCATCCCAAAACTGGGAGGTAGCTTGCAAACCCTCTTGAATTGCAGTGGACAAACCGCTTTTAAGAACCCTCTTTGTGTCAGATGAAGGGTTGCCTTTTTCGAACAGTATCTGAACTGGAGGAAAGTGTGCTACTAGAGTCCTGAACCTTGAACAATGGCGATCGTCATAAAACTGACCAATGTGAAATTTCCCCACTGAGGTGTCCACAAAGCACACACCATATACTCTCTGATGCCCAGAGGAATCATCTGGTTTTTCCTTAAAGCTCAAAAGATATTTACTATGGCTTTCAGAGGGGCTTCCATCAAGAACACTGTAGGTCTGGGTGCCCTTTGTAATAATTCTACATATTTCCCTCCGCACCACCCGATCAAATTTGGTTGGATGAGACATTGACTTGCAACGCGCTTCCATCATCTCTGGGGTTTCTGTCTGCTCTATCCTGGCTACTTTGTATCCCTTCTGTACCAGAACATCAGAGAATCGGCCAAAAGCAATCTCTGGAAAACCTGAGTGAGCCCAAGTTCCCTTCATGAAGGTCAGGCCCAATTCATTGACGCCAATAACCGCATCCATGTGGTACAGTTCATAGAACTTCCCAACCTTGTAGAATATGACCGTGTCAAAGATCTGAGATTTGAGCTGCCACCATTTCTTCACTCCTGGAGTGCATTTATTGAGAAAATCATCTGGAACATACAGTGTTGTTGGGTCATAATTTTCATCACTCTGCTTTTTGCGATTGCCATCTTTTCTCCGGCCATCCTGCAGCCACTCAAACTTCTCATGTTCCCAAACAGTAACCCCTCCAGCAGCACCTGTGGTCGACTGAGACTCAAAAGATTCTGGGGCAGAGAAGGACGACAGCTTTAGTTTGGCTTCTGCAGATACATTGCTTGTTCTCTTTGGAGTTTCTGAAATCTCATTTTGCAGACTCTTTTTAGAAGCTGGAGTCCTGGAAGTACCACCACCTCGCTTGCGTTTCACAGGAACCTTTACTGGACTGTCTTCCTCCACTTCGCTCTCTGAAGTGATTGTCTCCTCATCTACACCGCTGCTGGCCTCATCACTGCTCCCAGCATCCTTTTCATCCGGCTTGAACTCATCATCAGAGCACTCATCTTCGCTGTCAGACGCAACAATTATTCTTCTCCTCTTGGCCTTCCCATTACTCTTACTTTGCCGAGCTGGACGGTTTGATTTTCTTTCTGGTTCTTCTTCATCGCTTACTGGAGAACTTTCCTCGACCTGGTGAAAATTGTAAAGTCACACCATTATAAAGTGTCTCCAATGAGAACCTCAAAAGTAAGCCAAAACATTTCTGTACAAAGTAGTTGTTACTGTAACCACTTGCCTACCGGGCACTTTCACCCCTTTCCTGCTCAGGCCAATTTTCAGCTTTCAGCGCTGTCACACTTTGAATGACAAATGTACGGTCATGCAGCACTGTACCCAAACTAAATGTATTTTTTTGAGACAGCTTTTTGGTTGCATTTATTCACCAGTTTATTTTTTGCTAAACAACAAAAAAAACTGTTATAAAATGTCTTAAGTATTTTTTCTACCTTCACTGATGTGCACTGACAGGTATTACTTGTGGGCACAAATTGGCAGCATTTATAAGCACTGTTGGGACTGCATTTATAATCAGGACACTGAAGATCGGCGACCTGATTATCAGTGTAGATGTTCCCTGTGTAGAATTGCCGGTTATCGGGTCTCCTCATGCACTGTTAGCATTAGCAAGAGGATTGCTGATAACTGGCAAATCCTGTTCACACTGTTATTGGACACAGCTAGTCATATGGTAACGAGCATGCTGCAATTGGTTCTTAAACCCGATCTGTGATCAGCTGTGTCCTAAGGACACAACAATCACAGATCCCTGCTGATGCATGTCGCAGGCAGCGAGGTCATGGGAGGACATCCATAGGCGCCCTCCCAGCAAAGTGAGCCTGCGGTTGTAGCCTTTTTCGGCTATACCAGGTTTTGTTTAACCACGTTAACCTTAGCCCTAGTTCACACCAGTGCGATTTGCACCTCCGATTTTATTGCTACTTCATTTAACAGAAAACTATGCAAGTCGCAATGAATTCAGAAACAAAAAAAAAAATGTGCATGCTAGCCCATGAACCAAAGGGTCTGCGTTACCATGAGAGTTGGTAGTGCTCAGAAGAGGCAAACATTTGTTAGTTCTAATAAAGTCCCAAGCGTGCAGATAATAAACAATAGTAATAACAAGAATTCCATTTTAGTGCAGGTTCACCCACTTACGCTCTGCGAGATCGCATGCGATTCACACCGCAAGTCACATGAGATGTCTGTGCGATGCGATTTCAGCCAGATAGTATGGCTGAATTTGCATTGCATTCAGATCAAACTTGCACAGGACCCTTTTTTGGTCCGCATCAGAATCGGATCGCATGGGTGTTCACACCCATGCTGTCCGATTCATGTCCGAACTGTCCGTTCGCAGTGCGATATGCGAGCCGAAATGGGGTTGTCATTAACATTTTTTTGACACTCCCAGCAGTTCGCATATGGCAGTGTGAACTGCCGTGCGAGTCAGGTGTGATGCGGGAACCCGCAGTGGAGTTTGTAGTGTTCCCGCATCACACCAATGTGAATGGGCACCGAGTCTTTGGGAGTGCAGCACTTTAACCACTTCAGTCCCGGAAGGATTTGCCCCCTTCCTGACCAAAGCACTTTTTGCGATTCGGCACTCTGTCGTTTTAACTGACAATTGCGCAGTCGTGCGACGCTGTACCCAAACAAAATGGACATCCTTTTTTTCCCCCACAAATAAAGCTTTTTTGGTGGTATTTGATCACCTCTGTGGTTTATGTTTTGTGCTATAAAACAAAAAAGAAAAAAAAAGGGCAATATTTTTTACTTTTTGCTATAATAAATATCCCCCAAAAATATATAAAAAAGAAACATTTTTTGCCTCAGTTTAAGCCGATATGTATTCTACATATTTTTTTAATAATTTATATATATATTTATATTAATTGGTTTGTGCAAAATTTATAGTGTCTACAAAATAGGGGATGTTTTATGGCATTTTATCACTTTTTGTTTTTTTATTAGTAATGGCAGCAATTTGCAATTTTTATCGTGACTGCGACATGGTGGACAGATCGGACACTTGACACCATTTTGGGACCATTGTCATTTATATAGCGATCAGTGCTATTAAAATGCATCGATTACTGTGTAAATGACACTGGCAGTGAAGGGGTTAACCACTAGGGAATGATTCTAACTGTGGGGGGGGGGGGGGGATGGGCTTCAACACAACAGCGATCACTTCTCCCGATGACTAGGAGCAGTGATCTCTGTCATGTCACAAGGCAGAACGGAGAAATGCCTTGTTTACAAAAGGCATCTCTCTCCCCGTTCTACCTCTCCGTGACACGATCGCGGGCACCCAGTCAGACATGGAGTCCACAGGACCCACGGTCACGGAGAACACACGCGCCCGCAGCACCGCTTCTTAAAGGGGATGTTCCTGTGAGCCCTTTTGCCCACCCGTGCCATTCTTACGACGTATATCATCGTGCAGCGGTCAGGAAGCGGTCAAGAAAAAAAATAAATTAAAAATCTGAAGAATCTGCTTTAAAATAAAAATCAGGCTCTCACAATCTGTACACTGCCTATTGACCAGGGCAAATTTTTACAATTCTGATATATACCTGATTTGGCAATAAACATTTGCCATTACTCGCTATATATTTTTTTAGCTGTCTTTTGGCGATCATGTTTTACATTTTAATGCAAACACATCTAAGTGTTAAACCAAAATAGTATTTGTTACTGTGGATAGAAAGAATTGTATAGAGTTGATCATTTGTCACTTTTAAAATTATGCTAAAATTTTAATCCTGATGCAAGATATTTTCAATTTTGAACTGTAATGTGACACTGAAAAAAAAAAAAAAAAAAAATAAAAAAGGGATGGGGAAAATAGTTGAGAAGACATTAGGGGGCTCATTGGGGACAACCATATTTTACTACGTTACTTTAACCAGTTCCATATCGGGCCAATTCTGGCACTTTTCTCATATCTTTTTTGCTAGAAAAATACTCAGAACTCCCAAATAAATATATATATATATATATATATATATATATATATATATATATATATATATATATATATATATATATATATATATATATATATATATATATATATATATATATATATATATATATATATATATATATATATATATATTGCAGAGACCCTAGTTAATAAAATGGCGGTCGTAGCAACTTTTTATGTCACACGGTATCTGCGCAGCAATTTTTTCAAGCGCTTTTTTGGAAAAAAAAAAAAAATAAAGTTTTATGAATAAAAATAAAAATCCACACACACTAAAGTTAGCCCAATATTTTTGTAGAATGTGAAAGATGATGTTACGCCAAGTAAATAAATACCCAATGTTTGCGACGCTACCTCACATGTGGTTTGAATACAGTTTACATATGTGGGCGCGACGTACGTATGCGTTCGCTTCTGCATACAAGGGAGCACTGTAAAATTATTTCTTTTTTGTTTATTTGCATTTTCACACTTTCCCTTTAATTTTTTTTTTTTTTGATCGCTTTTATCCCTATTACAAGGAATGTAAACATCCCTTGCAATAGGAATAGTGCATGACAGGCCCTTTACAGGGGTCTTGCAGACCCCAGATTTCTCCTTTAGCCTGGAAAGCCTGAGAAAAAAAAAAATATATATATATATACACAAAAACATGATCTCAGCCTTTCCAGCTGAATACACAGCAGTGTTTACTGCTGGGGCCGAATGTGATGTCATAACGTTGCGCCCGGCCTCCAAAAAGTCATAGAGACTGGCAGGGACCATCTGGCGGCTCCACTCAAAGTCCAGGACGTCATATGATGTACAGTGGGTGGGAAGTGGTTAAAGCGGACCTTTTCCCATCAGCATGGATCTCTGCACTCCGATAATCTGAATATAGGTTTCTGCTGGCTACATTCAGAATACATATTTGTATTTAACAGCACCTACGAATCCCTTCTGTTAAAAACAAACATTTTGTACAGTGTTTAACCGAATAAAAAAGCAGCACACATCTGTGTAAGGCCCCTTTCACACGATCGGACCGTTCAGGTCCGCCTATCAGTTTTGACGGCGGACCTGAACGGGCACTCCATGTTAGTCTATGGAGCGTCGGATGTCAGCGGAGACATGTCCGCTGACATCCGACCCCGTCCGATCCGCTAAAAGCAGACGGATGGCTCTACGTCCAGGTCCGTCGCTGGCGGATCGGATGAGATCTGATGAAAACAGACATGCTGTCCGTTTTCATTAGATCCCTCCATAGGCGGCGCCTGAAAAGCCCCTCCCCGCTCAGTGAGCAGAGAGGGACCTGTCATCCGCCGGCTCAGCGGAGATCAACGGACTGATCTCCCACTGAGCCGGCGGACCGAGGCAGGCTCCGTAGAAACGGAGTCCGCCTCGTGTGAAAGGGGGCTAACAGTTGGTGGGAGGAAATACACATCTTGATAATTTTTGTCCTGTCAGGTTTATTTTTTTTACCTCCATTTCCTCCTCAGAATCAGAAGGTTCTGTGCAAACAGCCAGTGCCAGTCTCTTGTCCTTTTCCGTTTTCAGTGCATCGTCTGCCATTTTCATTGCTTTAGTTATTTCAGGCCTGGTACTGAAAAACATGCCCCCTTTTTGGGCTTCTGCAGCAGAGGAACCTAAATACAAAAAAAAAAAAAAAATATATGGCATTTAAAATAACAAATGATCCACATATATACACACACACCAAGATTTTAACTAAACATTGGAAAGGCTTGGCATGTTTTTTTACAGTCTGCTCTTTCATTAGTCAACTGGCAATAATAAGAAAAATGTTTATGTGCAAAGATATCGATTTATGTTACCTCCTGAATGGCATATGGTTTAATTATATACACAACACACTTGCACACAGTTTTTGATGCAACCCATCATACCGCTTTCTAGATCTATACATACAACCCCTACAAAATGTACAATGACTATATAAGAAATACTTGTAAAGGATTTGTCCCCCCCCCCCTTTTATATCCCAGATGTGATAAACTCCTAAAACAAAAATATATTACCAAATACCAATTTGGCCAAAACAGCAATATGGAGGTATAAGGTGAAGAGCCGGCAACTCGTCCATCCAAAAAAAAAAAAAAAAAGGTCACTTTATTACATTGAGTGGATTATACAAAGTACAAGGGTTTAGGAGTTTCGGCAATAAGCCTTAATTATGGCTTATTGCCAAAGCACATAGACCACTGTACTTTGTACATTTGATGTAATAAAGTGACATTTTCGGATGGACGAGTTGCCAGCTCTTCGCCTTATACCTTCATATTCCATTAGTGTTGAGAAGACACCGAGGAGGAGCACCATCAGTCCACCTCCGTAGGGAATCTGTCTGGGCGTCGCACTTTTCTTCTCATGGCAAACAGCAAATATATTAATCAGTATTTAAAAACAAAATCAATCATTGGAATGTTGACATAAGCAAAAGAAAAGGCAGCTATACTTCTAAAATGTACAAATATAAATGGTAATACATTGAATATACATTTCGTGAATGAAAATGATAAAATCACAGGTAGAGCTGTATATACAATTATAATAAAATAATTGTTTTAGGACAAGTTGTTGGCTTGTACATTGGCCCATCTGATGCTTAGTGCACAAAATGAGTGTATGTATAGCCAATTTTGTGTATTTTTCTGTACAAACAATTTAGTCTGGAGGGCCAGTTCACACCAGATGCGGTTCCATGCGCTTTTTTTCCTGCACTAAAAATGCATGCACAGTGTATTCCATGCATTCCAATGGCTCTGGTGCACACCAATGCAATCAGTTCCAGGTGCAGAAACTGACTGCACTGGTGTGAACTAGGAATACATGGAAAACACTGTGCATGCATTTTTAGTGCAAAAATAAATAAATAAAAAACACACACAGAACTGCATCTGGTGTGAACTAGCATGGAAAAAGTAAACTAATGCAGCCACCATCTATAAGCTGCAATATCTGAAATATTTCTTAGATTTAACTGGTAAGCGGCAATATATTACAGTTTCATTTCTGGGTTAAGATATACATTACCCTGTGCATTTCATGTATTTTTGTAAAGTGCAGAAGCAACCTTTAAAAGATGCTATATAAAATAAAGTTTATTAGTTATGGCCTTCTGAAATGTGGTACCTTATAAATGTATTCCATGCAAATCAGCTGTTTCCTTGGAGTCTGACATACCTGCTCAAGGGTTTTTAGTTCTATGCAGGAATCCATTAGAGAGATTTCTTCTCACACTACATATAAACAATTTTAAGCCTGCATATCACGGTGGTGATGGCAAAAGGGAGAGGCTTTAGAAATACACATTTGCACCACTGGGCGGTCAATGTTTCTATTCTCCCAGTGCAGACCAAGCTGTCCAAGACATCGCTCGGTCTCCACTAATTATCAGTAGCCACTCCCAATCACATGGCCACATGATCGCTGATCCTTCCCGTCCCTCTGGACGTTTAGTTCCTATTAAAAAGGAACACAGAGGCTGAGCAGGAAGGGGTTAACCAGACAGGTACATGAGGCAAAAGTCCCCACCACCACAAAAACAGAAATCAGCTCTTCCGAATTTTTCAGTGGGGGAAGGCTAGACCCCCTGTCAACTTTTTATCCCCATCTGCCTTCCCTGTTGGGAGATTTTTCTGTGTTTCCTGCTTGGTCACCGACACTCAGCGAGAGGAAATCTCTAGCAGAGCCCAGGATAGCAGTACAAGTCTATCCGAAGCCAAGAAAAAAACATTTTGGCTTTATATACACACCTTTTAACGTTGCAGCTCCTGTACAGGCCGAGTGCAGAAGGAGGGAAACCAGACAAGCCGTGTCCTACGCTACACTAATAAAAAGTAAATCTGCTACCCCCCCCCCCCCTCATCAGTTTAGGCCATAATGTATTCTGCTACTTTTTTTTGTTTTTTTTACCAATAATAAAGCAATAAGCGTATATTGATTGGTTTGCCCAGAAGTTATAGCGTCTACAAAATAAGAGATAGATTTATGACATTTTTATTATATATTTTTTTTTTTTTTAAAAAGCTAATTTTTCCCTCATTT
Organism: Aquarana catesbeiana; assembly: GCF_042186555.1. NCBI lineage: Eukaryota > Metazoa > Chordata > Amphibia > Anura > Ranidae > Aquarana > Aquarana catesbeiana. The sequence continues at coordinate 660,548,881 of NC_133327.1, read as the reverse complement.
TAGGCCGATATGTATTCTTCTACATATTTTTGGTTAAAAAAAAAAAAAAATCAAATCACAATAAGCATATATTGACTGGTTTGCGCAAAAGTTATAGCGTCTACAAAATAGGGGATAGATTTATAGCATTTTTATTATTTTACAAGTAATGGCGGTGATCTGTGATTTTTAGTCAGGGCTGCGACATTATGGCGGACAGATCACAGATCGGACACTTGACATATTTTTGGGACCATTGACAATTAAATATAAAAATACATTGATTACTGTGTGTCACTGGCAGGAAAGGGATTAACACTGGGGGGGGGGGGGGGGGCGATCAAGGGGTTAAATGTGTTCCCTAGGTGTGTGTTCTAACTATAGGGGGATGGGAGTGACTAGAGGAGATGGCAGATCGCTGCTCCTAGCTAGTAGGAACTCATGATCTGTCTCTCCTCACACAACAGGGGTTTTTGTGCAAATACCCGTCCCTGTTCTGGCTCTCGTGCCCACGACCGCCAGCCATGTGCATCAACACCCCCGCAGTGCAGCAGACGTGCGCCTCCGGCGGCGCGCTTGCACCTGCTATCCGCGCCTAAAGTAGCCAACAACGGTTCGCGGGATCATGCCAGCGGCTGGTCGGCAAGCGGTTAAATCATAATTTTTAAAGAGCAACTGTCATCTTTTCCTCTGACCCGCTGTCGACTCTCCGACAGTCCCATCCACCCTGTCAATGACACATCTAGGTCCCAACGATCAGTAGCTGCCCATCAAGTGACCACTATGCAAGCCAGTCACATGATTGCAGATCCTTCCCACCCCCCTGGCCGCTCAGAACTATTCAAAGTGACACTGAGATGGTGGATAAGGGTTAACATGCTCTTCTCACACCACTGTCTATTGGTCTGCTTATTGACCAAGTCCAAGTGTTTATAAATCAAACTTCAACATTTAAAGAGCTTACCTGAATAATTCTTCACATATTTTACACCTATCCATCCTCTAGTTGGTGGGTCATCAAAGAACTGCACATGAACATGAAGAGACTTGCCCTTTCCTCTGAAATGTGTGTCTTCATTGGGGTGGTTGTAAACTAATGACGGCCACCAGGGGTGACCTGCCATCTTGGCCCAAACAAGGTCACCAGGTGAGAAATCGCAAACACTGCAGACAGAAAAATACATTTCTTATATTAATATGCCAGGAAAAGTGTCAAACTTTTTATAGCAGAACTCCAAGCATAGAAGAGAGAATATAAGCTAAATGCAGTTAATCATTAAGGCCCAGTTCACACCTATGCGAATTAGATGCAGCTTACACCGCATCCAATTCGCAGGACGTTTTAAAATGCATTCATTTGAATGCATCTGTTTAATATATGTGCGTTGCATTCGCACTGTGCATTGCCCAAAAAACAGGTGCGATTTTTGGGCATTGCGGTGCGAATTACAAGCACATCATCTTCTATTAGAACGCATCAGATTTGCAGATTCATTCCGTTCTGGACACTAATTCTCTCCTTCTCCTCACTACACCCCCCCCCCCCCCCCGCTCACTGATCCGCAGCTACAATGGAGAGGAACCGCTAAATAGCTGTTTTTTCTCTTCACAGAGAAAACGGAGCTGGAATTCACACCGCACATGTGTGAACCCAGCCTAAAGTGGTTGTAAACCCTTACATATACCCAGTGAAGGGACAAGCCTTAGGCAATACACAGATGAAACAAATCCTCCTATATAAGTTGTACCTGTGTATATGCAGTCTTCTCTTCAGCCAAAGTCCTGCATTTACAAAGCTTGTCTAAGAGCTCAAAAAAAGAAAAAAGGGGGCAGAGCTGAAGTAACATTCTGCAGAGCTCACTGAGGAGAGCCCAAGAGCTGATTGGAGGGGAAGGGGAGGGACCCCCGACCCCTTTCACACAGGAACAGAGCTGAGGGTGTCAATCAGCTGGAGCTCCCTCCTGTATCACCATTTTTCTCTTGGTGTCGGGAAAACTTGTCAGAAGTGATTCGTGCTGAAAGATGAATGAAGCAGCAGACAAAAAAGTGACATTTAGTGCTCCTAATTGAGACAAGTACACACTATAGAGGGATATGTTTTGTTCATATTTCATGTCTGAGGTTTACAACCACTTTAAACTAGTTGCATTAACAAACAAAAATTATTATTATTTTTTTTATTATTAAAGTATAACTGTGTCCAGAAAGCTGGAGGCGGTCCTCTGCAGGAGACTGACATTGCACTAACAATCTCCGAATCATGGGTGCAATGCTCTGAAGGCTCCTGTGGAAATAAAAAAAAAATACATAAATGCACATTTTTTTACCTGCAAAAACATGTGCATTTATTTATTTAAACAGGTAAACTTAGACTTTAGAGAGCCAATCATCTCTCGGGTGGCAGCTCTGAAAGACATTGAGGAGAAAAAGAATTTTGCAAGTTTTCCTGATTCTCGGTCATAACCCGGTACCCACAACACAGGAGAGTCACATGCCAACAATCACATTCCACCACGCTGACATTCACCCCAGTGACTTTTCTATTCGCCCTGAGAAAATCTCCCTACAAAACTAGGACAGCAACACAAGAACCAAGTGCCCTCCCTTCCCCTTCACTCACTACAGGTCATCCTATTATGTGCACAGGACAAAGCAATGGTAGAGACTGCAGACTTCTATGGAAGAGGCTTTATTTGGACAATCAGATTTGACTCAAAAGAAAAAAAAAAAAAAAAAAAAAAAAAAAAAAAGTAAAAATCTGAATTACAGATTAAAAATGTGAAAGTAAAAGCAGAACCAGCTGAGATTCTAACCATCTATGACCGGCCTATAGAGTGAGGGGGGGGAGGGAACCTATGACAGTGTCTCATCAGACGCAGAAACAGCTAAACAAACGATTCGCAAATAACTAAGAATCCTTCTGCTCATACATTCTATGACAGAAAATATTTAAAGTGGTTCTAAACCCACAGCCTCAGTTCACATACATAAATTGCAGGAAACCCAGCGAATCCCGTATGTTTCCTGCACCGCACTGAAATCACACGCTGTTCACCGCGGGTGTCAATGACACCCCGAAACGGTTTGCAGAACACAGTACGATTCGGATTGCATAGGCACGAACACCCATGCAATCCGATTCCAGTGCACCTTTTTTGTGTCAATGCGGTGCGATTTGAGCCACACAAATTAATGGCTAAAATAGCACTGCATAGACATCGCATGTGATTTAAATAGGAATGCGGTGTGATCTCATGTAGTGTACCGCACATATGTGAACCAAGGCTTACATATACCCAGTGAAGCCTCGGGTGATACAGAGATGAAACAAATCCTCCTACATAAAGTTGTACCCGTTTATCTGCAGCCCTCGTCTGCACACCCATTCTAAGTGCTGGATTTATAAAGCTTGTCTGAGATCAGTGAGGAGAGCTCTGAGAGCTTATTTAATGGGAAACACCCCCCCCCCCCTTTCACACAGCACACAAGACCAAAGCTGAGGCTGTCAATCACAGGCTGTGTGCTGGAGATCCCGCCCTTGTCACCATTGTTCTCTTGGTGTCAGGAAAACTTGTCAGAAGCGACTCATGCTAATAGAGCAATGAGGCAGCAGAGAGAAATTATACTTAGTGCTACTAATTGAGACATGTGCACACTATAGAGGGATACACTTTGTTTATATTTCATGTCAGAGATGAACAACCACATTAAAAAGGTGTTCATTCACGATACAATCTGACTGTATAATCTCTGTAAATCTCCTGTAGGCCTGGACCATACGTGTCGAAATTTGGCCTGTTCAATAGGAGCCTCATGTGTACCCCTGACTGTTCAACAGAAACTGGTGTAATGACCGGCATTTTTTGAACAGTCAAGCTGGAAATCCAGACTTCGATCAGAGCTCACAGCCAATGGCTACAGGTGCCGATCTTTGTATTCTGATGGGGCCCCCTGTCAGAATACAATAGAACAGTGGGGGAGATCCCTGCGTCCCCCCACTTGTGGGGATCTGTTAGGGTTTTGTTTAGCCTGCTGCTTGACCAAAAAAAACTGTAAAATGTATACCCCGCCTTAGATTTACCAAAAACTACATAATAGGGGGACACGCCTTGTCTGTACCCAATCAGGCAGGCCCTTGCCTTACATAGTTGATGGTAGATCTAAATCAGATTGTATCGCGCGCTTTTCACTGATGCCACAGAAATAACACATCACTCCAAGGATCTTCCCAGTGATCACTTCTTTCAATTACAATACATTTTCCATCGTGCCGGAAAAAACATTTAATCAGATATCGTCCATTTTATTGGCCTTTTACAAATCAATGATTTGTATTTAAACAAGTAATGAATCATTATTAAAAAAAAAAAAAAAAAAAAAAAAAAAAAAAAATTGTTCTACGATTAATGCTAGAGATCATTGAATTGAGATTCTGGAGACAAAAGCTGTAATCTTATTCCCAGCTAAAATACGCACCAAAAACAGGACAAGCTGCTCACAATAAGGGCGACGTACAGAAGACGGCGCAGTGGAAAAATGAAGCCGTCGCCAACAGCAACTCGTTGTTTAACACCTTCCTGCCCCGGCCTATACTAAAATGACGGCCGGGCGGGAGTACTATTTTTCTTGGGAGGACGTCCTCCCGGAACGCACTTTTTCGCAGGGCTGTGCATCCATGCAATCTGTCACCGGACACAGCCGCTGACTGATCACTGTACCCGACCGCTGTGACCAATCACAGCAGATCACGTCAATTGTAAACAATGGAGGACTTTCTTCCTTGCCATCCATTGCATACAATTGTGCGGTTAGCTGTGATTGGTCAGTGATCACATGGTAGAGACAGGGCAATCACAACAAAACAATCTGAATGAATCAATTTAATTCAGTAAAATGGTACTACAGATTCCCTTTCTTTGCCCATATTTATGCTTTCACGTCCCCCTCACATGGTTTTCTAATATTGTTGCTCCACATTCCGGCAGTGAATAGCACCACAGGTCCTTTCCTCATACTTCTGCACCACAGCCCCCTCACATGGCAGTAGATTGTACTGCAGATCCCTTCCTCTCACTTATTTCTGCTTCACACCCCCCTCACATGGTGGTAGATGGTACTACAGGTCCCTTCCCCTCCCATATATTTGCTCCACACACCCGCTCACATGGTGGTAGATGGTACTACAGATCCCTCCTTCCCCCATGTTTCTGCTCCACATCCTGCTCACATGGCTGTGGAAGGTACTACAGATCTACCTCCCTTTCTCATTGTTGCTCTCCCCCCCCCCAACAGGGCAGTGAATAGTATTACAGGTCCCTTCCTCTCCCAAATTTCTGCTCCACACCCCCCTCACATGGCAGTAGATGGTACTACAGGTCCCTTTCTCATATTTGTGCTCCACACCCCCCTCACCTGGCAATGAATGGTACTACAGATCTACCTCCCTTTCTCATTGTTGCTCCCCCCCCCCCCCCCAACAGGGCAGTGAATAGTATTACAGGTCCCTCCCTCAACCAAATTTCTGCTCCACACCCCCCTCACATGGCAGTAGATGGTACTACAGGTCCCTTTCTCATATTTGTGCTCCACACCCCCCTCACCAGGCAATGAATGGTACTACAGATCTACCTCCCTTTCTCATTGTTGCACCACACCCCCTCACGTGGCAGTAGATGGTACTACAGATCTACCTCCCTCATTGTTGCTCCACACCCCCCTCACATGGCAGTGAATGGTATTACAGGTCCCTTTCTCATTGTTGCTCCACACCCCCCTCACATGGCGGCGAATGGTATTACAGGTCTCCCTCATATTTCTGCTCCACACCCCCCTCACATGACGGTAGATGGTACTACAGGTCCCTTCCTCCCCCATAACACACAGCCCAGATATGCTGAGATTTGTACTCCTCACACACACTGAAGAGCCCCGCCCGGTACCTGGGGGTGCTGGCCCGGGGGGTCTTCCCTCCATGTTTCGGGGCCCCCGCTGACTCCTTCGGAGGGGAGTTGTTCTTCTTCCCCCCCAGGGAGGGTAGGTCGGCCTCGGTGGGTGAGGAGGACGAGCCGCTCTTGGTTCGGCTCGTGGACAGGGTCGGGGACTTGGCGAAGAAGCTGAACAGAGTGCTCTGCTTGGCCATGGCGGCGGCTCCCCTCAGCTCTCCGGGCTGCCTCACACAGATGGCGGGAAAACTCCGATCCGAGGGAGGCACGTCACTGGACGGATGTGTGACTGGTGTGATCAGCCAATCAGAGGAGGGAAGGGGCGGAGTGCGGCATGCTGGGGGAGCACGTGGCGGGTCAGGGTGGTTGCTATGGTGACGGAGCGGATTTGTTATTGTGGGAAAGTGGGAATTGTTTTACGGCCTTTTCCGGCAGAAAGTCAGGCAGTGATGTGATTGGTCCGCTTCAGAGAGTCCAGTCACTGCAATAAAACACTCTGCATGGCGATTGGCTTCATTAAAGTGTACCAAAAGCAGCATGTTAATAAATTGCTAAGTTCCTCACACACCTATCTGTATACTATCTGTATACTTTTCTGACACGCAGAGAATCTCCCCGCCATCAACCACTTGTCCTCCGGAAGATTTACCCCCTCCATGACCAGATCATTTTTTGCGTTACAACACTGCGTTATTTTATTACAATTGCGCGGTCGTGCAACGCTCTACCCAAATAAAATGTGTCATTTTTTTTCCAACAAATAGAGCTTTCTTTTGGCGCTATTTGATCACCTCTGCGGTTTTTCATTTTTGCGCTGTAAACAAAAAAACCTGAAAATTCTTTAAAAAAACCCAATATTTTTACTTTCTGCTATAAAACATATCCAATAAAAAATGTAAAACATCCAATTTCTTCATCAATTAGGCCAATATGTATTCTGCTACACATTTTTGGTAAAAATCCCAATAAGTGTATATTGATTGTACAAAAAAGTTTTGGTTCCGATTAATGGTAAAACACCCTTTTAGATAGCCACCACATCCCTGAAAATAATTATGAGTAGCGAGGAGGATGAAGGGATTTTCACGGTGCAAATTGACTGGACTAAAAAAGTTTTTTTTAAAAACGAATTTTTAATTTAACCATTAAAAAAGAGAGACATACAGTTTGTACATACTTCACAAAGTTACAGTATCGGTATAATTACAGTGGTCAAACAGAATATGAGTGTATAATCGTTTTGAAAGATGATATAGTTGCATACTAGCCAGACACGTTTCGCAGTGTTGCTTTTTCAAGGGATATGCAAACTGAAAGGTGGTATCATCCAACACTCTTATACTTTCTAAAAAGATAGAAAATTATAATAGATAACAGATAACATACATTGTAATGGCAAAGACAATACACAAATGTATAATTTTACACAAAGATAAGCGCAATGTCCATCTGAAACAGCAATAAATAGGGTGCTTACCCCCGTGAGACCCCCGGCTCGGTCGGGCCCCCGTACACACCAACCACAAACGCTAGAACACCGATAGGGCCAATATAATGCAATCACAGGGGACAGAAGGGTAAAACTAAATATATATATTTATCCCACATATAGTTTTACCCTTCTGTCCCCTGTGATTGCATTATATTGGCCCTATCGGTGTTCTAGCGTTTGTGGTTGGTGTGTACGGGGGCCCGACCGAGCTGGGGGTCTCACGGGGGTAAGCACCCTATTTATTGCTGTTTCAGATGGACATTGCGCTTATCTTTGTGTAAAATTATACATTTGTGTATTGTCTTTGCCATTACAATGTATGTTATCTGTTATCTATTATAATTTTCTATCTTTTTAGAAAGTATAAGAGTGTTGGATGATACCACCTTTCAGTTTGCATATCCCTTGAAAAAGCCACACTGCGAAACATGTCTGGCTAGTATGCAACTATATCATCTTTCAAAACGATTATACACTCATATTCTGTTTGACCACTGTAATTATACCGATACTGTAACTTTGTGAAGTATGTACAAGCTGTATGTCTCTCTTTTTTAATGGTTAAATTAAAAATTCGTTTTTTAAAAAAACTTTTTTAGTCCAGTCAATTTGCACCGTGAAAATCCCTTCATCCTCCTCGCTACTCATGTATATTAATTGGTTTACGCAAACGTTATAACGTCTACAAACTATGGGATATATATATATATGTAGCGGGCACTTACTTTTAAGTATGTGACCTTTTTGTTAGATTTTAGTTTCAGGTAAATTTAGGCAGGCTTGTACCATTACAGCAGGCCTGTTTGTTCATTTGGTATTTGAGTGGCAGGTAGTTTGTATGCTAGTCTCGGCCAATCATTAATTTGTTGGGCAATGTCCCTGGACTGTCATATAAAAGCCGGGTCACATGGTCAGTCAGGGAGTTTTCCTGTTCGAGCTTGGAGAAGCCAGCCTGGTTCCTGAAGGGGAGAGGTCCCCCCTCCGGGGAGCCAACGGAGCCCCCCTTGCGAGAAGGGTGGGGAACCGGTCTCCATAGAGGAAGAGATAACACCGTACAGCATGTAGTCGCTGGTGTCGTTGGCCGCCCCTGCGGGGAAGGGAGCGTGCCAGAAAGGAGAAAAGGGAACAAAGAATCATTGCGGAAGAAGTAGCAACAAAGCAGAAGGAAACTGGGCGATCGATCGTTTATGAGTGGCACATGGACTATTGATCACGTGAGTGAAAGCCCAAGGGAAGGGTACTGCCAGAGGCTGAGGGATGTTGGTACGCAAGTCAGTGAGATAGGCAGTGGTGGCCTGTGACTTTGGGTTCAGCAATTCCCCGGGATTCCAATCAGTCAAGCGGGAGGAGTTATTCAGATTGACTTTTCTTTAGCTCAACTTGGAAGTACCATGCAGATGGGAAGTAGTGGTAAAAAGGTAGCGGTAAAGCTGCAAGCACACATATAGAGATACAGACTGTTCTTGAAAAGTTCTGCAGATGAAGAAGTTATTCAGAGTGACTCTTTGTCAATTATTCTCTATCAAATCTACTTCCATCTTCCCTGTTTGAAGAAATCGCACAAAGTGATTTCCTATTATCCGCAATGATTCTAGGTTCTTGCATGAGAGACAGTGAAAAGATGATAATGCAACAATAGAGCATCTCAAAAGAAACCCTTCTCCTATCCCAGTTCATGTTACTTAATAAAGCGAGAGAAAAATGCAATATGGACTGTGTTTTTGGATTTATGGGCTGCGTTGGATTAGGTGGTAAGTGTGAATTACAGATATAATAATTAAGCAGCCGCTCCTTCGGGGGTAAGCGATATTTTATATATATATATATATATATATATATATATATATGTATATATATATATATATATATATATATATATATATATTTATATACTAGTAATGGCAGCAATCAGTGACTTATAGCGGGACTGTGATATTGCAGCGGACAGTCGGGACACTAATACAGTGATCTGTCCTATCTCTGCCCCAATTGACAGGTAAGAGGTTAGATTTGTCTGATAAATTTGTTTATCTTTATAACCTTTAAATGATTCTTATTTATGTTCTCCGTCATCACGGCATAATTTTTCCCGATAGTCTGGTCAGTAGATCGGTTTTTCTTTTCCTCCTCTCAGTAGAATGGTAAAACCAACATCTAGAGTTTGGAAACATTTCCACAGTGCAATTTCTGCTGAGCGCAAAGCTGCAATTTGCAATTATTGTGAGAAGAAATAATCTTTTCCAAATGCTACAAGGATGACAAAACGCATCCTGGCATGCCAGAGGGACCCTAAAGACATTAAAATAGTTTATGGAATGAAAGGATGAGGGCTATAAAAAAAGTGCTTTTCCCTCCAGAGTTCTCATTTAAGAAACACTCTGCTGCTTCTGGATCATCACAAGGGAAAGAGGAAGCAGATACACCGACAGGGTGCAGGTAACCTGCATGGCATCAGTGATCTGCTGATTGCTGGTACAATGCTTTCCAGGTTTCTGCAACAAAAAATAATAAATGAACACTTTTTTTACCTGCAAAAAAATGTGCATTTATTATTTTTTCTGAAAAGGTGAACTTATCCTTAAAAAGGTAGCCCTCCAGTGGCACAATGTCACCTCTGACAAGGCTTCAATCTTCATCCTGTCTTCCTTCCGGGTCCACATCTTCGGGCCGTGGCAATAACGTCACTCCCATGCATGCGCGCGGGAGCCGATATTAACGGCACAGGACTCTGAAGGAACGGCATGGGTATGCCATTCCTTTATTATTAATATTTAAGGTACTTATATAGCGCCGTCAGTTTTACACAGCGTTTTACATATATATTGTACATTCACATCGGTCCCTACCCTCAAGGAGCTTACAATCTAAGGTCCCTAACTCACATTCATATGCTAGGGCCAATATAAACAGAAGCCAATTAACCTACCAGCATGTCTTTGGAGTGTGGGAGAAAAACAGAGTACCCGGAAGAACCCCACGCAGGCATAGGGTGAACATGCAAACTCCAGGCAGGTGGTGTCAGTGGTTGGAATTTGAACCAGCAACCCTTTTTACTGCTAGGTGAGAGTGCAACCCACTAAACCACTGTGCCACCCCACTTTAGAGTGCATGTGCTGGTGGTACAGATAGCGCTACATTTATTATTTACTATCCATTTTGAAATTAATGTGCTGGCGATGTCACCAGCCCATTCACAAGTAAGTATCTCCTAAACTGTGCATGTTTAGAAGATATTTACTGTACCTATAGGTAAGCCTTATTATAGGCTTGTTGTTGTTGTTCAGACATTTAGTCGTTTCCGAATCTTCGTGACCTCTAAGACCCTAGCGCGCCAGGCCTTTCTGTCCTCCACTTCCTCCCTGAGCTTGCTTAACTTCATCTTCATTGTTTCAATGATGCTATCTATCTTGTTTTCTGTCATCCTCAACTCCTTTTTTCTTCTATGCAGGGTTTTTTCCAACGAGTCCTCTCTTCCCATTAGGTGGCCAAAGTATTCTAGTTTCAGCTTCAGGATCTGTCCTTCCAGTGAATATTCAGTGTTAATTTCCTTTGAGACTGCCTGGTTTGATCTCCTTGCTGTTCAAGGGACATTCAAGTCTTCTCCAACACCATAGTTCAAAAGCATTAATTCTTCGGCGTTCAGCATTTCTTATAGGCTTACCTATAGGCAATAGCGGCTGGTGGGGTTTTTTTTGCGGGGGGCAGCAAATACCCCCCCCCCGGCGTGGCAAGGCATGTCATTAACACCCCCCACCACCCGCTGTCTTTACCGTGGATGCAGGCGGTGAGAGCAGTGGTCGGAGCTGCTGTGGCTATCTCCCAGCGTGGCGGGGTCCGTTGTCCTCTCCTGGAGTCCTCTCCTCTCTGCTCCTCCTGGAGCTAGGCGTCCCATAGACGCCTGACATTTTGGCCAATCGGGAAATGGGTTTCATACCTGTTTCCTGATTGGCTGGGAGGAGGATCAGTGTTGCAACAGCGAATATACATTTGCTGTTGCAACACACCTGGGTGGGCTCAGAACGCATGCTCTGTGACTTGAGTCCTTGCTATTTTCAAGCCTATTAGAGCCTATGGCTCTAATCAGGTGCTTAAAAAAAAAACTCTGCCGCTGTAATTCATATGCCCGGAGACCCCAAAGGGGTCGGACACATGAATGGGCGGCCGTGGATAGGGGTGCATATAGGGGTGGAGAGGAGAGAGGAAGCGGTGCCCGGGGCACCCCCAATGGATTGGCCGCCACTGTCTATAGGTAAATATAAACCTTGTAGTTTACTCCCACCTCAACAGACTCTTTAACTACTGAAGAAATATAACTAGTCATTGAAATAATGGGCTCTTGATGCTTGATGTTTGTACATAAGAATATAAAGTTCATAATAATATTCAGTTTAAAAACGAATGTGTGTGGGGGGCGTGTCCAAGATGGCGTTGTGAGCGGACGCTTCCTTCAAAGCTCCCCCAAGAATCAAGCCTTAATTCGGACCATCGGTGCCAGATACCTTGCCTGACCTCCGGTGGAGGGAGCCCCACGAGCGGACATTCCGGGGTGGCAGCTGACAGGATCCAGATCGGCTCTTTGCGGCCACTATAGGATCTTCTACTCCCGCTCCGTCCTCCCCACGAGGCACAGTACACGGAGCCCAGTGTGCATGAGGCCTCACACGTGGGCTCAGAGCCACCTGAATGAGGCGCCGACAGTCGGGAGCAACGACCGGTAAGGGGAGAAAGATAAGTTCCCTCTGATCCCAGAGACCCCCTTGTCACCACCAGACCCCTGGGCCACATGCAGCACACATAGGGCATCACAAACAGGCCCCATGGAGACAGATGAAGCAAGACCCCCCCCTGGCTAGCAGGTGCCATAGCCACCTGCCAATCCACTCTCACTGCAAAAATAGAGGCTGTGCAAATGAATGTGGGCCTTCTAAGACAGGACAAACTTAGATCCAGGGCAGCAGAAACAGAACAGAGGGTCAGTAACACTGAGGATACAGTTGCAGAGCATGGTGCGGCGCTTCACACACTCCAAACCAAGGTGAAAGCCCTGGAGTATAGAGCTGAAGATGCTGAAAACAGAAATAGACGCAACAATCTGCGCATAGTCGGCCTGGCAGAGGGTTCGGAGGGTAATGACCCCATGTGTTATGTGGAAGACATGCTGCGCAACCTTCTACCTGACGCCCACCTTTTTCCCATCTATGCGGTGGAAAGGGCACACAGAATTCCACCTAAACCTGGCCCTCCGGGTGCCCCTCCACGAACATTCATCCTAAGATTCCTCAACATCCGGGACAGGGATGAGATCCTCTGTGCTTCCAGGATTGTGGGGGATCTGAGGCATCAGAATAACAAGTTGATGATTTTCCCCGATTTATTCAGTAGAGACGCAGAAACTTAGGAAATCGTTTGAACTTGTGAAGGGCACGCAACATTCGGTACAGTGTCCTGTTTCCAGCTTGTCTGAGGGTCCAGGATGGAGAAACTACACACTTTTTTACCTCCCCCAGAGAGGTCTCCACCTGACTGGACTCGCTGCCCCAAGACCGACAACTGAGAGCCTAATATGTGAGTACCCACCAATAACATTTGTCTTATACTGGGTCCCGGGCCCAAGCTCATCAATTTGAGCGCTACACCATCCGGGAAATTCCTCATTGAAAGACGGCCTACGTTGCACCTGTTGTGCCCTGTTTCATACATAAGGCTGTCTGCACAGAGCACCCGGGAACACCCCAAAAAGATGGTACATTAAGATAGTCCCCCTGGCTATGATGGGCCAGGGGATTCCTAAGGCCGATACGACACACACTGTTCCCTCTCATTCTGGGATTGTAGGGAACCTACCTGACATATATACTTACCTGATGGATAATTTTTTCCACTGATGGGACCTTTCAAGTTCTCCCTCAATTATTCCCCTCCTGAATCCTGGTTCCAGACAGCTTACTTAAACATCCTGGCAGATGTCTCGGCTGTTGAGAAGCAGTCCAGCATACTTGTTTGGGATGGAAACCTGCCTCAGTTTTAAGGGGTTGGGTGGGGGGTGGGGGGGGGGGTTGCCCCAACATGGCTGGTTTATGGTAAATTTTTGGTTAAAAAAAAATATTGCTAATATATCCTGAAATTGCATTACGAATATCAGCATTGCATGTCTGTTTTCACTGCCCTCTCCGAGTCCTGCGAGTAGTCTCAGGGTGGTGGCGCTGCTTCAATCCTCCAACTGTTTTCCCGAGCTGCAAATATGCCATCCCTTAACATAATCTCATGGAACGCCAGGGGACTGAACTTCCCGGTTAAGAGATCCCTTGTATTCCAATTCTTTAAGGCCCACAACCCGCATATCTGTATCCTCCAGGAGAACCACTTGGTGGGCAGTAAAACCTTAGCCCTTAAAAAACCTTGGATTGAATACCACTACCATTCTACACACTCGAACTTTGCAAGGGGGCGTCAGTATACTGGCGCACAAATCTCTCCCCTTTAGACTACTAAATCTCATACTGGACTCGGAGGGCAAATATGTACTAATCCATGCACAGATGCGCTCCATGAAGTGGGTTATAGCGGGGCTGTACTTGCCCCCCCCCCCCGGCATCATTGTCTTTTCTAAACCAGATTACCTAAAAAAAATCGCAGAATTTGCCAATGACAACATGGTTATTTTGGGGGACTTCAATATGGTCCCTGACCCGGTCAAGGATAGGATGTCCATGAGTGGACAACCCCACTCGGGAATAGTGGAGTGGGCGAAGATGTATGGCTTGATGGATGTGTGGCGCTGGAGAAATCCTCAATCCCAGGCCTACACCTGTCACTCCGCATCCCACCGCTCCTTTTCTAGGTTCGATCTGGCATATGTGGGTGGTTCAGCATTATCTAGAGTCGTGGACATTAGGCTACTTCCCAGAGGTATTTCTGACCATGCCCTGCTTCTCCTGACCATGCAACTGTCCTCGCCCCGGAGGCCACCCTGTGGAGATTATCCAGATTCTGGGTGAAAGATGAGGCGGTGGGTTATCAATATAGAGGGGCACTGCAGGAATACTGGGCAGTCAACCCTGGCTCGGCCAGTGCATTGATAGTGTGGGACGCCTTTAAAGCGTATACTAGGGGGAGGTACCAGACCATTATAGTTAAGGTTCGCAGGGAGAGAAGGGCTGACTTGAGCAGTGCAGAAATTAAGGAGGACCTGCAGGAAGCAAAATTCGTTCGATCCAGAGATCCTAGGGCAGGAATCCTCAAACTACGGCTCTCCAGCTGTTGCAGAACTACACATCCCATGAGGCATTGTAAAACTATTAGGCATGATGGGAATTGTAGTTCCTGAACTGGAGGGCCGTAGTTTGAAGACCCCTGTCCTAGGGACTACGACGAACTTCAGTCTCTGACTGGAGAGATTGTACGCATTCGCACCTCTCTCACTCAGAAACACTTGCTTGCCCAGTGGAAACGCATTTTTGAACAGGGGGAAAGGTCGGGGAAGCTGTTAGCCTGGCTATCACATGAACAATTAGGGGAATGTGCGTGCCTTATATACAGGGCCCTAGTGGGAACCTCACATATGCCCCAGATGAGATAAACAATTGCTTTGTCTCCTACAGGAACCACTACAGCTCTAGGGCAGCATACACCCATGAGGGTCCTGAGCAAGAAATATCGCAAAGCACTTGATGTCCCCATTACCAAAGACGAAATCTTAAAAGCGCTTAAAACGCTCCAATCGCGTAAGACTGCTGGCACAGACAGTATACCGGTTGAATTCTACGAACAGTATGCCGAAGAGTTGACCTGCAGACTACACACTATGCTAATTGAGGCGCAGAGGACAAGGCAGCTCCTGAACTCCCTGAGTGAGGCAGTGGTAGTTGTGATCCCCAAGCCAGGCAAGAAACCATCCCTGTGCTCCTCATACCGTCCTATCTCGTTGATAAACGTTGATGTGAAACTCCTAGCCAAAGTGTTAGCCAATAGACTCAGCATGGTCATAACAGCATTGGTGCACCCGGATCAAACGGGGTTCATGCCGGGGAGGGGCACAGACATCAACATTAGAAGGCTTTTCACACACATGGACAGGGCACAACCAGATTTGGCAGGAGTAGTGGCCTCATTAGACGCGGAAAAAGCCTTAGACTCGGTGGAGTGGGAGTTCCTATAGGGGGTCCTCTCGAACTTCGGATTCGGGCCAAAGTTCATGACATGGCTACGAATGCTCTATGCCAACCCAAGAGCCAGGGTCCGCACAAATGGCATTCTCTCCGATACTTTCCCCTTGGGCAGGGGCACGCTTTAAGGATGCCTCCTGTCCCCGTAGCTGTTTGCCCTGGCTGTGGAACCTCTAGCCATTGCTCTGAGGGTAGAGACAGGGGTGAAGGGCATAATGGTTGGCACAATAGAACAGAAGGTGTCCTTATATGCGAACGACACTCTACTTTATCTTGCAGACGCCTCACAATCACTGTGTTAGACCTATTTGAGGAATTTGGCCGATTCTCGGGTATCTGCATAAACTGGGGCAAGTCGGTCCTGTTCCCACTACACCCCTCGGTCCCAAGGGGAGACACGGGCACCTCACTTCAGTGGGTGGAGGAATTCACCTACTTGGGCATTCGGATTAGCAAATAAACACAGGAATTTATAGAGAAGAACGTGCAACCTCTCCTATCCCTTCTTACAGTTAAATGCACAGCCTGGCGCACCCTCCCGCTTACTCCAGTGGGTAGGGTCCACCTCCTCAAAATAATATTCCTCCCAAAATTTCTGTATTTCTTTTGCAACACCCCATCACACATACCTAGATCCTTTTTAGGCGCCTGGAGGGAGTATTGACCTCATTCATTTGGGCTGGGAGACCACCTAGGGTGGCAAAACGGATACTATATCTTCCCCTATCTTGGGGAGGACTGGTATTGCCCAACTTCCTACTATATTACTGGGCAGCTGTCCTTGTCACGGTACGCTGGTGGTTCTCCCAGCCCAAACAAAATCCGGAAGTGAGACAAGAGGAGGCTATTCTGGGGTCTTATGCGGCCTTGACAAACTTGGTGTACAGGGGAATGAAAGCTCCTCATCCCCTGACAGTCCCCATGAAGACAACTATCAGGGCGTCGCGGGAGTCCAGAGCTATCTACGCCAAACTGAACTGTATTTCCCCACACACTCCGCTGTGGGGGAACCCTACACTACCCCACCTTTGCGATATACCGGATCCCTCACAGTGGGCTAGACGGGGGAGCACCACTCTTAAACAAATACTAGTAAATGAGAAGATCATGCCCTTCCGGGAACTGAAAAGGCAGTACTCTCTACCCAACTCCTTTGCATTTAAATACTGGCAACTGAGACATGCGATGAGGGCCCAGTTCCCAGACACACTAACTCTTGAACCACACACAGTTGAACGACTGCTAACCTCTAGTGTAATGGGAAAACCCCTTTCCACTCTGTATCTTTACCTGACAGTAGCCCATGACGTTAAATCCACCCGTTCAATGGACAAATGGAAGAAGGACATTCCAGCTTTGGGGGAGTACAAATGGGAAGACTACATTTCCATCTACATTCCCTCTATTAGGGTTGTCCCGATACCGAGCATTTACCCAAGTACTTGTACTCGGGCAAATGCTCCGATGCTTCACCCGATACCTGGACAGTCAGGGTGATGGGTGCGGAGGGGGAGTTACAAGCACCAATCACCCTGTATA
The DNA here is from genome assembly GCF_042186555.1 of Aquarana catesbeiana. Classification (NCBI taxonomy): domain Eukaryota; kingdom Metazoa; phylum Chordata; class Amphibia; order Anura; family Ranidae; genus Aquarana; species Aquarana catesbeiana. The sequence goes on along the minus strand of NC_133327.1, from coordinate 660,531,764 downwards.
GATTTCAATAAAGCCTGACAGCCGTTTATCCGCCCCCCCCCCCCCTTTCAGCTGCTATAGTGAAATCTACACAGCGGTGATCAGTGCTTGTAACCGCCCTCAAAGCTGCACCGATCACCGCTGACTGTCCCTGTATCCTCCTTCAGTCCCACTCTGTTCTGCTGCTGCCCCCCTCAATGTCCCCCCTCCCTTCTCCTCCGTGTCCCCCTCTGTTCTGTCCCCCTCCGTGCTGCTGTCCCCCACCCTTCTCCTCCGTGTCCCCCTCTGTTCTGTCCCCCTTCGTTCTCCTCCGTGTCCCCCTCCATTCTGTCCCCCTCCGTTCTGTCTCCCTCCCTTCTCCTCCGTGTCCCCCTCCGTTCTCCTCCTCTGCCCCCTCGATCTTTCAGGATGGAGAGCGGAGATAGGAGCCAGTAAATCTGGCTCCTTCCTTTTGCGAATGAACAGTCAGTGATAACTGATTCTGTCCATTCACATAACTGAAACATTGTAACCTGTGATTACGATGCTTCAGTTTATGAATGGAGAGGAGCCTCTGTCTCCTCTCCATTCATTTTCAGTGCAGCTGAGGCTGCTGAGAAGGGGACTGGGAAACATGTGTCCTCAGTCCCTTTCCCTGTCTCAAAGGGGAGATGTCAGGGGTCTGTTAAGACCCCTGATATCTTACCAAAGCCCTCCAACAGGGCTAATAATAATAATAAAAAAAAAGAATTGCAATAAATAATAAAAAAAATTAAAAATAAAATTAAAAACACATTGACACTGTCCACTCCCCCCCCCCCCTTTATAAAAAGAACACATTGTAAAAAACACATAACAAAATGAATTGTAAAAAATAATTAAAAAAAATAATTGTAAAAAATAAAATTGTAAAAACAAAAACAAAAAACTACTGACACACGTGCCACTGTCACATGACATTAAAAAAAGTATCGGTAATCGGTATCGGCGAGTACTTGGAAAAAAGTATCGGTACTTGTACTCGGTCTTAAAAAAGTGGTATCGGGACAACCCTACCCTCTATGATAGCAGCCAAAGACAGATTAATTCAGCTTAAATTTATACATAGGGCTTACTTCACCCCACATAGAATGGACAGAATTTACCCACATCTGGACCCAAATTGCCCCAGATGTGGGACTGAGGAAGGGACATTCTGGCATATGGTCTGGTCCTGCCCCAGGCTTCGAGCATATTGGGAGGAAGTAGCAGAGACACTTAGCGACATGGGGGGACAGGGGGAATCACCGGGACCCCTGGTACTTCTGCTGAGCTACTTAGGCGAGGTGGAAGGGGACAGATACACCAAGCTATGTCTTATGTTCTCACTGTTTTATGCCAGAAGGGAAATAATGTTACACTGGAAGTCAGCCAATCCACCCACCCTTGAATCCTGGCGAAGTTTGGTTGATTTAGTATTGCCCTTATATAAACTCACTTACGAAAGTAGACAATGGCCAACCAAGTTTGACAAAGTGTGGTCAGCCTGGATGGATGCCGGGGGGGAGGGAGGGGTAGCCTTTCATTGGAGACACGGTTTTACACCCGGTAAAGTGTGAGGATTAGCCACAGGGAGGGATATTAAATGATTATTCAGCTTCCATGGGACGAGGTAAGGACTTACTCACAAGCTAGGGGGAAAAAAAACTATTATGTATTTAATGATTTATAATCTCAGTTTATTGTTTTTCTTCTTAAGACAATACATGTTTGGAAACGGTATAATGTCTGGTGATGTTTGAGATGTAATGCTGATTTGTTAAATAAAAGCAATTTCTGTTAAACAAAAAAAAAACAAAAAAAAACAAATGTGTGGGATTAGTGATGTCACATATATTATAAAGAAAAAACTGATTTAAAGATCATTTTGCAATCATTCGGATTGTTATGTGTCCGACCCACTGAATATAAATGGCTTATATAATGGTAATATACAGTATAGTTGTTTCTATACTCCACAGTTTATTGTGATTGTTAGCAAAGTAACAACATGTTTCTGCTATAAAGATGCTATGTATAGAACAATATACGGTAAATGTGGGTGAGGAAGACGTTGAGCAGTGACAAAGCAGGTCGGCAGGTGTACACCGAACGATCTAAATTAAAGACTCATGTCACAGTTGATCAAACAAAGCGACATGCCACCAAAGTCACATTTGTATTAACTATTTATAGAGAAGTTCAAGCAGAAGTAAAGCCTGCATTGAATGTTGTTCTTTTTTACAAGCATATTATACATTGTTATATTATACATACATATTATCACATTATATATACACTCACCGACCACTTTATTAGGTACACCTTGCTAGTACCAGGTTGGACCCCCTTTTGCCTTCAGAACGGCCTTTATTCTTCATGGCATAGATTTAACAAGGTGTTGGAAACGTTCCTCAGAGATTTTGGTTCATAGTGACATGATAACATCACGCAGTTGCTGCAGATTTGTCGGCTGCACATCCATGATGTGAGTCTCTCGTTCCACTACATCCCAAAGGTGCTCTATTGGATGAGATGTGGTGAGTGTGGAAGCCATTGGAGTACAGGGACTTCATTGTCCAGTGGTGAGATGATTGGATCTTTGTGACATGGTGCATTATCCTGCTGGAAGGAGCCATCAGAAGATGGGGACACTGTAGTCATAAAGGGATGGACATGGTCAGCAACAATACTCAGGTAGGCCGTGGCATTTAAACGATGCTCAATTGGTACTAAGGGGCCCAAAGTGTGCCAAGAAAATATCCCCCACACCATTATACCACCACCACCAGCCTGAACCGTTGATACAAGGCAGGATGGATCCATACTTTCATGTTGTTTACGCCAAATTCTGACCCCACCATCTGAATGTCGCAGCTGAGATCGAGACATCAGACCAGGAAACGTTTCTCCAATCTTCTATTGTCCAATTTTGGTGATCCTGTGCAAATTGTAGCCTCAGTTTTCTGTTCTTAGCTGACAGGAGTGGCACCCGGTGTGGTCTTTTGCTGCTGTAGCCCATCTGCTTTAAGGTTTGATGTGTTGTGCGTTCAGAAATGGTATTCTGCATACCTTGGTTGTAACGAGCGGTTATTTGAGTTATGTCCAGTACACACGAGCGGAATTTGCGCTCAAGCTTGTCTTGCATACACACGGTCACACAAAAGTTCTCTGAACTTTCGACCGTCAAGAACGTGACGTACAACACTACGACGAGCCAAGAAAATGAAGTTCAATGCTTCTGAGCATGCGTCGAATTGTTTCCGAGCATGCGTGATTTTTTGCGCTTCGGAATTGCATACAGACGATCACATTTTCGGATAGGAACTTTCTCCAACCGAAAAATAGAGAACATGCTCTCAATCTTTTGCTGGCTGGAGTTCCGCCAGCCAAGGTCTGATGGAGCGTACACACGGTCGCATTTTCCGTTCAAAAGCTCTCATCAGAGTTTTGCTGGCAGCATTTCCCATCATGTGTACAGGGCATTACTGTTACCTTTCTATCATCTTAAACCAGTCTGCCCTCCTCTGACATCAACAAGGCATTTTCCTCAACACAACTGCCGCTCACTGGATATTTTCTCTGTTTCGGGCCATTCTCTGTAAACCCGAGAGATGGTTGTGCGTGAAATACTTAGACCAGCCCGTCGGGCACCAACAACCATACCACATTCAAAGTCACTTAAATTCTCTTTTTTCCCCATTCTGATGCCTGGTGTGAACTTCAGCAAGTCTTCTTCACCACATCTAGGTACCTAAATGCGTTGAGTTGCTGCCATATGATTGGCTGATTAGCAATTTGTGTTACAAAGCAATTGAACAGGTGTACCTAATAAAGTGGCTGGTGGATGTATATGTTCACTTTGTTATCCCCCATCCTCCTCCTCTTTTTGTTATTGTTCGTTCACACTTGGAATGGAACATTTTTCAAAGGGTGTTTGACAGGCAGTGAAGAAGTGATATGTCACCTGCTCACCACTTACTTTAACCCTCCACATGTGGATCCACTGGGCCATGACCCCATGTATTGCACACAGCAGCTGCAGGATAGCCGCGGTGTGGCCCCATTCACTTGAATGGGTCATGTTTATTGGCGTGTTATTTTTATACATGGTTGCAGCATGTGTACAAACCTGAGTGGCTGCATGCAGTAGTTTAGGTGGACAGTTAGGGGGTAGTAAAGCTGAAACTCAACCTTCTGCTTTTACCGCCCTTCTCCTGGCCACCCACGTGAAGGAGCCCTTAGTGACAGGACAGTGGTAGGTCGAAGATTTGTGCTTGGAGGGGGTAATTGAGGATGGGGAAGGGGTAGTTGAAGAGGATTTCTGCTAGAAGTGTTAATGGGGGATGGGGGGCCTAGGGGATTTATGCTGGGGGTGGCTTTGGAGGGCAAGACAATTTGTACTCGAAAGGGGATTTTGTTGGGGGGGTTGTGATAGAAGTTGCATACCCCAACACCTGTACTGTGTTTATTACTCACCCTGACCCCTGCACAATGTTTATTAACCCCCCCGACCTCTGAACTGTGTTTATTACACACCCCAACCTCTGCACTATGTTTTTTACATACCCTGGCCCCCTAGGCCAGGTTGTGCAATTTTCTGTGTAAGGACAAAATGACATCACAGTGTTACTAGTATCTGTTAGATGTTATAGGGTGGGAATAGGGGGAGGTCCTTTTTCCTCCCAGGTTGAATCTGGCCTGGTGCACCAAGCTTGTGCCTGGTTGAAGGCAGGACTCTCCCTAAGTTCTAATGCCTTCTGATGTGCCCCCTAGGAAATGGCGTCCCGGGTTGCCAGAAAGACACTTTTGGTTGCCCACCATTGTCTCTTCACTGGCACTAGGTCAGGTCACGTTATGCTTTACTTGCTCTATGCCTCTTGGGCTTTTTGGCCAGCCAGGGCCAATTTTTTTTCCAGCCCAAAGGACCACTGTGCAGTGCGCAGGGCACTTTTTTTGTTGTTTGTCACTTATTTATTCATCAGCACTTACACTGCTTGTGTGTTATTTTTTTGTGTGTGTTTGCACAGACGTCATCAGGGGCCCGCTCAGATGTCAGGGGGAGGTTCTGTGACCTTTAGGTCTTTTGCCTACCTCCATCCAGAGGGGTTTCTCTTCAGAAGGGCCCCTCACCAAGTACTCAATGAACCGGCTTCAGCTGATCCCTTAGGAGTGGGGTCCACCTGGCTTCGACCTAGGCAGCCCATGGCGTACCTTGCTTCTGTCAAGAGCCTTGTACCCTGGAAGGTTCTGGGTGAGAGGCCCTTTCTCTTCGTAGGATTGGCAATACTGTACCCCATGTGCATTTATTTGTGTGCTGGGATCTCATGGACTTTTGGCTGTTTGGGGCATAAAGTAATGATTTGTCTCTGCCTGATGTGCTGAAATGAGGAATAATTCTCTTATTTTTGGGATTTGTGATGGAATGAGACACGTGAATACCTCCTGTTTTAAAGTGACATCAAGTCTGGCTTAAAAATATATATATTTGTGTACTGTATATATAGTCTTAAATTTTAAAAAGTCCATTCAGTTTCCCTCCGTCTCCTCCAAATTCCTTTTTTTTTGTTGTTCTGACCTGACTTCCTGTTAGAAGGTGGCTACATTCCTTCTCCATGGTCCCACTGTATGTAGGAATGTAGCCACTCTCTCTTGTTCACTCCCAAGATGGACTTCACTATGGGAAAACAATTTTATGAAAAATGGATTAAAAGGCCATAAAGTAGTGCATGTGTATGGATTATTTTTCAAGGATTTCATTTAGTGTCATTTTAAAGCAGTAGTATACCCCTTTTTTGTGATTTTTACCTACAGGTAAGCCTTTAATAAGGCTTACCTGTAGGTAAAACGAATACCGTATTTCGGAATATAACATGCACTTTTCCCCCCTGAAAATTCAGTGCATGTTATACTCTAATACTTGAATTGAGCTGCCACGGAGGGGGTGGGGGTAACGGGGATGGGGTGGGGGCGAGACGGGCACCGTCAGATTACATAGAACGAGGATCTCCTGTGTACTCAGCGGCCTCTGTAATAAGAAGTCCCGTCTCCTGGACCGGCATTGGACCAGTGTTCTGTCTATCATAGGACCCGGTCCAGGAGGCGGGACTTTTATATACATAATAAAGAGGCCGCCGAGTAAACAGGAGATCCTCGCTCTATGTAATCTGATGCGAGGCTGCAGATGGGCACGGATCAGGCTGCATTGATGGGCAATGGTGAGGCTGCAGATGGGCACTGGCAAGGCTGCAGATGGGCACGGATCAGGCTGCATTGATGGGCAATGGTGAGGCTGCAGATGGGCACTGGCAAGGCTGCAGATGGGCACTGATAAGGCTGCATTGATGGGCAATGGTGAGGCTGCGAATAGGCATGGATCAGGTTGCAATGGTGACGCTGCAGATGGGCACTGATCAGGCTGCATTGATGGGCAATGGTGAGGCTGCAGATGGGCACTGATAAGGCTGCATTGATGGGCACTGACCCTTATTTATCTTCAAAGTTCTTTATTTAAAATTTTAGTTTTTTTCCTGAAACTTCTCTCTTAAAATGAAGGTACGTGTTATACGCCGATAAATACGGTATCTCCTAAACGTGCATCATTTGTGACATTTTTACTCTGGATGCAGCCAATGACACCATACTGCGCAGGACCTTCAGAGCTTCGTGCCGGAACTGACAGCGTCAACGCAGCTTGAGCCACTCACACACTCGGAGCAGGCGAGCCCAGAAGAAAGACCAGGGGAAGATGCCAGCCCTCCCAGCTGTGGCAGCGTGCCGCTGGAAGGCTTTACTCTAAGGTAAGTATTTCATATTGTGCTAGTGTGTGATGCATACTATCACATTATGCAATTGCCTTACAGGTGGTTTTTTTTTTTGTTTTGTTTTTTAGAACTGCCGCGGTTTACTACCGCTTTAAGAAGGCTTTATTGTTCTGTGACATTATATGCATCAAACTGCAGCTCATCAAAACTACCACAAGAGGTCACTCTTAAATTAAAAAGTTAAAAGAACTTTATTTTCTAAATTTTATTCATTAGTGCTCACTGAAGTTCATTTTCTAACCCGGCCTACGGGTACATAATGGTAAGGATTTCCAGCTGCTCCAATGGCCAAGTCTGTTATTTAAATAAATTCAGCAATTTTTTTTTTTTTTCGAGCTGTAACACCTGTGGATATAGCACATTTGAAAGACAGTTGTAACAGAGAATTTTTTTCAGCTAAGATAAAAAAAATAAATAAACTGCTATTTACTGTAAAAGGTTTGCTTTAAGTTTTATTTGCTTACTGCAAGTTACCGTATATACAGTATGAAGAAGAAATAAAAGCATATTTTGTCCATCCCCAATCCCCCCCCCCCCATCCCCCATTCCCATTTTGGTCCCTTGGTGTTATGTGAAAGGCTGACAATGGGGCTGAATTACATAGAACCACAATGTCACCCGCAGATATCTACTGCTGTTGCTGTTGTCTGATTTAACCACTTCCTGACCAGGCCATTTTTTGCGATACGGCACTGCTTCGCTTTAACTGACAATTGCGCGGTCGTGCAACGCTGTACACAAATAAAACTGATGTCCTTTTTTTCCCCACAAATAGAGCTTTCTTTTGGTGGTACAGTATTTGATCACCTCTGCGGGGTTTTTTTTTTTGCGCTATAAAACAACAATTTTGAAAAAAAAACAATATTTTTTACTTTCTGCTTTAAAACACATCCAATAAAAAAATGTAAAAAATCTAATTTGTTCATCAGTTTAGGCCAATATGTATTCTGCTACATATTTTTGGTAAAAAAAAACAATAAGCATATATTGATTGGTTTGCACAAAATGTATCGCGTCTAAAAACTATAGGATTGATTTATGGACTTTTTATTTCTTTAATTGTTTTTACTAGCAATGGCAGCGATCAGCAATTTTTTTTTTTTTAGCGGGACTGCGACATTGTGGCGGACAAATCTGACACTAAGTGACACTTTTTGGGGACCAGTGACACCAATACAGTGATCAGTGCTAAAAAAAAATGCATTGTCTCTGTATAAATGATACTGGCAGGGAATGGGTTAACACCAGGAGCAATCAAAGGGATACATGTTCTCCTAGGCCCTAGGGAGTGCTTTCTAACTGTGGGGGAATGCTGTGACTGGAGGAAAACAGAGATCCGTATTTCTGCTCACCATATATAGTCGAGTATAAGCCGACCTGAATATAAGCCGAGGCACCTAATTTTACCACAAAAAACTAGGAAAACTTATTGACTCGAATATAAGCCTAGGGTGAGAAATGCACAGCTACTCTAAGTGGAAAAGAGGGGCAACAATGCCTATTTGCAGCCATAGGTCCCCCGAACTTCAAACTCGGTAGTTAAGGGTTCCTAGATGCCCCCTAGCTGCAGTCAAAATTTGGGGTCTCTGAACCCAAAGGGTCCCAAAATGACATTGCCGCAGATGGACTCAGTTGACTGATTTTGGGGCCCCGTATCTCGGGGCCACTTAGAGCTAGGAACCCCAAATTTAGTATACAAACTAGGGTTGTCCCGATACCGATACTAGTATCGGTATCGGCACCGATACCGAGCATTTGCCCAAGTACCTTTACTCGGGCAAATGCTCCCGATGCTTCCGCCGATACCTGGAAGTCAGCTGTGATCGGCGCGTGGGGGAGTTACAAGCTTCTCCCCCAGCGGCTTTCACCAGCTTTAGTGACATACAGCGGTGATCGCTCACAGCTGACTGTCACTGCATCCTCCTCCATGCCCCCTCCGCTCCTCTGTGCCTCTCCGCTGTCCTCTGCATTCCTCTCTCCTTATCTGTCCCCCTCCGTACTCCCCCTTTGTTCCTCTCTCCTTATCTGTCCCCTCCGTTCTCCCCCTCCGTTCCTCCGTCCTCCCCTCCTTCCTTTGTGTATGGAGAGAGTCAGCTGACTCTGTCCATTCACATAACTGAAACATTCTACTCTCCTGTGATTACGATGTGTCATTTTATGAATGGAGAGGAGCCGCTGTCTTCTCTCCATTCATTCTCAGTGCAGCTGACGCTGCAGAGAAAGGGACTGGGGAATCTCTATCCTCTGTCTCTTTCTCTGTCTCAAGGGGGAGATATCAGAGGTCTGTTAAGACCCCTGATATCTCACCAAAGCCCCCCAAAAGGGCTGATTAAAAAAAAAAAAAAAAAAAAACAATAAAGAATAAAAAAATATTATTGTAAAAAATAAAAATTGTAAAAAAAAACAAAAAAAACACACACACATACAACGTTCACCCCCCCCCCCAAAAAAAAATAGCAAAAAAAAAACCTGTCACGTGACATTAAAAAAAAAGTATCGGTAATCGGTATCGGTGAGTACTTGAAAAAAAGTATCGGTACTTGTACTCGGTCCTAAAAAAGTGGTATCGGGACAACCCTAATACAAACCCAGTGGAACTAGCACCATAACATATCCAAAGCTGGGGTTTCTAGCACCAAGTGGCCCCGAGATACAGGGCCCCAAAAATCGGTTCAGAAAATGTCAAGCACTTTTCTGCAGCAGAGAATGACATTTTCCGAACCTACTTTGGGGCTCTGTATCTCGGGGCCACTTGGTGCTAGGAACCCCAGCTTACCTGTGTATTTTACAAAATTGTCGCTCTTTTTTTTGTTTATAGCGCAAAGAATAAAAACAGCAGAGGCAATCAAATACCACCAAAAGAAAGCTCTATTTGGGGGGGGGACACGTCAATTTTGTTTGGTTACAGCATCGCACGACTGCGCAATTGTCAGTTAAAGCGACGCAGTGCCGTAGCACAAAAAAATGGCCTCGTCAATAAGGGTCCTTAAGTGGTTAAGGGAAATCCCCCCAGTGGGACACAGAGGGCAACCTCCTCCTCCTAAAAAAAAAAGTAATGGTGTTTTTTCTCATTAGATACGGTGCGTTGATTTAACGTATAATTAAAGGCAAAATCTTTTTTTTATAGTTTTGGATAGGGGGGAGAGAATTACAACCCTTGTCAGGTTTTTATTGCTGCCTGTGCCTCTGTTAAGGAGATTCACCCTCTTTATTTGTCTTATGAATTATCTAAAAAGAACCATTATGGAGAGAAAACTCCATTTGTTGTTGCCACCATCCCAAATATATTGTATATGGAAAATGAGTACCATCAAGGATTGATATTCCCATATTTCCAGCCACATGTTGATTTACAGTAGTCTGCTGCTGGGACCTACCTTTTGGGGATCCTTGTGAGGGATCTCTCGAGCCTTGAGGATTTACTTTTTACTTGGTGATTTCCTTCATTCTGGATATGTGTCCCCATTTTTGCTCAGCGCCATCCTAACAATCTTTTTAAAAATATTTGACTCCATGAATGCAGTATTGAGCACCTCCAAGAAGAAGGGATTTATCTTGAATCTCCCGAAACGCGCCGGACCATAGGAGAAGTCCTTTTTTCTCATATGCTATATATGGATATTATGTATCACTTTGTGTATGGTTGTTATCTTTGTCCGTTAGACCCGGTTCACACAGGGGCGACTTGTCAGGCGACTTAGCCGCCTGACAAGACGCGTTCCGTTCTGTACGATGGAACCGTTCTAATAGGAGCGACTCAAGTCGCCCTGACTTGGAAAAAGGTTCCTGTACTACTTTTGGGGCGACTTCAACTTGCATTGACTTTTATACAGAAGTCATTTTGCAAGTCGCCGGGGAAGTCGTGTGCAGGTCGCCTCTGTGAGTCGCGCTGCAAGTCGTGCTGCCCCTGTGTGAACTGGCTCTCACACTGTTTTATGAAATAATACAATTTTTTTATTTTTTGACAATATTGTGTCTTCAAAAGTTCGCCCTTAAAGTCCCTTAGTACCGGGGGTTACTCATTTTCCGTATACTTTATTTGTCTTAGTGACCGTTATCATTGAGTGTAAAAGTAAAAGAAAATTCCAAGTTTTGGGTTGCACCCAGAACAGGAAATAGACTAGAAATCCTAATTGGGGACACTAGTTCTGGTGACAACCAGGCATTTCTTCAATTCCTACTGAGCCTATGTAACAGGAAGTGAAGGGAAATCCCCTCCAATGGGACACAGATGGCAAAAAAAAAAAAATGACAGGAGTTATAAGCCCTCCATTACTTTATCTAAAATGAAGAAAATGTTTTGCGTTTACTTCTACTTTAAAGCCAGAAACAGCCCAACTACATGGAGTTTAGCAAAGATATTTCTCTTACTACAGCTTTCCCTTAACAAAAGAATAAGAAAAGTCATTACAGATGGATTTTAGAAAGGCTGAGCAGTGCTGCATAGCAGAAACACAGACAATGTTTACTGCCTTCCATAAAATACAACTTTGCAACAATTACATTATTCACAGTTCCTAATCATCAGCAAAACAGCCTTGAAAGTGCTTACAAAAGCCTCTTCTCACCTTCACGTCGAGCTTCCTACTGAAAATAAAATATTGGTTATAATGAATATTTATGTACAAAATGTTGCTGTACAATGGGAAAACATCGCTAACTCCAGTTTTACAGTTTCAGAATTTGGTTCCTGAACTATGTAAGGGGCCACCTATTGCAGATCTTAAAGGGTCAGTCCACCTGTTGTAAATATATGGGTGATGACGAATTACTGATATAATTATTACTGTTACTATGGAAAACAGGAGTATGCCAATGCAAACTCCTATATACAGTTCCTTGAAAAAGTATCCATACCCCTTGAAATTTTCCACATTTTGTCACGTTACAACCAAAAACTTAAATGTATTTTATTGGGCTTTTATGTGATAGACCAACACAAAGTGGCACATAATTGTGAAGTGGAAGGAAAATAATAAATGGTTTTCAAAAATGTTTACATATAAATATGTGAAAAGTGTGGCGTGCATTTGTATTCAGCCCCCCCCCTAAGTCAATACTTTGTAGAATCACCTTTCTCTGCAATTACAGCTGCAAGTCTTTTTGGGGATGTCTCTACCAGCTTTGCACATCTAGAGAGTGACATTTTTTGCCACAGATTCTTAATTGGATTTAGGTCTGGACTTTGATTGGGTCATTCTAACACATGAATATGCTTTGATCTAAACCATTCCATTATAGCTCTGGCTGTAGGTTTAGGATCGTTGTCCTGCTGGAAGGTGAACCTCCGTCCCAGTCTCAATTCTTTTGCAGACTCTAACAGGTTTTCTTCTAAGATTGCCCTGTATTTGGCTCCATCCATCTTCCCATAAACTGAAGAAAAGCATCCCCACAACATGATGCTGTCACCACCATGTTTCATGGTGGGGATGGTGTGTTCAGGGTGATGTGCAGTGTTAAGGCCCGTGCACACGATCGGACTTTCCGATGGGAAATGTTCGATGTCAGGCTGTTGGCTGTAAGTCTGACCGTGTATACGATCCACCGGACAATTGTTGTCGGACTTTCCGCCAACAAATGTTGGCTAGCAGGTTCTCAAATTTTCCACCAACAAATGTCTGTTGTCGGATTTTACGATCGCGTGTACACAAGTCCGTTTGATAAAAATCCAAAGTATAAACACGCATGCTCGGAAGCAGAAGCTTGTAAGTCTTGTAAACTAGCGTTTGTAATGGAGAATTAACATTCGTGACGCGGCAAATTATGAAATCTCCAAAAGCAGCGCACAATTCTCTTCTTCTTTAATGGGATAAAAATGAAGCTGCTTTGCTGGTGATACTGATGGAGTTATTGCAAACAAATTTTCAAAGGCTTTTTTTTTCCAGCGATATCAAGAATAATATTATTATGTTTTTGTTTTTTTTTTATTTCGGCAAGTTACCACAACACCATTATCCCCCAGTTTATAAGATCAACTATGTTGGTGTCCCTTGTCAATTTTACATTGTATTTTTTAAAATGTAACTGCCTACTCCCAAACTGTCATTTGAAGTAAAACACATAGCCAAGTATTATTCTCCACAATTTTTTTATTGTGTATTAAAAAAATTAAAAAAATAAAATTAGACATGCTATCTGCCAATAGAACTTAACCAAAAAGTGCATTCTATGCATCCAAAAATATATAAAATATACAAAATCAAATCATTATTCAACCAAAAAAAAAATATTTCAATGCAATAACTCCAAGGCCAATAATAAATAACACGTTATCTCCTCCGATTCCGCAACATGTCTGGTTGACAAACGGCCGTTCAGAAACGAACTGAAAAGCGCTAAATGAAAAACGTGAAAAGAAAAGCGTGAATCAACACTCACCAAACTTCTACTAACATGAAATTAGCAGAAGGAGCCCAAAGGGTGGCGCAAAAGAGCTGAAAAACCACGTAGTACGTCACTACGTTGGTAATTGTTGGCCAACAATTATGTGACTGTGTGTATGCAAGACAAGTTTGGGCCAACGCCCTTCGGACAAAATTCCACGGTTTTATTGGCCAACAATCCGATCGTGTGTACGAGGAATACGTTTTCTGCCACACATAGCCTTTTGCTTCTAGGCCAAAAAGTTCAAATTTGGTCTCATCTAACCAGAGCACCTTCTTCCACATGTTTGCTGTGTCCCCCACATGGCTTCTCACAAACTTCAAACGGCACTTCTTATGGTTTTCTTTCAACAGTGGCTTTCTTCTCGCCGCTCTTCCATAAAGGCCAGATTTGTGTAGTGCATGACTAATGCAGCGTACACACGGTCAGACTTTTCGACCAGACTGGTTCAACGGACGCTGACGGACCAAATCCGGCGGACAATCCGATCGTGTGTGGGCTTCATCGGACCTTCAGCGGACTTTTCCAGTCGCAAATCTGATGGACTTTAGATTTGGAACATGCTTCAAATCTTTATGTCGTAACTCCGCCAGACCCAGAAATCCGCTCATCTGTATGCTAGTCCGATGGACAAAAACCGACGCTAGGGCAGCTATTGGCTACTGGCTATCAACTTCCTTATTTTAGTCCGGTGTACGTCATCACGTACGAATCTGTCGGGCTTTGGTGTGATCGTGTGTTGGCAAGTCCATTCCTTAAAAAGTCAGTCGGAAGTCCGTCAAAAGTCCGTTGAAAGTCCGCTGGAAAGTCTGTCGGACAAGTCCAGTCGGAAAGTTCAACTGTGTGTACGCGGCATAATAGTTGTCCTGTGGACAGATTCTCCCATCTGAGCTGTGGATCTCTGCAGCTCCTCCAGAGTTACCATGGGCCTCTTGGCTGCTTCTCTAATTAATGCTCTCCTTGCCCGGCCGGTTAGTTTAGGTGGACGGCCATGTCTTGGTAGGTTTGCAGTTGTGCCATAATCTTTCTTTTTTCAGGTGATGGATTGAACAGTGCTCTGTGAGATGTTCAAAGCTTGGGATTTTTTTTATAACCTAACCCTGCTTTAAACTTATCCACAACCTGTCTGGTGTGTTCTTTCGCCTTCATGATGCTGTTTGTTCACTAAGGTTCTCTATCAAAAATCCAAAGGGCTTCACAGAACAGCTGTATTTATACTGAGATTAAATTACACACAGGTGCACTCTATTTACTAATTAGGTGACTTCTGAAGGCAATTGGTTCCACTAGATTTTAGTTAGGGGTATTAGAGTAAAGGGGGCTGAATACAAATGCACGCCACATTTTCAGATAAATTTGGAAAACCCTTTATCATTTTCTTTCCACTTCACAATTATGTGCCACTTTGTGTTGGTCTAATACATAAAATCCCAATAAAATACATTCATGTTTTTGGTTGTAACATGACAAAATGTGGAAAATTTCAAGGGGTATAGATAATAATGAACTTTTTCAAGGCACTGTATATGTGTGCAGACCTGGGAACACATGAGAAGACATCTCACTACCAGGATCCAAGAAAGACATAAGACATTGTTAGACTAGTTCACACGGGTGTTTTTTCTGTATTTTTACTGACCCCTATGCGCCCACCTACGTTGTACATGGTGGCTGCTGGGGTCTGTTTACATTGCTTACAATTTTAACTCGCCACATTGAGTTTGACAGGTGACACCACCTGCCAAACTTGCCCTTCGAAGCAGCTAAGACTGTTGCAGCATGGTAGTAATCAATGAAAAATCCTCAGTGGTATTGAAGAATCTACTGGAGTTCTGGAGGGGGCAGTATCGCCTTCTGAATACCTGTAAACTGGCTCTAAACTGCCTTGAACCAGCCATTCACCACTGACTGCTTTTCAGAATGGCGGTAGAGCCTGCTGTCTAAACCCTTAGAGCAGCCATTCTCTACTAGGGTTCCTTGGAAGTCTAGGGTTCCCCCAGAGGTTGCCAAGGGTTCCTTGAGCTAATTGAACGCCAATTTGATGGTGCCTACATAGTTCCAGGTCCAACATCACTTGGTAGAGCCAACAGCATAACATCAATCTTTTTAGCTGACTCTAAGGGTGGGATTCTGACAGCCAATGTAAGGGGGACATTCTTCTCAATGTAAGGGGCATTTTCTCAATACCCCCTGATGGGCTTTTCTTAGCAGAGGTTCACTGAGACCTGAAACTTAAATCAAGGGTTCCTCTGGGCTAAAAAGATTGAGAAAGTCTACCTTAGAGGTTGCAATTCTCCAACATAGGAAATGTCAGTTTAGAGTGGGCTGACCTTTTAATTTTGGTGTTTAGGTTTCTCCAATAATTTTGTAAGAACCCCATGCATCACCCAACCAGCCTGAAGACATCTGGAAAAAGGTAAAAAAAAATGTAAAGCTACAGTATAAGAGTGACTATGAGTTGGGAGAATGGAACTTGGATTTGTGCTTTAATGTTTCCTGAACTATAAAAGAGTTCCTAGTTCCTCCAGAATCTCTTGTACTCCCTTTCCATTCCTTACAGTTCTCTTACAGTACTTGGCCATAATTGTCCATAGGTGGCCAGAGAATGGAGTCAAAAAAGAAATATCACAATTTGTACATACTGAAGCTTTGTCCTGCGCCCCCTAACCCTGTTCTAAGTATCAGCCCACAAGTATTATTATGGTTAAATACACCAGTAAAATTGTCTTTATTTCCTCACATCCTTTGGTGTTCTTCTTATGCTGCAATAGTAAAGTTATAAGCCCAGCAGATCCAGCATTGTCCTCTTCTCGCACCCTACTCTCCTACTTAAGCTCTCTTTCTGTGCCACCACCTTTACTGTTTACGTCATGGGGAGTTGACTGTATGTTCCTGGCAGCCATTCCCGCAACGGCATCAGATATCCATGAATGTGTGACAGCTGGATTTACACAAATGGAAGGTAATGTCTCCTAGGATATCTGATGTCAGTATGCCTGACCTAGGGGAGAATGTGGCAGGGGGAAGAACCAGATACAGATGTAGCACCCTGGTGTTAGGCAGGGTTACTAACAAATTTAGTTTGCTCGGCAGTAACCAGCCTGGCTGATTGGTGGGGAGATCCACTAACCTTTTCCTAAATCTGGGTTTGATGCACCTCTCTTTTGTCACTAGGTGGCAATGTTACCTGTGGCATTAGATTGACAAGAGCTTAGTAAATCGGGACTAGGAGTGGATGGGTTGTCTCAGCCAAATGGCAGGGGTTTCTTTGCCCTTGGCCTGCTACGAGAGCCTATTTATTCGGGAGGTGATCGGGGTCTTTGCCACCTGGACAGCCATCTGGGTGGATGTGTGTTGGAAAGCTCTCGGCTGCTAGACCAGAAGCCTGAGGCCTATCCGGGAGTACCTGGCTGCTAGACGGTCTGAGGCCTATCTAGGTTGGAAGCAAGCAACGCGGGTTGAGGTTTCAGGCTTGGAGCCCAACCAAGTTGCAGGGGGCTCTGCCAGCTGGAGAACCAAGTAGCTGCCACGGGTGAAGGAAAGCAGTTGCCGTCAGGGAAGACCACTCCTGTCGCCAGAAGCAAGCGAGAACCAGAGTCGGAGGTAAATGGGGACATAGTTGCCAGCAAGGGACAATCTCTCCTGTTATCAGAGGCCAGGTTCTGTGGAGACTGAAGAAGTACCAGAGCAGCCTTTTTCACTAGCTGGGGACAGTGAAGAAGTTGGGAAAGCTTCAACAGAGTCAAGCTAGGGATGCAGCGGAACAGTGTGGGTGACACTTGCAGAGGATTCAGCAGGTTAGCTGAAAAGCCAAGTCAGGGACCCAGCAGGACAGTGTGGGTGACACTTGGAAGCCACAGCAGGATAGTTGTGATAGTATGCAGCCCAGCAGGTCAGGAACCATACCAGGCCGCATGCCCTCAGCATGAGGGGATGGGTGCTTTGGGGCAGGGGGGGTGCCCCCCACCCCAAAGCACCTTGCCCCCATGTTGATGGGGACAAGGGCCTCTTCCCATCAACCCTTGCCCGGTGGTTGTCGGGGTCTGCGGGCGGGGGGCTTATCTGAATCTGTAAGCCCCCTTTAACAAGGGGGCCCCCAGATCCCGGCCTCCCCCCCTATGTGAATGCGTATAGGGTACATTTTACTCCTACCCATTCACCAAAAAAGTAGTGTAGTGTTAAAAAATACAGTAGACAGTTTTTGACAAGTCTTTTATTAAAATTATCTTCTTCTCCGCTTCTTCCTACGGTCTTCCTCCATCTTCTCCGGCATCTTCATCCTCCGGGCTTCTCCTTCTCCCGCTGCTTCTTCTTCCGTTCTTATTCTTTCTTCTGTCTTCTTTGTCCAGTGTTCTTCTTCCTCTGCCACCCCTCCCGCCGGCAGTGCAGTCGCTGTAGATCTGAGGGGGACATGCAAGGAAAATAAAAAACAGCATTTTAGCTTGCATATGATTAGATGATAAAATCAGCAGAGCTTCCCCTCATTTCACATCTTCCCCTCAGATCTACAGTGACTGCACTTCCAAGTGCACTTTCAGTGCACTTTCAAGTGCACTTGCAGTGCACTTATAGTGCAAAGTGGATTTGCCTTTAGTAAATAACCCCCACAGTTTTTGATTTCAGCAATATGTGTTGTGAGAATTCGACTGTTCGAGTTAAATGTAAAATTAGAATTGAATTTCAGTCCGAATTTCCGAAATTCGGAATTCTGAGGGTTCGGTAAAATTTGTTTATGTTGTAATTCAAATTCGGGTATTCGGATATATCCGAATCTCCAAATAACGAAAAATGTGTCCGAATATTAATTCGGAAACAAAACGAACCGCACATATCTATTGAGAATATTGGCTGATGCTATCTTTGACCTTTAGCCCCCATTCACACCAAATCCAACTTTGAAATTTGCGCAACCTCACTTGAAGTTGCACAATTTTAAAGCTGCAGATTAGTGTGACTTGGCTGACAATCTGTGCGACTTCATTTCAAATCTGTGCAGCGTCACATTGATTTGAACTGTTCCATTTCTGACAATAGGGTGTGATTGTCATGAGATTTGGACCTGTCAAATCGCATGACAAGTCACACCGGTGTGAACGAGGGGCCTACTGCCAGATGGCTGCTATCTGCTCCATGTGTATGAATACGTCCAACTCCTCTTGTATAACTTATCTGGCCTGTCTGTCTTTATTCATTAAAGCCGAGCTCCATCCAAAAGGGGAAGCTCCACTTGTTTGCTACCTCTCCCCCTCTGCTGCCACATTTTCGGGGGAGGAGGAAGGAGGGAGGAGGAAGGAGCAGATACCTGGCAAAACCAGGTACCCTCTCCCACTTCTGGGTAAGATTTCCGCAATTGTTGTGTGGCGATCTATGAAATTTTTGACCCCTCCTCCTTCCCTTCTGCTGCCTTCTGGGAGACACACAGGTCCCAGAAGACAGCGGGACCATTCAGAAAGCGCAGCGAGACTCATGCATGCGCAGTAGGAGACAGGCTGCGAAGCCGCAAAGGCTTCACTTCCTGTTTCCCTTGGTGAAGATGCTGGCGCCTCCACCAGGAGCTGATGGACGGATTGGCTTTGAGTGCCGACATTGCGCGATCCCTGGACAGGAAAGTGTCCTTATATTATAAGTCAGCAGTTACAGTATTTGTAGCTGCTGACTTTAAATTTTTTTTTTTTCCCAGGCTGAAAAAAAAGCAGCCTCAATCCTGTTTTGGTTTCTGGTATTAAATAATAAAAAACAAAAAAAAAAAGAGTAAATGACAGCACCACGCATCCGCAATACACAAGTGTGAAAAACGTAGGAATTTCCCATCACTTTTGAGAGATTAGATGAAAATGACATAGTCAGAGTGAAGTCAGAGGGTGTGAACTGTATAGTTATTCCAGGTAAGTGAAAAATATTTAAGCATTTGGATCAGAATGACAGCCAGGCAACTAACATTCTCGAAAGGAAAGGTCAGCGATAGGTGTACTATTAATAGGTTTTTATACACCTGCATGTTTTTCTCCCATACTTCCAGTAGGTGGCGCTAGTAAGCTGCGCGCTGTTTGCTTCCGCTCATCTCTTTCCTATGAGAAGCAGTATAGAATGACTTGTGTGCATTGTAATCCTCCAAATCCACTAAAATACATCCAGCTACTGAGAGTATGCTAACCAGCTTCAGAAATCGTTACCAAGTATCCTGTGGCAATGAGGGCTGAGCGTTACCTCTGCAGACCAGGCTGTTCGATTTCCCCCTTTGGCGCAGTATTTACCAGTAATTCAGACATGAAGAAAGCCGTCCTTCACAATGTTCTAGAAGAAAACACCCGATCAAGTACATTTTTTTTTCTTTCCTGGTGCCAACATTGCAACATACTAAACCACATGTATGCTGC
The DNA here is from genome assembly GCF_042186555.1 of Aquarana catesbeiana. NCBI lineage: Eukaryota > Metazoa > Chordata > Amphibia > Anura > Ranidae > Aquarana > Aquarana catesbeiana. The sequence goes on along the minus strand of NC_133327.1, from coordinate 660,512,203 downwards.
CATGGATTAGCGCCAGGAAAGGAAAATTACGGTAAGTATTTAATACAATTTTCCATTTTCCTGATGCCAACATGGCAGCATACATGTTAGTGTACTGCCATCGACTGGTGCCAGGAATGGAAAATTGCGGTAAGTATTCAATCCAATTTCTCTTTTTTTAGGCCTTTTTCATAGGGCAGCCAGATGGCGGTAAAAACAGGCAGTCGAGCCCCCGACCACCTAAAACCCAACATACAGGGGGGCAGTATTCATGCTGAGGACGTCATGCTTTGCATAGCAGCAAATTGTCAAGTTGAACAGGACTGCATTGCTACTGCATAGCAAACGCTTGGCTTATGAAAAAAAAGCACAAGCATTCAGGAGGTGGGAAGATTGCATGTACATGGCAAGATGTTCTCTGCTGTAAATGAAGGGCATGTTACTAGGCTATTTTCTCTCCAGGTCAAATGTTGTTCATTCATAAAGAATTGAGTGAATCAGTAATATACTGCTTTATAAACTAACAATCATAGGAAATCAATACTATGAGCGTCACCTCCATCTAGAGTTTATTTTTTTATTTTTTTTATTCGCTCTATTCAGAATTATAGTGGAACTAATGCGGCTAATCCAATGCGGCTAATCAGCTGCTGCTGCCATCTTCGGTAAGGGAATCAGGAAATGAAGCCTTGCGGCTTCACTTCCCAGTTCCCTACTGCGCACGCGCGAGTCTCGCTGCGGAATCCGAATGGTCCCTGCTGTCTCTGGGATCTGTGTGCGTCCCAGCAGACAGCGCGGGGGGATGGGAAGAGGCGTAGACTCCTGTGGGTGTCTATGCCCGGAAGTGGGTGCAAATCTGCACTTCTCTCCCCCCTGAAAGGTGCCAAATGTGACACCGAAGGTGGGGAGGCTTCAGAAAAGTGAAGGTTCAATTTTTGTATGAACCTCGCTTTAAAGACCCCATGTCTCTCCATAAATAGTATATATAAAAAAAGTGTTGTGCTGTCATATAAATAGTGCAACAATTAACACACCTAATATATTTTGTGATTCATTCAAAAGTCCAAAGGAACAAATTATATAATGTCCTGAAAACACCATAAAGTCCATAGAGCGATAAAAATAAGGTGCAATGTCCTCCAGTTCTTATTTTTAAGTGCAACACTTAGTGCTCCCCATAGGAAAAGAGCAAAATATCTGCTTACCAGATTGATAGACCTATCAAGGTCTGTACTCCCATCTGTGAGCTTTACCCCTCACACTAGGTATAGGCAATGCTGTATCCTGGCCTAGGCCGACAAGGCCCAGACCTAGGGCAGCACTTTGCAGGGGGGCAGCACAGAAAGAGTCCCCGCCGCCTTGCGCTACACTGTTAGTGTGGCACCAGTCTTATGGGGCGGACTGGGCTGAGAGGCAAATTAGTCTAGCACCCCCATAAAGCGGCCGCACTGCTTCCGGTATGCGGGCGGCTGGCATTCCGCAACTGGGGGGGGGGGCGCCACTTCTAATTTTGACTGTTCTATCATCCTGGACCACAAACCTTCCTCACTGTGCTATATGTTTTCTGCTGCACCATTGGCATGGTTATATCTTCTTAGTCCTCTCCATAAAATTATCGGAAATTTGTGCTTAAAGTAGAAATATAGGCAACACTTCTTTTTTCATTTTGGATAGAATAAGGGAGCCCCTGTCAGTTTATGTCCCATTGCAGAGATTTCCCTTCAAACAGGAAGTGAGAGGAAATCTATGCAAATTAAGGGAATCCACCCCCCCCCCCCGGCCCTCAGAACTAGTGTCCCCACTTGAAAATTTCAGGGTGGGTCTTAAACAGCAAGAGTGTGGCCTTAACAGGAAGGGGTGGGTTATATTTAAATTAGGGGGTGCAGGAGTTTAGTCAGGCCTAGGGCAGCACAAAACCTAAATACACTACTGGGTATAGGCTACATCAGCTTATCCAGCCGCCTTATGGAAACTGATGATGGAAACCACCAAAGATATATGTCCTTAAGGTATCCTCAGGAATCAGTCATGCGATATTACAATGAGAAAAGAGAAAACTCACTGCGTAGCTTCCAGATAAAAATTAGGAGTTTAATAAAGGTTCTTACAGCAGCAAAGTAAAAACAGGCATTTGGAAATCAAACAAACCATCCCACACCCACCACGGGTGTCACAAGTCTTCTGTGTACTGCCTCACATATTTATTTATAATCATATTTATTTCCTCTAATAATAACTATATATATATATATATATATATATATATATATATATATATATATATATATATATATATATATACATATACACAGTATCTCACAAAAGTGAGTACACCCTCACATTTTTGTAAATATTTTATTATATCTTTTCATATGACAACATTGAAGAAATGACACTTTGCTACAATGTAAAGTAGTGATTGTACAGCTTGTATAAATTTGCTGTCCCCTCAAAATAACTCAACACACAGCCATTAATGTCTAATCGGCTGGAAACAAAAGTGAGTACACCCTTAAGTGAAAATTTCCAAATTGGGCCCAATTAGCCATTTTCCCTCCCCGGTGTCATGTGACTTGTTAGTGTTACAAGGTCTCAGGTGTGAATGGGGAGCAGGTGTGTTAAATTTGGTGTTATCGCTCTCACTCTCTCATACTGGTCACTGGAAGTTCAACATGGCACCTCATGTCAAAGAACTCTCTGAGGATCTGAAAAAAAGAATTGTTGCTCTACATAAAGATGGCCTAGGCTAAAACCCTGTCCTGTGCTCTGATGAGACCAAGATAAACTTATTTGGTTCAGATGGTGTCAAGCGTGTGTGGCATCAACCAGGTCAGGAGTAGGGATGAGCTTCGAGTTCGAGTCGAACTCATGTTCGACTCGAACATCGGCTGTTGTGACGTCAGAAGGGGGCGGGGTTACGTAACGAGTGACCCCGCCCCCTTCTGACATCACGGGAAATGCCACAGGGAAGTCCCATCAAGTCCCAGTGCGTCAGAGTTATTTAAGAACCGTTAGAAGAGGAGAAGCATCACACAGCGGGGGCCTCCCTCCATGCCATCATAGTTGCGGAGCGGCCCGAGGAGAAGAAGGGAAGAAGACGCCGACGCGTGGAGGAAGATGCCGGACGAGAACACCGGAGGAAGAACCAGAAGGACCAGAAGAAGAAGAAGAAGAAGAAGAAGATGGAGGAAGAAACCGAAGGAAGATAGAAGATAGAAGAAAGAAGATAGAAGAAAGAAGAAGCATTTAAATAAAGGAATTGTCAAAAACTGTCTCTTGTCATTTTTAACATTTTTGACAGTTTTTTTGTGAAATGGTAGGACCATTTCACACAGGGGGAGGGCCAGGATCTGGGGGTCCCCTTGTTAAAGGGGGCTTCCAGATTCCGATAAGCCCCCCGCCCGCAGACCCCCACAACCACCGGGCAAGGGTTGTGGGGATGAGGCCCTTGTCCCCATCAACATGGGGACAAGGTGTTTTGGGGGGCTACCCCAAAGCACCCTCCCAGTGTTGAGGGCATGTGGCCTGGTACGGTTCAGGAGGGGGGGGGGTGCTCTCTCGTCCCCCCTCTTTTCCTGCGGCCTGCCAGGTTGCGTGCTTGGATAAGGGTTTGATATGGATTCTTGGGGGGACCCCACGCCATTTTAAAAAAAAATTTTGGCGCGGGGTTCCCCTTAAAATCCATACCAGACTTGAAGGGTCTGGTACAGATTTTGAGGGGGACCCCACGCCATTTTTTTAAAAATTTTGGTTCGGGGTTCCCCTGTGGGGAATTCCCATGCCGTTTTTATCAATGAACTTTTATGTGTATTGTCGGACCAGCAATTCATTAATAGCCGCGAGTAGTTTTAAATGACTTTTTTTCCTTTGAAATGTCATTTTGCTGTCAGACTGTTCTAAACACGGGAAACATGCGCCCCTTTACAGGCATACTATAGACACCCCACAGGTACGAAATTTAAAGGGATATTACACTTTTATTGTTTCACTTTAAGCATTATTAAAATCACTGCTCCCGAAAAAAACGGACGGTTTTAAAACTTTTTTTTGCATTGATCCATGTCCCCTGGGGCAGGACCCAGGTCCCCAAACACTTTTTATGACAATAACTTGCATTTAAGCCTTTAAAATTAGCACTTTTGATTATTCATGTTCGTGTCCCATAGACTTTAACGGTGTTCGCATGTTTGAACAGATTTTTTGCTTGTTCGCAAGTTCTGGTGCGAACCGAAGGGTTTTCGGCTCATCCCTAGTCAGGAGTACAAAGACAAGTGTGTCTTGCCTACAGTCAAGCATGGTGGTGGGAGTGTCATAGCCTGGGGATGCCTGAGTTCTGCCGGCACAGGGGAGGTAAAGTTCATTGAGGGAAGCATGAATGGCAACATACTGAAGCAGAACATGATCCCCACCCTTCGGAGACTGGGACACAGGGCAGTAGACCAACATGATACGATCCCAAACACACCTCCAAGACGACCACTGCCTTGCTAAAGAAGCTGAGGGTAAAGGTAATGGACTGGTCAAGCATGTCTCCAGACCTAAACCCTATTGAGCATCTGTGGGACTTCCTCAAACGGAAGGTAGAGGAGCGCAAGGTCTCTAACATCCACCAGCTCCGTGATGTCATCATGGAGGAGTGGAAGAGGACTCCAGTGGCAACCTGTGAAGCTCTGGTGAATTGCATGTCCAAGAGGGTTAAGGCAGTGCTCCAAAATAATGGTGGCCACAAAAAATTATGACACTTTGGGCCCAATTTGGACATTTTCACTTAGGGGTGTTCTCACTTTTGTTGCCAGTGGTTTAGACATTAATGGCTGTGTGTTGAGTTATTTTGAGGGGACAGCAAATTTACACTGTTATACAAGCTGTACACTCACTACTTTACATTGTAGCTAAGTGTCATTTCTTCAGTGTTGTCACATGAAAAGATATAAAATATTTACAAAATGTGAGGGGTGTACTCACTTTTTTGAGATACTGTGTATATAGTATATATCCTCAAGAAAGAATCGGTGAATTTGCTGTGATGGATCGTTCATGGCAGCGGCAGAGGTTTGCTGGTATAACTGAACATTTACACAGCAATTTAGGTTGAAAAAGAAAATATGTCTATGGAGATCAAGCCCTGGTAAATGAAAAGCTGAGAGCCCTGGGCCTTGTCTCTGTATTTCTAGTGAATCAGAGGAAAGCTGCTGCATTTACAGGACCCGACCTGCAAACACCTCATTTACCAAAGGAATTGCTACAAGAAAAACCCATTAAAATGTATTGCACACGGATGGGAACTCCCCGCTATGCTTCCCTCCGAAGACTAAGGACTCCGTATTTATACGGATTTACATACATTTATTTCATCCTGTTATAGAATAAATAGTATTATAGTGATTAGTTTTATTTAGTCAATAAATTAAATATCAGCACCTTTTCCTCATAGGATCTTGGTGCTGATAGATGGAAACTTCGGCATCTGGCATGTTTATGGCTGGGTACACAATGGGGTTGATTTACTAAAGGCCAATAGACTGTGCACCTTGCAAAGTGCAATTGCACTCTGCAAGGGCAGTTGCTCCAGAGCTTAGTAAATGAGGTTCACTTTGCAAAAACTATCCAATCACAGGAAAATTAAAAAAAATGCATTTTTGCTTCAACATGATTGGTTGATAAAAGTTAGCAGAGCTTCTGCTTATTTACTAAGCCCTGGAGCAACTGCTTTTGCAGAGTGCAACTACACTTTGCAAAGTGCACAGTCTTTTTGCCTTTAGTAAATCAACCCCATAATCTTCGCATTCAGCTCACAGCAGGGTTCCGGCGCGTCCCCGTTCACCGTTTCAGCTCCAATTTCAGCCCGAATTTTTGGCTGAATTCGGACCCACCTGAAACAGACCAAAAGACCACCGGAGCCACAGCGGAGATATGTCAACTGGCTCAATAGAGAGCCGGTCATACGCCTCTGAAAAACAATCCAAAAGCAGATCACTTTTCAAAGACAATTTCTCCACATGTCTGAATCTAGCCTTAGGGAGGTTCACTCACCCTACTTGTCCTGGTTACCATTGTCACCGGGACCAAAATTGGGGAAAAATCCAAATTCATAATCTGTCACCAGAAAAGGAATAGAATGGAAATCTTCTAATGAGGGGTCTTGTTCCAGTGACCACTGACTAAGATGGCATTGCCCTCACTTTGGGGAGATTTCTCCTGTTGTGTCTACAGATCAGGGACTGAAAAGAAATCTCCCCAGTAGGACACAAATCGCAAAAAAAAAAAAAAAAGTTACAGAGGGTTTAACCCTTCGTAACTTTATTAAAAAATGAAGAAAAAAAAACATTGCTTCAGATTTACTATAATACTATTCCATTGTGTGGTAAATTGAGCGTTAAAGTTTGCTGCGTTAAAGTCGTTCTTTCATTCAAAATGAGCCGCCAACACACAGCAGCAAACAAAAAAATATCCCTGCAAAATTATTTAATGCGGCTAATGTGAGTCATGTTTATTGAGGTGTAATACTAAAGGAATGGGACTGCAACGCATGGCATGAATCGTCATTACCGCGCTTCCCCTCGGCTTCAATGAATGGCTTCGCTGTTTACCAACAAAGCCATTCAGTGTACAAAGACAAGATCCTCATTTACAGTAGGTGTTTTCAACAAGGAATTACTTTTTATTTATTTATCTATTCATGGTACGTTAACCACCTGACTTCTGGAGGGTTTTACCCCCTTCATAACCAGGGCATTTTTTTGCTATTTAGCACTGACAATTGCGCGGTCACGCAACGCTGTACCCAAACGAAATTTACATAATTTTCTTCCCACAAATACAGCTTTCTTTTGGGGATATTTGATCACCGCTGGGTTTTTTATTTTATTATATGAATAAAAAAAGACCGAAAATTTAGAAAAAAAAACAACAATATGTTCTACTTTCTGTTATAAAACATATCTAATAAAAAAAAAAAAAAAAATTGAATTTCTTTTTAAATGTAGGCCAAAATGTATTCTGCTACATGTCTTTGGTAAAAAGAAAAATCACAATCAGTGTATTACAGTGGAACCTTGGTTTACGAATAACGAGCGCTTTGAAAGACGGGCAACTTTTTCTTTTTTTTTAATTCTGACTTGGTTTGTGAGTGTTGTCTGGCAAAACGAGCAGAATTCAAGCTGATGGGGTGTACAGTACCACATTTGGCCAGAGGTGCGGGGGTGCCGGGGACACTCGGAGCGGTTCGGAGCAGTTTGGAAGTACTCAGAAATACTCCGTTCCCGAGTGTTTCCGAGCCTTTCCGAGGCTTTCCGAGTTCAGCCGAGTATTTCCGAGGCTCTCCGGCGCCCCCCCCCCCCACCTCTGGCCACATGCGGTATTGTATGTAATAGAAGTCAATGCGGAACTAATTATCTTCGTTTCAATTGACTTCTATGGGGAAAACACGCTTTGATATGCGAGTGCTTTGGATTACAAGCGTTCTCCTGGAACGGATTATGCTCGTAATTCAAGGTTTCACTGCAATTGCTTTGTGCAAAAGCTTTAGCGTCTACAAACTATCATTATATATATATATATATATATATATATATATATATATATATATGCGACTTATAGTGTGACTGTAATAGGGTAAACTGGCGCTAAAATATGCTATCTGGGAGGGTCACTAACTAACACTGACGTCATTAGGGACACTAATACATTGCTCGGGAATAGTACTGTACATGACACTGTACTAATAACGCTGGTAATCAGGGAGTTAACTGTGTGCCTAACAATGTGTAATGTGTACTGCTTTTACTTTTTGATCTGTCTGTTTTTTCCCCCTGCTTTTCAGGGAGAAGAAACAGCCAGATTGCCGTTACCACCTACTCACAGTCAGTGGCAGCTGGTGCTCAAATTTCTTGGGGGATGCCCCCATCCAGCCAACTCCCCCCCCAGCCAGTCATCTGACCACCACCAAATCAACCCACCCACTCCCCATCGCTTGATTGATCGCCGCTACCCTCGCACCACCCACCCACCCCCCACGTCGATTGCTCGCTTGCCCACCAACTCCACACTTATCTTCATCCCTGCGTCTCTCTCTCTCCAAGTTCCAGCTCCAAGTCTCAGCAGTCTCCTCCCGGCCAATCAGGAATCCCGGCCAAAGGGGTCTTAGGACTCCTGGCCAATTGTTCTCAAGATTCGCATCCTGATTGGCCAGGAGGAGAAACAGGAAGACATTAGCAAATTAATATTCGCTAATGTCACACAACTGGGTGGGCTCAGAGCGCAGTGCTCTGTGCCTCGAGCCCACCCTTTTTTGAAGCCAATTAGAGCCTCAGGCACTAGTCACCTGCTTCCAAAAAAAAAACCAAAAAAAACAAAACGTTGAAATCCATGTGTCCGGGCGCCCTGCATGTAGCTTAAGGGGCCGGATGCATGGATAAGGGGGTGGGGGGGCGTCGCCCATGCGCCTTGCATGAGCGGCCGTCACTGCTCACAGTGTATTTACTATGAGCGGTCAGCAGGTTGCTAAAATATAAAATAACAATCAAACACCAATCAAAAGAATGAAAAGCAAAAAAGCAACTGTGCACGCTCTTTCAACCTTTTTAGCTCGCCAATTGGACTCACCAAAAATAGTAAATAAAACCTCAGAGCCAAAGGACCTGTCTACATGCGCACTGCATTTAACGCATGTGTGATAAGATGTGTTTTGCCTTAAGGCAGCCCATTCAAATGAATGCACCAAAAAAGGGATGAATGCAATATTTTTAACAGTACCGTGCACCACAATACACAGGGGTTGATTTATTAAAACTGGAGCATGCAAAATCTGGTGCAGCTGTGTATGGTAGCCAATTAGCTTCTAACTTCAGCTTGTTCAATTAAGCTTTGACAAAAGAAAAAAAACAAAAACTGGAAGCTGATTGGTTTCTGTGCAGAGTTGCACCAGATTTTGCACTCTCCAGCTTTAGTAAATCAACCCCACAGTGTGTTGCAAAACAGAAGTATTGAGCTGAAATTCACAGGCGTAACTCAGCATGAATCAAAACAAACAAAACCATTCAGAGCTCTAAAAAACTTTAAGGGACCATTTACACCTCTGTTCTGGTACATTGTGGTATTGCAACACAGTTCATGCGTTCAGCATGTTGTGGTGTCGTTTATATTGGATGGCGTCCCAGTTCACTAAGCCAACAAATCTCTGATACACAAGTGTTGCAGTGCAGCACGATATATAGTAACATCCAGGGCTTTTTTTCTCAAACAATAGGTGCTGGAACTCAACCACGACCCTCTAAAACCCCTGCCCCCACACACACCCTCCAAATCATATCAAATAGTGGGTGTGGTCATATTTCACAAACAGTAGAAGGGTCTTAAAGGGGCATTAAATATCAGTATTGCATTACATACAGCGAGCAGAGAGCTGTCACTTGTAAACACAGAAACCAGACTTCTGTGTTTACAAGTGATTGTGGTGAGCAGGCACCAAAGAGTCTGAGCCAGAAGTGGTGGAACTGAGTTCCACCAAGTTCCCCCTGAAAAAAAGCCCTGGTAACGCCGTATTGTGCATTGTGATGTTTAACCTGTTCAGATCCGCGCTATTGCCAAATGACGGCAACAGCGCGGACCTACATTGCCGGGACTACGTCTATTGACGTTGTCCCGTGCACGAGCGGCCTGCGCGCCCCCTGCAGGGCGCGCGCGGCGTGCTCGGTGATCAGCGAGTTTATGAGACTCGCCTGATCACAGATCAGAGTAAGGGGTCGGTCCCGACCCCTTACCACATGATTAGCTGTCAGCCAATGACAGCTGATCATTTGATGTAAACAGAGCCGTTAATCGGCTATTTTTCCTCCTCGCACTGACAGCATGAGGAGGAAAAAAAACCCCGATCACCGGCGGCCGTGAGAGGGACATCAGTCCCTCTCACGGCGACCATCTGCCCCCTGCCAATGACACAGCAATAGGCAGCAGTGCTGCCTACCAGCGTCACCCATCACTGCCCACAGTGCCACCCATCAGTGCCACCCATCAGCGCCCACAGTGCCACCCATCAGCCCCCACATCAGTGCAACAACAGTGCTGCACATCAGTGCCACCTATCAGTCCCCATCAGTGTCACCTACCAGTGCCCATCAGTACTGCCCATCAGTACTGCCCATCAGTGCCCCCCATCAGTGCCCCCCATCAGTGGTACCTATCAGTGCCACCTATCCATGCCACCCATCAGTGCCAGCCATCAGTGCCGCCTTATCTGTGCCCATCAGTACCTTCTTATCTGTGCCCATCAGTGCCGCCTTAACTGTGCCTATCAGTGCCGCCTTAACTGTGCCTATCAGTTCCGCCTTAACTGTACCTATCAGTGCCGCCTTAACTGCCTATCCGTGCCCATCATTCATTAACCTCCCTGGCGGTAATCCCAAGTGTGGCTCGGGGTGAATTTTCAGTACCAAAAGGGGTAACCCCGAGCCACACTCGGGATCGCATCACAGGATCCAGGCAAAGTTACTTACCTTGTCCAGAAATTGTTACAATGTTTAGACTTAGTTCCACTGCTAAAGAATGTTGTGATTCTTGGCAGACTGCCCGTTTTTTTTTTTTCTTCCTTTCTTTTGACTACTGTGGCTTTAGCAGAGCAGAGAGTATTCTCTGCATAGAAAGAATCGGGAAATACTTTTGTCAAGATCGCGGGAAAAAATTGCGACTCTTGAGGATTAATCGTGCAGCTCTAATGGGCGGGAACAAAGCTAATGCAATCTGCACTCAATTAGCTTAATTGGATGACATCCAAGACATCAGGGGTCTCATTAAAGAGAACCTGTCACTAAAAAAATGCATCACATAGAGGACTTTTTGTCTCCATGTGGTTAAAAATAAAGTTTAGTTTAAAAAAAAAATGTAAAAAAAAATGAAAGTTACACCCAAGCATTTAAATTCCCCCCCTCCTCAAAAAAATAATAGTTTTGAGCCCCCCCCCCCCCCCACATACACCCATGTACAAAAATAAATGAAGGCATCAGGGGCACTTACTTGTGAAAACGTCAATTGCACTATATATGTCCCACATATCATCACACATGCCAGAGAGAGATCAATAATTTGACGCCCATTATTCATGGTTAGCTCTGAAATGATGACCTGTAGTGGCTGTTAAAGCGTCACATATGGAAAATATAGGGTACAGAAGTATGTTGCCGTTGCATGGGCGTACGGAAATTTAAGGCGTGACATGTTGGGTATCTATTTACTCGATGCAACTTCATCTTTTATATTTTACATAAGAATTGGGTAACATACTGTGTTTATGTGCCCTAAAACTTTAGTGTATTTTTTTTTTTTTACTGAAATTCTGGCCTTTATAAACTGTTGCACTAATATTGTGTGAACTAAAAAATTGAAAGTACCAAAATTGAAAGTGAAATTGAGAGTACCAAAATTGAAAGTATTTTATTCTCCAGGGGTGTCCACTTTCAGAAAGTACAGTATAGAAAGTTTAGGGGTTTTATGTAATCTTTCGGCTTACATTTTTTTTTTTTTTTTTTGTAAGTGTGTGCAAAAAAGCTCTGGCAGCGAACAGGTTTCCTCCAATAAATATGGAATCTGCCATTGCTGAGTTATTATAGTGAAAATGTTAGATATCTGGCTGTCAGCTGACCAACTGGCGTTATTGTTCGGAGTCATTGACACGTATACAAATAAGGACATTTGACTTTCCTCATCTACTTGTAGAAGGTCGGTGCCTCTGAAGTAATTGAACGCCAGGGAAGAGCCAGGCAACTGGCATTATCAGAAGACGATTGGCTATGTCAGCCCTCATATTGGTCTTGGGGGAATGTTAACTTATAAAGACAACCATTAAAATGAACCCATTATATTCGCTCAGCTTTCTATTGGTGACAGACAAGAAGACTTGTGTTACCTTTTACCCTGGGATAGAATTTAGGAAGCTGTTATGTGTTGAACACTAGAACTTTTAATTATTCATATTTATTAACATTTCACTAATTGGATTATGGATGATCAAAGTAAAATGATTTGGCTATGAATGACATTCTCTTTAAAACGTCCTTGGCCTTGCCTTGTGAAATATTTAACTCTGCAATAGCCAACCAGAAGGAGGGACCTGCCAGAGGTATCTGTACACCTCAACCCCCGGAGAAAACATTTTTTTTAGTTAGATCGAGTGGGGAAGGTTCAAAATCTCGGTCAGGTTTTCTAGTTCTCTGTGTTGACCTGGTACATGGGTTGTCACTGGGGACAGGAAGTTAGGGTAAATCTTCTTAATGGAGACACAAACAGCAATAAAAAAATATGAAGGGGTGTATTTATAAAAAAAACACACAAATTGCAGAGCTATTTGTTCTGCAAGACTGCATTCAATCTCTGTGAATGCTTGCAAAAATTGAACGTTATTTGGATATTTTCTCTCTAGGTTCAAAGATCATTCATGAAGAAAAGAGTGAATCAGGAAAATCCAGCCTTATGGCCACTAGATGGAGCTGACAGTGTCAGCAGGGGGCCTCAGAAGAGGAGATTCAGGGCGGCTATATGCACTACAATTGCACAAAGCAGGTAAGTATAATATGTTTATTATTTTAATAAAAAAATGCATTAAGAACCACTTTAAAGAAACCTTTTCATTAATGTGATATTAAAGGTTACATTTATAAAAAAAAATAACAAACATCTTATACTTACCTGCTCTGTATAATGGTTTTGCACAGAATCACCCTGAATCCCTTCTTCTGGGGTCCTCCACCGGCGCTCCTGGCTCCTCCTGTTCTCCGAGTTTCCCCGTAGGTATGGGGCACTGGTGCGTGCTCGCTCCCAAGCCACGCTCTGTGTGTCCATAAGGTCATATATATATAGAAGCAATACTTCTACATACATATAACAGCTTCCTACTGTCAATGGTTTCTAAGAAAGCAGCAAGTGCTTGCACCCACCACATCCCCAGAAACCATCAACATTTTCTTACATGACTTGGATTTAATGGTACCAACAGGATCAGTCGTGCGCACTGGGTCATCGGGTATTTTGTTTTTAGTAAGGCAGCGGACATCATGATTGAAGATGGATTTACAATGAGGGACATTTTTTTGGAGATGTTTAATAAAGGACTTGCCAAACGTTTGGGTGTCTTTATTTCTGGCTTACAGCTTTTCTTTCTTTTAAGAGTAGGGGTATTATTATTAAAGCTGGCTTCTGAATACTTATAAGACCCCCGCCTGCAGACCCCCCACAAGCACCGGACAAGGGTTGTAGGGAGGAGGCCCTCATCAGCATGAGGACAAGATGCTTCGCCATGGAGGGTTCCCATTGGCAAGGTATCCCCCCATGTTGAGGGCATGTGGCCTGGTATGGTTCAGGAGGGGGTCACATGCTTGCCTGCCCCTTCTTGGCCAGCCAGGCTGCATGCTCAGATTAGGGTCTGGCATTGATTTTTAGGGGACTTCACAAGTTGTTTTTTTGTGTGAATTGAAATCTATATGGTTTAGATCTCCTTGGGGTCTTCACACATAACTTTTTTTCACAAGAGTTTCCCCCTTACCATCCATACCAGGCTCAAAGGGGGGGGGGGGGGGGGGGGGGGGTGTCGGATTTAGTAAATTAGAGAGTGCAAAATCTGGTGCAGCTCTGCAAAGAAAACAATCAGCTTCCAGGTTTTAGTGTCAAAGCTTAATTGAACAAGCTGAAGTTAGAAGCTGATTGGCTACTATTCACAGCTGCACCAGATTTTTCACTTCAGGTTTTAGTAAATCAACCCCAAAGGGTCTGGTGTGTATTTTTGGGGGGATTCTAGGCAATTTTTTTTTCATTCTTGCTGTAGGATATGGTAGAACAAAAGTGACATTTACAAAATACATAGCAGACCCTTGGATGGGGCTGTGCATTTTTTCCCCCTTAAAGTGGTAGTAAAGTCTTCTTTTTGACTTGTACCTACAGATAAGTCTATAATAAGGCTTACCTTTAGGTACAGTGAATATCTTCTAAACTTGCAATGTTTAGGAGATATTCACACTGGATGCAGCAAGTGACGTCACCGGCGCATGCACTCTGAAGGGACGGCGTCCATCCCTTCAGAGCTCTGTCCTGCATGCAGAGTGACATCATCACGGCTCGGCCAATCAGACGGCTGGAGCACTTGAAGACTGGGGGAAGATGGGAGCCCTGTCAGTGGTGACAGCACACCGCAGGAGGACTTCCTTCCAAGGGAAGTATTTCATAATTTGCTAGTATGGAATGCATTCTAGCACATTATGCCATTGTGTTGTAGGGTTTTTTTTTTTTAACTGGTTGCCACCTGCCCACCGTCAAGTGACGGCGGGGTGGTGCAGCGAGGCGAACGCGGCTGTGTCGTGTTGCTAGAACACGGCACGACCCCGATCTCTGTAAAGAGCTGTGTCTGCGGCTCCTTAACCATGTGATCGGCTGTGTCCAATCACAGCCGGTCACATGTAAACAAAGAAGTGCCGGTAATCGTCGCTCCTCGCCTCACACTGACAGAGTGTGTGGTGAGGAGAGCCAATCAGTGGCATCTCCACGCAGGGGGACATGTAGGAATGTAATCAGAGCACTGATCATCAGTGCCCTGATTACAGTATAGTGTCACCATACAATGCCCACCTGTTCCCACCAATGCCAGCAATGAGTGCCCACCAGTGGCAGCAATCAGTGCCCACAAGTGCCTCCAATCAGTGCCCATTAGTGATGCCAGTCAGTGCTGGCAATCAGTGCCGCCCATCAGTGCCACACATCAATGCCCATCAGTGCCCTTCAGTACCGCCTATCCGTGCCGCCTATCCGTGCCGCCTATCAGTGCCCACCAGTGCCACCTATCAGTGCCCACCAGTGCCACCTATCAGTGCCCATCAGTGCCTACCAGTGCCACCTATTTGTGCCCATCAGTGCCGCCTATCGGTGCTCATCAGTGCTACATATCAGTGCCCATAAGTGCGGCATATTCGTGCCTCTTCATCAGTGCCACCTCATCAATGCCCATAAGTGCCGCCTCATCAGTGCCCATAAGTGCCACCTCATCAATGCCCACCAGTTCAGCTTATCAGTGCCTATAAGTGCCACCTCATCAATGCCCACCAGTCCAGCTTATCAGTGCCCATAAGTGCCGCCTCATCTGCGCACATCAGTGAAGGTGAAAAATCCTTACAAAATTTACTGACAGAAAAAAAGTAAAAAACATTTTTTTTTTCAAAATTTGGGGTTTTTTTTTTTGTAAAAAATAAAAAACCCAGCAGTGATTAAATACCACCAAAAGAAAGCTCTATTTGTGTGAAGAAAATGATAAAAAATGTGTGTTGGGTACAGTGTTCCAGGACCGCGCAATTGCCACTCAAGGTGCGACAGCGCCGAAAGCTGAAAAATGGCCTGGGCAGGAAGGGCAAAAGGTGTGGTTTACTATCTTTTTATTTACCTGCAATTTTAAAAAGAATTAAAAATACTCTTTTTCCTTTGTAAATGTCAGCATTTAGCATTTAAAAAAATCACTGCTCCTAGCTGAATGGAATTTTATTTATTTTTTTATTCTTTTTGCATTGGTACATGTTCCCCAGGGCAGTGCCCACCCATACACTACTTTTGACACCTATTAGCCCAGGAAATTGGCATTTTTAAATCGACAGATTCAGCTCCCATTGATTTCAAGGCGGTTCAGGTTCGGCAGCTGAACTTTTTTAAAGTTTACTGAACAGCATTCGAACCAAACTCAGGGCATCTCATCTCATCCCTAGTAAACAACAGACAGTACATATTTCAGGAACCAAACCTGTGTATTTCTACGTTCCCCCGGCCTAATCGTGTCATGTGTATCGCTCCATAGCCCCTTCTAATAAAAAAATCTCAATATCATCTATGCTCTGCAAATGTCATCTCACTTATTACATCTCAATGCTGACATTTCGGGTTTATCTTTTTGGTTTACAAAGCAGTGACTGGAATGTTAAACCGACATTCATTCTACGCCTGCAAAACATTTATTTCAATAGGCTATATTGAATTAAAAGCCTGCCATGATCATTGGCTTTGCTATTTGGACCCCAGAGACCGTGCAACAATACAACAATATTGTGGATGCGGACGGAGACTTGGAAGAATAGATCTGGCACTATTGTTTAATATATCCAAAGGCACCCATGTTTGGATGCACTCGCTTGGTAATGAATACCGTTATTTATTCATGCTGCGTTTTCATGTTAGCCGTACACACCAGAAGATCTGTCCGGTTTAAGGTCTTATAGTACAGGCATACCCCACTTTTACGTACACAATGGGGTTTATTTACTAAAGCTGGAAAGTGCAAAATCAGGCTCACTTCTGCATAGAAACCAATGAGCTTCTAACCCCAGCTTGTTCAATTAAGCTTTGGTAATAAAACCTGGAAGCTCGTTGGTTTCTATGCAGAAGTGAGCCTGATTTTGCACTTTCCAGCTTTAGTAAATAAACCCCATTGTGTACTTAAAAGTGGGGTATGCCTGTAATGATGACCATACCTCCCAACTTTTTGAGATGGGAAGGAGGGACACCTATAAGCAAAAGTATGCAGGCATAGGACACGCCCCCTGCCACACCCCCTTAAAGGAGAATCGTACAAAAAACAAGATTGGTTAAACCCACAAGGGCTTTTTTTTACCACTACTATTTCTTTATATTGGCTTTTGGAATTTACAAATACAGCAATTTAGAAATCAGATGAAAGGTTTAACGCTGGAAAACCCTTTTTGATATATAAAAAGTACATTTTATATACATCTATATAGCTCAGACCAAAATGAGGGACAAATGAGGAGGAATGAGGGACAGAGGGACATTGCCCCAAATCAGGGACAGTCCCTCGAAATCAGGGACAGTTGGGAGCTATGGATGACTATGAAAGAAGTGGAAGTACAATAATCCGTATGGAGCAGGATAATACTGATATGTCTGCCTGCCTATTCACTATACAGGAAAAATATGTCTTAGTCAGCGGACGGCGCTCAAAGCGCGCCAATCCAAACCTGCAAAGCCTTGCTTATTCAATCGATAGCATGGATGGCCGAGGTTATTTTTCAGAGGGTAACCTACAGTATGGTATTGATTCGATAAAGTGTGCTGATGGGCATAACAAAATCCTGTTAAAACACGCAGCAAATTAATGCTATTTATCATTCCAAACACTTGGTCATCATTTTTCATCAGAAGCACAGATCCAGGGTTTAACTGTGATTTAAGTGCAGCGAAAGAATTACGAGTCAGCATAAGGTTAACCCTGTACAAGTCTATAAATGTCTGAATTTAGGGCTCATGCACACTGGGCTTAAAAAAATAAGGCAGCGCTTACAGGCATTTGATGTTTTCTGCAGCCTGTAGAAGCACCTGTATGTTAGACTATGGGGTTGATTTACTAAAACTGGAGGGTGCAAAATCTGGTGCAGCTGTGCATGAAAGCCAATCTGCTTCTAACTTCAGCTTGTTCAATTAAAGTGCTTCTAAAGTCAGAAGGTTTTTTTTTTTCTTAATGCATTCTTTGCATTAAGGTAAAAAAAACCTTCTGTGTGCAGCAGCCCCCCTAATACTTACCTGAGCCCCATCTAGATCCAGCAATGTTGCACAAGAGTCACAGTTATCCGGGACTCTCCCTCCTCATTGGCTGAGACAGCCATTGGCTCCCGCTGCTGTCAATCAAAGTCAGTGAGCCAATGAGAAGAGAGAAGGGGTGGGGCTGAGCCACGGCTCCGTGTCTGAATGGACAAACAGAGCAGCGGCTCGGCTTGGGTGCCCCCACAGCAAGCTGCTTGTTGTGGGGGCACTCGGCAGGTGGGAGGGGCCAGGAGTGCCGGTGAGAGACCCGAGAAGAGGAGGATCTGGGCTTCTCTGTGAAAAACCATTGCACAGTGCAGGTGAGTATAACATGTTTGCTATTTTGAAAAAAAACCCAAAAAAACGAGACTTGAGTATCACTTTAGGCTGGGTTCACACCATCACCACATGGGGCTCTCAGCAGAGGTTCGGTGCGTCCCCGTTCACCGTTTCAGGTCCGATTTCAGCCCGAATTTTTGTCTGAATTCGGACCTGAAATGGACCAAAAAACGCACAGGGCTCCTGTGCACATTCACACCGGAGCCACAGCGGACATATGTGAATCAGCTCCATAGAGAGCCGGTCAAAAACCTACATCCAATTCGCAATGGTGTGAACCCAGCCTTAAGCTTTGACAAAATAACTTGGAAGCGGATTGGTTTCTATGCAGAGCTGCACCCGATGTTGCACTTTCCAGTTTTAGTACATCAATGCAATGCCGGGACAAGGTCATCTAGAGCCCAGGGCGAACGTATCAAACTGCACCCTCTTCCCAAGATGTATAAGCATTATATGTCAGCAAAAATCCCCCCCTCCCCTCAAAAAAAATTGAGCACTAATCTGCATGCTTACCTCCCAAGCATAAATCCCCTCTCCCCCCAGTACAAATGCTGCTGCTGAAATCTCCCTCCCAGCACAAATTTTTGCCCCCATCAGCACAAATTCCCCCCACGCCCCCACCCCAAAAAAAAAAAATCCCTCCAAGCACAAATCCTCTACCCCTCAAATTTTCCCTTTGAGTACACTTCCTCTTCCCCACACTTCAAATCTTCCCCCAAAATTTCTCCCCCTAGCACAATAAGCCACAATGAGTCCCTACTAGCACAAAGACCCCCCCCCCCCCAAAAAAAAAAATTCCCTTCCTCCCTCTTTCATATCACCTCTTCTAGCACAAATCCCCCCTCGAAGGACAATACTCTTCCTCCATCACCCCTCCAAACACAAATCCCTCTAAATCGCCCTCTCCTAGCACCCCCCCAAATTTCCCCTCCTAGAACAATTCTTACTCCCTGCTGCCCCCCCAAATCCCCCCTCCCAACATAAAAATTCTCACAGTGCCCCCCCCCACCCCACATGATGCCAATGACCAGGGCAGCCACCCCTCCTGCCCACCTCTTGTCCCAGCCCTGCATCAACCCCTATGTGTCCATGCATAGGCATATTGGAAGATGAGCATTTACAGGCTGAAAAAAAAAAAACCAAAACCTACAAGGCGTGTTTAGGAGAAGAGATGAAGAGCAGAAAAAGCGCGTTTAACGCGTTTAGTCATATTTGAGCATTAAAGTGGATGTAAACTCTCCAAAAAAAAACAAACTTCCAAGACAAAGGCATAATGAGCTAGTATGCATCGCATACTAGCTCATTATGAAATACTTACCTTAGATCGAAGCTGTTGCAGCGGTCCCCGCACACCGCTGTGACCGTCGACATGTCTCCCGGAGTTATTTCCGGGTTTGCGGCCTCCGGGGATGTGATTGGCCGGAGCAGCCATGACATCACTCCCAAGCATGCACGCGAGAGCCGCCAGTCACAGCACAGCTCCTGAAGAAACGGCACATGCCGTTTCTTCAGTGCGCATGTGCCGATGACGTCAACACATGCGGATACAGTGAATATCTTCACTGCAAGTTTAGGAGATATTCACGGTACCTACAGGTAAGCCTTATTATAGGCTTACCTGTAGGTAAAAGTGGTAGTACAGGGTTTACAACCACTTTAATATATTCCGATGGCCGGGATAAATTAATATGGCCAGTGGAATCTTTTAGCCCCGTTCACACCGATGTGACTTGTCATGTGATTTGACAGTTCAAAATTGCACCCTAATGACAAGTCGCACCCTATTTGTGCCTATGGAACTGCTCAAATCGGTGCAACTCTGGCTTGTACCAATTTGAAAAAGGTTCCTGCACATAGGTGTGTGCAGCCTATTGCATTAGGGTGTGCACCCTAAAGCCCAAATCTACCTGCGTGTTTATATATATATAAAAATATATATATATATATATATATATATATATATATATATATATATATATATATATATATATATATATATATAACCCTGGCACATTGATCTCCCAGCCGGCACGGTGAAAGAGAAGTACATAAACACTTCTTTTATGGCAGCGCTGGTAAGAGGGAGATCTTTCCCATCTTCCTGCTGGCACACAGAGCGATAATGCTAATGCCCATGGGGTGATTAGGGTGTGCCCAGGCACACCCAGCACACCCTGTGCGCACGCCTATGTTCCTGCACTATTTTTGCCGATTTCATGTGTGACTTGCATTGACATCTGTGCATGAAATCGCACAAATGGCGGCAAGCCACACATAAAAAAAATCGCACTGACCAGCGGCTTTGAAATTGCGCTGAAGTAGTGTGATTTCAAAGCCGCATTTAGTGTGAATTGGGACTTAACATTCAAAGGCTTGACACACCTAAACGTCCCTAAATGCGTATGAATAACGTGGCTTTTACCACATTTTTTAGGCAGCTTTTCTCCGGTGTTCAGAGATTCCAAACAGATACCCTGTGTGCAGGAGGCCTTATAGAAATGAGATCATTTTTTTAAAAAAAGCTATCATTCAGGAGCTTAAACGGGTTAGGTCTTTTTTCACACGGGCGCTGTTAAGCGTATATCCGTGCAAAGAGCCATCTTTGCCGGGATGGGATGCACAGGTGTTCCATTCATCCAAGTGCAGGCAGTCCCATTCATATCTATTGGGAATTAGGACACAGCCACTGCTCCAAATGTCTCCCTTTAGTTATACTTTAACCCAATGAACTGAATGTACATCAATCCCTGAAAACACATATATCAATGTGTGTGTGTGTGTGTTATGGCATAAATGGGCAGTTTTACTTGCTTTTAAAAAAAAGTAATTTCTTAAGAACATCTATTTTTTCCCAGTTTAAAAAGCCTGTAATAAGCTATTATGTGCTATTATTATTGTGAGTTTTGATGTCTGCAGGCAGAATTGGAACAATTTCCATGAGGACTTGAAACGCTAAAATATTTACTTTTGTTGCAATCTCGAAGCAATTATCATGAAATGCTCTATTAGCCGTCATACGAGCAAACAGCTGGACATTCTCCCAGCAGGAAGATGAAATAATTGCTCTGACCTTATCTCTGAAAATGAATAGATTAGCAGATTAATTTACTAAAGATGCAATAGTTTTTTTTTTTTCGAGGTATAAGTGCCAGACACCTGAGAATGTGACAGAGCCATGATCCTGTTCTGTGTAAGTGGTAATGATGAAAACTATTCAATCTCATTATGCAGCTCAGGGAGGCCTAGGCTATATACAGCGCTGTGAAAAAGTATTTGCCCCCTTCCTGATTTTTAATTTTTTTTTTGCATATTTCTCACACTTAAATGATTCAGATCATCAATGTCATTTTATTATTACACAAAGATAACCCGAGTAAATCCAAGATGCAGTTTTTAAATGATTATTTCATTTATTAAGGGAAAAAAGCTGTTCAAACCTGCCTGGCCCTATGTGAAAAAGTAATTGCCCCCTCCCATGCTGAATCATGAATGAACTGTGATTAACCACAATTTTTTGGAAAGCTGAGTTAAATTTCACTTGCCACACCCAGGCCTAATTACTGCCAGACCTGTTGAATCAAGAACACACATAAAAAGAAGCTATCTGACAAAGAGAAGCATGCTAACGGATCACAAAAAGCCACACATCACGCCACAATCTAAAAAAAATCACTAACAGATTAGAAAGAAACATGTATCGGTCTAGGAAGAGTTTCAAAGCCATTTTGAAGGCTTTAGAACTCCAGTGAACCACGGGGAGAGCCATTATCCACACATGGAGATAACTTGGAATAGTGGTGAACCTTCCCAGGAGTGGCTACAAAAATTACTCCAAGAGCATGACAACGACTCATCCAGGAGGTCATAAAAGAACCCAGGGCCGTCTTTAGCGCAGGGCAAACGGGGCAGATGCCCAGGGCCCTGTCATTACTTGGGGCCCAAAGCAGAGCTGCCCGTTACCCCTGCGCGCTGCCCGCAAATCGGCGCTGAATTATGTGATGTCAGCCGCGGCGGCGCGCACGGCGCCCACACTGCCAGTGCCTTTTTTTTCATTTGAGGAGCGGGCCATGGGTGGGCGGGGCCTTGAGCTCCACTGACGCTCTGGCCCCGCCCCTTGCTATGCGTGCAGACAGTGCTGTGTTAACAGGGATCAGACTCAGAGGAGCGGAGAAGCGGAGGAGGAGTGAGACAGGGCCCTGGGCAGCGCGGAGTGGAGAGTGCACTGAAGCCTGGTGAAGTGAAAAAACTAAGCAGCAGTGTGGAGAATTTAGCTGAGGCTGAGCTTTCCATGACCAGGTAGAGTCTTTTCTCCTCCCCTGGCTCATGCTCCCCCTATCCCCATGCCATGTCTTGTGTAATAAAAGAAAGTTAAAAAAAACTGAGCAGATCTGCAGTCCACTGTCCAGGCTGAGTGAGGCCTCAGAGGAGAGCACACAGCATGATTTACAGGAACATGGCATACTGTATTTAGGCTGCTTTCACACTGAAAGTGCCCGGGCATTGGTGGTAAAACGCCTCTGTATTTAGTGGCGCTTTACCGTCGTTTTTGCTGCGCTTTTCGGCCTCTAGCGGGGCACTTTAAACCCCTGCTAGCGGCCGAAAAAGGGTTAAAAGCACCTGCAAAGCGCTGATACGGCGGCGCTTTGCCGGCGGTTCAGCGGCGCTGCCCATTGATTTCAATGGGCAGGGGCACTTTAGGAGCGGTAAGTTCGCCGCTCCTAATGCGCTCCAAAGAAGCTGCTGGCAGGACTTTTTCTGACGCCCTGCCAGCGCACCGCTCCAGTGTGAAAGCCCTCGGGGCTTTCACACTGGAATGAATGGAGCCGCTGTTTCAGGGCACTTTGCAGGCACTATTTTTAGCGCTATAGCGCCTGCAAAGCGCCTCAGTGGGAACTGCTTGATGGGCTTATTGTGGGCCTAGCTGGTTCACATGTATGTGTTTTGGTGGCCCACATTTGCGCAGGCACAGCGCCCAATCATTTGAATGGACTGCCATGTCTGCGTTTCCTGCAAAAAAAAAAGGTGCATGCAGCATTTAATAGGGCTGCACACACCTATGACCATCAAGCAATGAAATACAGCACTGTCTGTTCATTCTACTTTTGCACCATGTGACTTACCTGCAGTTCCTGCTCCGGCAAACTTGCTGCATTTTTAGATGTTTAGGCCACGCTTTTAAAAACACAGTACGTTTGTGTGCGCAGGAACTGCAGGTAAGTCGCATGGTGCAAAAGCCGAATGAATTTCAAGGCCACTGCATTTTTAAAATGCTGTATGCAACTTTTTTTTCTGCAGGAAACGCAGGCATGGCAGCCCATTCAAATGAATGGGCTGCTGTGCCTGCGCAAATGTGGGCCGCCAAAACACATACATGTGAATGTGTGATGTGACAATGGCTGCAATGTAATTGGGGTGCTGTGATGTGTAAAGGGGCACTATGACATGAACAGGCATGTACTGGCCATTGGGACTACCGGGAGTTTCCCGGTGGGCCGATGGCTGAGTGGGCCGGTTCCAGCGGCCGCCTAATTTGCCTATTGCATCATTACTCAACTGGGGTTTCCCAGTTGTTCTGCGGTGAGGTCCGCCGCGATGTACCCCAATGTACCCTGATGTGCCCCATGTGCTTTGATGTGCCTGTTGTGCCCCATGTGCTTTGATGAGCCCCAATGTACCCTGATGTCCCCCAATGTACCCTGATGTGCCCCATGAGCTTTGATGTGCCCCAATGTACCCTGATGTGCCCCAATGTACCCTGATGTGCCCCATGAGCTTTGATGTGCCCCAATGTACCCTGATGTGCCCCATGTCCTGATGTGCTTTGTGCCCCGTGCCCTGATGTGCTGTGCCCCAATGTCGTGTGCCCTGATGTACTGTGCCCTGATGTGCTGTGCCCTGATGTGCTGTGTCCTGATGTGCTGTGTCCTGCTGTGCCCTGATGTGCTGTGTCCTGATGTGCCCTGATGTGCTGTGTCCTGATGTGCCCTGATGTGCCCTGATGTGCTGTGCCCTGATGTGCTGTGTCCTGATGTGCCCTGATGTGCTGTGTCCTGATGTGCCCTGATGTGCTGTGCCCTGATGTGCTGTCTCCTGATGTGCCCTGATGTGCTGTGCCCTGATGTGCCCTGATGTGCTGTGCCCTGATGTGCTGTCTCCTCATGTGCCCTGATGTGCTGTGCCCTGATGTGCCCTGATGTGCTGTGCCCTGATGTGCTGTGTCCTGATGTGCCCTGATGTGCTGTGCCCTTGTGTCCTGATGTGCCCTGATGTGCTGTGTCCTGATGTGCTGTGTCCTGATGTGCTGTGTCCTGATGTGCCCTGATGTGCTGTGCCCTGATGTGCTGTGCCCTCATGTGCCCTGATGTGCTGTGTCCTGATGTGCTATACCCTGTACCCTGATGTGCTGTGTCCTGATGTGCTATACCCTGTACCCTGATGTGCTGTGTCCTGATGTGCTGTGTCCTGCTGTGCCCTGATGTGCTGTGTCCTGATGTGCCCTGATGTGCTGTGTCCTGATGTGCCCTGATGTGCTGTGCCCTGATGTGCTGTGTCCTGATGTGTCCTGATGTGCCCTGATGTGCTGTGCCCTGATGTGCTGTGTCCTGATGTGCCCTGGTGTGCTGTGCCCTGATGTGCTGTGCCCTGATGTGCTGTGTCCTGATGTGCCCTGATGTGCCCTGATGTGCTGTGTTCTGATGTGCCCTGATGTGCTGTGCCCTGATGTGCTGTGTCCTGATGTGCCCTGATGTGCTGTGCCCTGATGTGCCCTGATGTGCTGTGTCCTGATGTGCCCTGATGTGCTGTGCCCTGATGTGCCCTGATGTGCTGTGTCCTGATGTGCCCTGATGTGCTGTGTCCTGATGTGCCCTGATGTGCTGTGCCCTGATGTGCTGTGCCCTGATGTGCCCTGATGTGCTGTGCCCTGATGTGCTGTGTCCTGATGTGTCCTGATGTGCTATACCCTGTACCCTGATGTGCTGGGCTCTGTACCCTGATGTGCTGTACCCTGTGCCCTGATGTGCTGCGCTCTGTACCCTGATGTGCTGTGCCCTGATGTGCTGTGTCATGATGTTCTGTGTCCTGTCCCCTGATGTGTTATGCCCTGGGCCGGTCTGGATGAAGTCCAGGGCCACATTTTTGTCCCAGTCCAGCCCTGGACATGAAGGGGACTCTAATGTAACAGGGGTGCTGTGATGTGTAAAGGGGCACTATAATGTGGAAATGTCTGCAATGTAATGGGGGCTGTGATATGAGGAGGCTGCAATGTAATGGGCGCTGTGATGTTTTTTAAAGATAAATCTATGTGTGTGTCTGTTTTTTGAGATGTTGGGGTGAAGAGCAAAATTGAATTGGGGGGGGGGGGGCAAAAAAAATGTTTGCCCGGGGACCAAACCATATTAAAGACGGCCCTGAAAGAACCCAGAACAACATCTAAAGAACTGCAGTCCTCAATTGCCTCAGGTAAGATCAGTGTTCATGGTTCAACAATAAGAAAGAGACTGGGCAACAATGGCATCCATGGAAGAGTTCCAAGGCCAAAGCCACTGCTGACCAAAAAGAACACAAAGGCTCATCTCACATTTACCAAAAAACATCTTGATTATCCCCAAGACTTTTAGGCAAATATTCTGTGGACTGATGAGACAAAAAATTAACTTTTTGGAAGGTGTGCATCCCGTTACATCTGGCAAAAAACTAACACAGCATTTCATAACGAGAACATCATACCAACAGTCAGACATGTTGGTGGTAGCGTGATGGTCTGGGGCTGCTTTGCAGCTTCAGGACCTGGATGACTTATCATAATTGATGGAACCATGAATTCTGAGCTCTACCAGAAAATCCTAAAGGAGAATGTCTGGCCATCAATTTGTGACCTCAAGCTCAAGTGCACTTGGGTTATATTCAAGGATTGACCAAGTCAAAAAATGAATAGACTTTGTGGGCACATACTGAGAGAGAGAATCAGTAAAAAAGTATACATTTTATTACAACATAGTTAAAAAACATATAACAACATACAAACAACACCCTGTATGGGCACAGTTACCAGTTACCCAATAATTCAGTTATAGAGGACTGGACTTACGGTACAAAGATTAATTGAATACTGTATCAAAGTAAATGAAAAATTTCTGATTCAGTAATGCCTCCAAAAACTTGCTTGTCGACGCGTTTCGCTAAAATATTAGCTTCCTCGGGACAGATAATGGGTAGGTGCTGGTAAACTTGTAGCTCAAGGTATGGGAGAACTTGACCAAACTGACAAACAGCTGAAAAAACTAGATTGCATATGTGTGTCTAAAGTAGTGGAATACACATATATCATGTGGTCTATAGTAGATACCACTGATATATAGTAGTCATGTATAGGTATTTGAGTATAAATCACACACAGCGATAAGTGGTCACAAATTCCCACTATAAGCGTGTTCAGTACAATATCAATAGTACCAAGAGATGGCCCATGGATACCAGACTAAGTCATTAAATGGGTAAGAATACAGTCCCCTTAAGAATAGAGGTGAATGGAATATCTGAATGTGTAAAAGCTGCGCTTATCACATGGGGGGGGAGACCTTTTGTTGGGGCTCAAGTTGGTATTGCCGCATACATAGGGGAAAAGTGTGCCCCTTTTGGTGCTACACCCCTGTGGATTGCTTTCCTTGCTGTGCACTTAGGTTATGCAGCAGGACAATGATCCAAAACACAACAGCAAGTCCACCTCCAAATGGTTCAAACAAAGCAAAATTTAGGTTTTGGAGTGGCCTAGTCAAAGCCTGGACTTAAATCCAATTGAGATGCTGTATCATGACCTTACACAAGCGTTCATGCTGGAAAACCCTCCAATGTGGCTGAATTAAAACAATTCCGCAAAGAAGAGTGGGCCAAAATTGCTCCACAGCAATGTGAACATGTGAAAGACTCATTGCCAATTATCGCAAACGCTTGATTGCAGTTGTTGCTGCCAAAGGTGGCACAACCAGTTATTAGGTTTAGGGGGTAATTACTTTTTCACATAAAGCCAGGCAAGTTTGGACAGCTTTTTTGCCTTAATAAATGAAACCATCATTTAAAAACTGCATTTTGTATTTACTCGGGTTATCTTTGTGTAATAATAAAATGTGTTTGATCAATAATAATAATGTGTGAATGTGGTGGTAATTGGGCATCCAAATTTTGGTTTTGAAGAAAGAGTTAGTTGGTTACAATGGTTTTGCACAGAGGAGCCCCTCCTCTTCTTTTTGGGGCTCCCGCTGGTGGTCCTGGCTCCTCCCCCTTCTGATGCCTCTTGCTATGGGGGCACTTGAGCAGGCTCGCTCCCAAGCTGCTCTCGTTGTATCCCTTTACCTATAGAGTGCGGCTTGGCCCCAACCCCGCTCTCTATCCTCATTGACAACATTGGGAGCTAATGGCTCCCACTGGTGTATGAGACAATGAGGAGAGAGTGACCCGGTAGAGCTGCTGCTCTCATGCACATTGATAGATCAAGATCGGACTCAGTTAAGTATAAGGTGGGTCTGGGGGGGGGGGGGAGCTGCACCCAGAAGTTTTTTTACCTTAATGCATAGGATGAAATAAAGTGGTTGTAAAGGCACAAGGTTTTTAGATAAAAAACCTTCTGTGTGCAGCAGTCCCCCCAGTCCCACCTAATACTTACCTGAGACCCCTCTCAAACCAGTGATGTCCATGAAAGCCTTGCCTCTCCCGGGACTCGCACTCTTTATTGGCTTTTGGCAGCAGCAAGAGCCATTGTCTCCCGCTGCTGTCAATCACAGCCAGTGAGCCAATCAGGAGATAGAGGGGGCAGGGCCATGCCGCAGTTCCATGTGTGAATGGACACAGAGAGCCGCTGATTCGAAGCGCGCCTACTCGGGTGCCCCCATTGCAAGCTGCTTGCTGTGGGGGCACCTGGCAGGAGGGAGGAGCCAGGAGTGTGTGAGACCCGAGAAGAGGAGGATGGGGGCTGCTCTGTGCAAAACCACTGCAACAGAGCAGATAAGTATAACATGTTTGTTATTTAAAAAAAAACAGACTTCACAAGTCTTAAGTCTTATTAAGGAAAAATATCTTGAGCCTTTACAACCACTTTAACTGCTTAAGGACCACCCCATGTACATATACTGCAGCAGGGCGGGCCTTAAGTGCAAAATCAAGTACGTGATTTCTTCTTCGGGTCTCGGGCGTGTGCATGCCGCCAGAGACCCTCTCCCACTGTGATTGGACACAGCGGGAGCCAATGAGCGGGTCTGGCAGATCCGATGTCTGCCGGGACCTGCCGATCGTTCCAGAGGCAGACAGAATGGCGGTTTGCCTATGTGAACAAGGCAGATCGCTGTTCTGTCAGAGGGGAAGATGAAGATCTTGTGTTTCTGCTAAGCAGGAACACAGCTCTCTGTCTTCCCCCAGTCAAAGCATCCCCCCACAATTAGAAAGCACTCCCAGGGAACACATTTAACCCTTTGATCGCCCCTGATGTTAACCCCTTCCCTGCCAGTGTCATTAGTACAGTGACAGTGCATTTTTTTCTAGCACTGATCACTGTATTGGTGTCACTGGTCCCCAAAAAGTGTCAGTTAGTGTCAGATTTGTCCACCGCAATGTTGCAGTCCTGCTAAAAATCGCTGACCGTCACCATTACTAGTAAAAAAAATAAAAAGTCCATAAATCTATCCCATAGTTTGTAGATGCTATAACATTTGTGCAAACCAATCAATATACACTTATTGGGATTTTTTTTTTACCAAAAATATGTAGCAGAATACATATTGGCCTAAATTGATGAAGAAATTTTATTTTTATTTTTTTTATTGGATATGTATTATAACAGAAAGTAAGAAATATACTTATATATTTCTTTTTTCAAAATTATCGGTCTTTTTATGTTTATCGCTCAAAAAAATAAAAACCGCAGAGGTGATCAAATACCACCAAAATAAATCTCTATTTGTGGGGAAAAAAAAGGACATACATTTTATTTGTGTACAGCGTCACACGACTGCGCAATTGTCAGTTAAGGTAAAGCAGTGCCGCATCGCAAAAAATGCCTTGGTCATGAAAGGGGTAAAACCTTCCGGAGATGAAGTGGTTAAGGTAAAAAAAAATTAGCCTTTACAACCACTTTAACCACTTGACGACCGCCTCACGCCGATTTACGTCGGCAAGGTGGCCCGGACAGGCAAAATCACGTACATATACGTGATTTGCCTTCCGCGGGTGGGGGGTCCGATCGGACCCCCCCCCGGTGCCCGAGGCGGTCGTCTTTTGTCCCACGGCGATCGGAGATGAGGGGGAGGCCATCCGTTCGTGACCCCCCCCTCGCGATCGCCGCCGGCCAATCACATCATTCCTTTGCTGCAGTATGCTAAACAGCAGCAAAGGAAATGATGTCATCTCTCCTCGGCTCGGTAATTTCCGTTCCGGCCCGAGGAGAGAAGACAGGTATGTGAGTGCACAACACACTACACACACAGTAGAACATGCCAGGCACACTAAACACCCCGATCCCCCCCCCCCGATCGCCCCCCGATCGCCCCCCGATCCCCCCCAATCACCCCCCCCCCCCGTCACAAACTGACACCAGCAGTTTTTTTTTTTTTCTGATTACTGCATTGGTGTCAGTTTGTGACAGTTACAGTGTTGGGACAGTTAGTATTACCCCCCTGTAGGTCTAGGATACCCCCCTAACCCCCCCTAATAAAGTTTTAACCCCTTGATCACCCCCTGTCACCAGTGTCGCTAAGCGATCATTTTTCTGATCGCTGTATTAGTGTCGCTGGTGACGCTAGTTAGGGACCTAAATATTTAGGTTCGCCGTCAGCGTTTTATAGCGACAGGGACCCCCATATACTACCGAATAAATGTTTTAACCCCTTGATGGCCCCCTAGTTAACCCTTTCACCACTGATCACCATATAACCGTTACGGGTGACGCTGGTTAGTTTGTTTATTTTTTATAGTGTCAGGGCACCCGCCGTTTATTACCGAATAAAGTTTTAGCCCCCTGATCGCCCGGCGGTGATATGCGTCGCCCCAGGCAGTGTCAGATTAGCGCCAGTACCGCTAACACCCACGCACGCAGCATGCGCCTCCCTTAGTGGTATAGTATCTGATCGGATCAATATCTGATCCGATCAGATCTATACTAGCGTCCCAAAGCAGTTTAGGGTTCCCAAAAACACAGTGTTAGCGGGATCAGCCCAGATACCTGCTAGCACCTGCGTTTTGCCCCTCCGCCCGGCCCAGCCCAGCCCACCCAAGTGCAGTATCGATCGATCACTGACACTTACAAAAAACTAAATGCATAACTGCAGCGTTCGCAGAGTCAGGCCTGATCCCTGCGATCGCTAACAGTTTTTTTGGTAGTATTTTGGTGAACTGGCAAGCACCAGCCCCAAGCAGCGTCAGATTAGCGCCAGTACCGCTAACACCCACGCACGCACCGTACACCTCCCTTAGTGGTATAGTATCTGAACGGATCAATATCTGATCCGATCAGATCTATACTGGCGTCCCCAGCAGTTTAGGGTTCCCAAAAACGCAGTGTTAGCGGGATCAGCCCAGATACCTGCTAGCACCTGCATTTTGCCCCTCCGCCCGGCCCAGCCCACCCAAGTGCAGTATCGATCGATCACTGTCACTTACAAAACACTAAACGCATAACTGCAGCATTCGCAGAGTCAGGCCTGATCCCTGCGATCGCTAACAGTTTTTTTGGTAGCTTTTTATTGAACTGGCAAGCGCCAGCGGCCTAGTACACCCCGGTCGTAGTCAAACCAGCACTGCAGTAACACTTGGTGACGTGGCGAGTCCCATAAGTGCAGTTCAAGCTGGCGAGGTGGCAAGCACAAGTAGTGTCCCGCTGCCACCAAGAAGACAAACACAGGCCCGTCGTGCCCATAGTGCCCTTCCTGCTGCATTCGCCAATCCTAATTGGGAACCCACCGCTTCTGCAGCGCCCGTACTTCCCCCATTCACATCCCCAACCAAATGCAGTCGGCTGCATGAGAGGCATTTTCTTTATGTCCTCCCGAGTACCCCTACCCAACGAACCCCCAAAAAAGATGTCGTGTCTGCAGCAAGCGCGGATATAGGCGTGACACCCTCTTTTATTGTCCCTCCTGTCCTGACAATCCTGGTCTTTGCATTGGTGAATGTTTTGAACGCTACCATTCATTAGTTGAGTATTAGCGTAGGGTACAGCATTGCACAGACTAGGCACACTTTCACAGGGTCTCCCAAGATGCCATCGCATTTTGAGAGACCCGAACCTGGAACCGGTTACCGTTATAAAAGTTAGTTACAAAAAAAGTGTAAAAAAAAAAAAATATATAAAATAAAAAAAATAGTTGTCGTTTTATTGTTCTCTCTCTCTCTATTCTCTCTCTCTTGTTCTGCTCTTTTTTACTGTATTCTATTCTGCAATGTTTTATTGTTATTATGTTTTATCATGTTTGCTTTTCAGGTATGCAATTTTTTATACTTTACCGTTTACTGTGCTTTATTGTTAACCATTTTTTTGTCTTCAGGTACGCCATTCACGACTTTGAATGGTTATACCAGAATGATACCTGCAGGTTTAGGTATCATCTTGGTATCATTCTTTTCAGCCAGCGGTCGGCTTTCATGTAAAAGCAATCCTAGTGGCTAATTAGCCTCTAGACTGCTCTTACAAGCTGTGGGAGGGAATGCCCCCCCCCCCCACCGTCTTCCGTGTTTTTCTCTGGCTCTCCTGTCTCAACAGGGAACCTGAGAATGCAGCCGGTGATTCAGCCAGCTGACCATAGAGCTGATCAGAGACCAGAGTGGCTCCAAACATCTCTATGGCCTAAGAAACCGGAAGCTACGAGCATTTTATGACTTAGATTTCGCCGGATGTAAATAGCGCCATTGGGAAATTGGGGAAGCATTTTATCACACCGATCTTGGTGTCATCAGATGCTTTGAGGGCAGAGGAGAGATCTAGGGTCTAATAGACCCCAATTTTTTCAAAAAAGAGTACCTGTCACTACCTATTGCTATCATAGGGGATATTTACATTCCCCGAGATAACAATAACAATGATTAAAAAAAAAAAAAATGAAAGGCGAACGCAAGCGGCGGTCTGTCGTCAAACGTAAACAGCAATTGCACCATGCATGTGAGGTATCGCCGCGAAGGTCAGATTGAGGGCAGTAATTTTTGCAGTAGACCTCCTCTGTAAATCTAAAGTGGTAACCTGTAAAGGCTTTTAAAGGCTTTTAAAAATGTATTTATTTTGTTGCCACTGCACGTTTGTGCGCAATTTTAAAGCATGTCATGTTTGGTATCCATGTACTCGGCCTAAGATCATCTTTTTTATTTCATCAAACATTTGGGCAATATAGTGTGTTTTAGTGCATTAAAATTTAAAAAAGTGTGTTTTTTCCCCCAAAAATGCGTTTGAAAAATCGCTGCGCAAATACTGTGTGAAAAAAAAAAATGAAACACCCACCATTTTAATCTGTAGGGCATTTGCTTTAAAAAAATATATAATATTTGGGGGTTCAAAGTAATTTTTTTGCAAAAAAAAAATAACTTTTTCATGTAAACAATGAGTGTCAGAAAGGGCTTTGTCTTCAAGTGGTTAGAAGAGTTGGTGATGTGTGACATAAGCTTCTAAATGTTGTGCATAAAATGCCAGGACAGTTCAAAACCCCCCCAAATGACCCCATTTTGGAAAGTAGACACCCCAAGCTATTTGCTGAGAGGCATGTCGAGTCCATGGAATATTTTATATTGCGACACAAGTTGCGGGAAAGAGACAAATTTTTTTTTTTTTTTGCACAAAGTTGTCACTAAATGATATATTGCTCAAACATGCCATGGGAATATGTGAAATTACACCCCAAAATACATTCTGCTGCTTCTCCTGAGTACGGGGATACCACATGTGTAAGACTTTTTGGGAGCCTAGCCGCGTACGGGACCCGAAAACCAAGCACCGCCTTCAGGCTTTCTAAGGGCGTAAATTTTTGATTTCACTCTTCACTGCCTATCACAGTTTCGGAGGCCATGGAAAGCCCAGGTGGCACAAAACCCCCCCAAATGACCCCATTTTGGAAAGTAGACACCCAAAGCTATTTGCTGAGAGGTATAGTGAGTATTTTGCAGACCTCACTTTTTGTCACAAAGTTTTGAAAATTGAAAAAAGAAAAAAAAAAAATTTTTTTCTTGTCTTTCTTCATTTTCAAAAACAAGCTTGGGGTGTCTACTTTCCAAAATGGGGTCATTTGGGGGGTTTTGTGCCACCTGGGCATTCCATGGCCTCCGAAACTGTGATAGGCAGTGAAGAGTGAAATCAAAAATTTTCACCCTTAGAAATCCTGAAGGCGGTGCTTGGTTTTCGGGGCCCCGTACGCGGCTAAGCTCCCAAAAAGTCCCACACATGTGGTATCCCCATACTCAGGAGAAGCAGCTGAATGTATTTTGGGGTGCAATTCCACATAGGCCCATGGCCTGTGTGAGCAATATATCATTTAGTGACAACTTTTTGTAAATATTTTTTTTTTTTTTTTTTTTGTCATTATTCAATCACTTGGGACAAAAAAAATAAATATTCAATGGGTTCAACATGCCTCTCAGCAATTTCCTTGGGGTGTCTACTTTCCAAAATGGGGTCATTTGGGAGGGTTTGTACTGCCCTGCCATTTTAGCACCTCAAGAAATGAGATAGGCAGTCATAAACTAAAAGCTATGTAAATTACAGAAAATGTACCCTAGTTTGTAGACGCTATAACTTTTGCGCAAACCAATAAATATATGCTTATTGACATTTTTTTTACCAAAGACATGTGGCCGAATACATTTTGGCCTAAATGTATGACTAAAATTTAGTTTATTGGATTTTTTTATAACAAAAAGTAGAAAATATCATTTTTTTTCAAAATTTTCGGTCTTTTTCCGTTTATAGCGCAAAAAATAAAAACTGCAGAGGTGATCAAATACCATCAAAAGAAAGCTCTATTTGTGGGAAGAAAAGGACGCAAATTTCGTTTGGGTATAGCATTGCATGACCGCGCAATTAGCAGTTAAAGCGACGCAGTGCCAAATTGGAAAAAGACCTCTGGTCCTTAGGCAGCATAATGGTCCAGGGCTCAAGTGGTTAAAGAAGAATTTCAGTTATAGGTATTTTTTTTTTACATACATTGTAACTATTGTATACATAGTCACAATGTAACAATTTTATACATAGTTACAATGTAACTATATACTGTGTATATCATACCTGGCTGATGCCCCTGGAGGCTGGAAATCGCTGTAGTAGGCACCACTACTCCAGTAAATAATATCTACTAGCTTCCAGAGCCCACGCTGAGCATTTGCTAACATGCTTTTATTTTAGTTATTCAGGTGAAGGAGGCAAGGACAGAGTACTAGAATGAGTTTAAAATTAGTGGCATGTCTTTTAAGGATTATTCCACACAATACAAATGTTTAAGTCTTGGGATGAATCCAGTACAATGATTAATGAAGATTAGGGTTTTGCCCACTTCCATGAATCATTTGCACTGTTCACTGTCTGGGGTTCCTGTGCCATCCTCTCTATTGCTGCCAGAACTAAGATTTCTGATTCATACAGGCTGTTGTAATCAGCTTCCCGTTTGTTGGCGCTATATAAAAGTTTTGAATAATAATAATTCATATATATAGTTACATAATTCAACCAATAGAAAAATAAAAGCAAATTAATAAACCAAATGCACAATCCAATACCCACAGTTAACCACTTCAACCCCAGAAGATTTGCGATTCGGCACTGCGTCGCTTTAACTGACAATTGCGCGGTCATGTGATGCTGCACCCCAACAAAATTGACATCCTTTTTTTCCCCACAAATAGAGCTTTCTTTTGGTGGTATTTGATCGCCTCTGCAGTTTTTATTTTTTGTGCTATAAACAAAAAAAAGCGACAATTTTGAAAAAAAATGCAATATTTTGTACTTTTTGCTATATCCCCATTTTTTTTTTTTAAAAAGCTAATTTTTTCTCAGTTTAGGCTGATATATATTCTTTTACATATTTTTGGTAATAAAAATCGCAATAAGCGTATATTGATTGGTTTGCGCAAAAGTTATTGCGTCTACAAAATAGGGGATAGATTTATGGCATTTTTATTATTATTTTTTTTTTTTTACTAGTAATGGCGGTGATCTGTGTTTTTTATCGGGACTGCGACATTATGGCGGACACATCAGACACTTTTGACACATTTTTGGGACCATTGGCATGTATACAGCGATCAGTGCTATAAAAATGCACTGATTACTGTAAAAATGTCACTGGCAGGGAAGGGGTTAACACTAGGGGGCGATTAAGCGGTTAACTGTGTTCCCTGTGTGTGTTTCTAACTGTAGGGGGAGGGGACTGACCTAGAGGAAATGACGGATCGTGGTTCCTAGCTATTCGGAACACACGATCTGTCACTCCTCACAGAACAGGGATTTGTGTGTTTAAACGCACGTCCCTGTTCTGCCTCTTGTGCCCGCGATCGCTCGTGGGCGGTGGTCATTGCGACCGTCAGCCACGAGCATCGGCACCTGCACCTGCTATCCCGATCCCGCGAGCCGACGTATAGCTACGACGGCTCATGGGATCGTGCCGACCTCCTGCAGTAAAATTATGGCGGCTGGTCGGCAAGCGGTTAATCTAGATCAGAGGCTTCCAAACTTTCTAAATAAATAGAGCCAGTTTCAGTGTTGCCAATCTAACAGATTGAAATTTACTGACGCAACACTTAAAAATGACTGGCACAGCCAAGTTTTTACTGTCATTTCCAAAAGTTACAAAATGACAGTTTTAAGTGCAAATGTCAGTATTTAGGCTACAAACAAGTACAATATGCAATTAGAAATGTGATTGAAGGTAGATTTTTTTTTTTCTCGCTATAGTAAGTAAGTAGCTCAGGGACAGGATGAAATTGACTCTCACAGTGACACTGACAGCAGTGTGCAGCAGCACAGATGATGATGACACGTCACCGACAAGACACGTCCCCTCCTCAGTCACAGTGACAGTCTCTCTCCACGCCAGGTGGTCCATTCAGTCCATTCCAGTACAAACAGCCCTGACAGTCCAACTCCCGGCTTGCCTTGCTCCCGTCCCACAGACCCAAACACAAGGCTCCGCCCACTCCACTTGGCCCCTTTCCACCATAACATCACATGACACGCGCAGGCACCGCCTCTGTCAGGCCGCCCCCTGCCAGTGCCGCCAGAACACACTGTAGCATGCTCTCGGGTGGTCTCGCCCGGCTCTGGACTGGAACTGCGCATGAGCAGTTCTGAGCCGAGCGCCACAGCCATATTTTTTACTGGCAACCTTTTCCTGTCACTGGCATTTGCTGGCAGGAGAAAAGTGCCTGTTTTTTTCTGGCTGCCAGTAAAAATATTGACAGTTGGCAACTTGGCCAGTTTACTGTCCTTCAGACTTTAGGGGGGCTGGACTGTAGCCAATGGGTGTATGTCCCTGCATCAGTGGGACTAAAAGAAAATCCCCCATCATTGGTGTCATTGGTAGGAAGTGTGACCCATTGTTGGTATCATTGGGAGGAGGTGTGCCCGATTGTTGGTATCATTGGGAGGAGGTGTGCCCGATTGTTGGTATCATTGGGAGGAAGTGTGACCCATTGTTGGTATCATTGGGAGGAGGTGTGCCCAATTGTTGGTATCACTGGGAGGAGGTGTGCCCTATTGTTGGTATCATTGGGAGGAAGTGTGACCCATTGTTGGTATCATTGGGAGGAGGTGTGCCCGATTGTTGGTATCATTGGGAGGAGGTGTGCCCGATTGTTGGTGTCATTGGGAGGAGGTGTGCCCGATTGTTGGTGTCATTGGGAGGAGGTGTGCCCCATTGTTGGTGTCATTGGGAGGAGGTGTGCCCCATTGTTGGTGTCATTGGGAGGAGGTGTGCCCCATTGTTCATCATGTCATTGTAGTAAATGTGCCCTAATGATCATTGGTGTCATTGGGAGGAATTGTGCCCTTTATTGGTGTCAGTAAATAAAATAGTACCCCAAGGGCCGCAACTGACCCCCGGGCCGCAGTTTGGAGACCACTGTTTTAGGCAAAAAAACACCAATAAAGCATGATCCATTCTGCTCCAGTGGGCAAAATAATATTCCTTCCTGATCCCCCAGGCAATCAGATATTCACTGGATCAACTACTCCTGGTGTTGTTACCTATAAATGTTATTATCCACTTATACTTAGTGCATTAGGAATGTATCTAGCTCTTTTTTTCTACTGACCAGCTCTTGAGGGAGTCTATTCCACATTTTCACAGCTCTTACTGTGAAGAAGCCTTTCTGTATGTGGAGGTTAAATCTCTTTTCCTCCAGATATAAAGGCCTCATGCAGGAGAAAAACGTATTTAGGCACATCAAGTGTTTGAGTGTTAATGGATTAAATATCAATTTAGTCTGGCCATTGGAATGCATAAATGTGCAAAAGCTCAAATGTAACTACCGGTAAATGCTAGACATGTTTAAGCGTGTTCAGCTTTTTTCTGCTCTTCAGCTCCTCTCCTGAACACGCTTTTGATGGGGGTTTTTTCTGGCCTCTTGTCAGAGAGCGTACCTCGGCGGGCAGGGTGCTCGTGGCGGTGGGCGCGTCGGCGTGTGTTGGCGCACGCGTTCCTGTGGACTCCGCTGTGCGCGTTCCTTGTGGTGCTGGCGTGTGTGTCCGGGGTCGGCCTGTTGTGCACGCCGGTGTGCGGGGGCGCACGCGCGGGCGTTGGCAGGTGCGCGCGCCTGTGTGTGCTGGTGCGCGCGCGTGCACGTCGTTTGGCGCCAAACGGCCCATTTAAGCCGGCGTCCCTCTGTGATCAGTGCTGCCTGATCAACAGCTTGCCGTCCTAGTGCCTGACCCTTGTATCTGAACTGTTCCTGATTACCTGACGACCCGGCCTTGTCTCCTGGACCTCCCCTTGAACTCTGCCTGTACCTGACCTCTGCCTGTTTGACTATCCGTTTGCCTGCTCCACTGTACCTCTGCTGCCTGTCTGTTACCGAACCCGGCCTGCCTCCTGACCATCCGTTTGCCTGCTCCACTGTACCTCTGCTGCCTGTCTGTTGCCGAACCCAGCCTGTCTCCTGACAATCCTGCTCAGTCTTGTTGCCTGTGTTCCAGCCAGTTCCAGCCATCTCACCTGTTCATCCTGCAGTATCTGGACTGTTGCATACAGGCTCTCATACCACTCCGTACTCCTGAGCCTTCTGTTTGCTTTACCAGGGGCCGCGAGTCGGACGCGTAAGGGAGCCTACCTTCTGCCCAAGCGGACTCACCGGTCTGGTAAGTAGGAGCCTGACAGTATCAGGCAGCCATGACCGAGTCCAGGCAGGGGGCTTCCCCTATGGATGAGCTCTGCAGACATCTGGCGGGATTGGCCCAAGCGGTGAAAAGCTTACAAGAGGGATATTCAAGTCTGGAAGAGCGTGTACAGGCCCTATCTGTACCCTCCGGTCCACAAGGGACCGCAGCACCCTCCGTAGTCATGCTACCTCCAGAGCCCAAAGTACCAGTACCAGAAAGATTTTTTGGAGACCGAAGTAGGTATCGTGCTTTCCGGAATGCATGTAATCTCTATTTCGCCCTTCAGCCACGCACCTTCTCTCTAGAGGTTACTAAGGTGGGCTTCGTTATCTCCTTGTTATCTGGTGAACCTCAAACTTGGGCCCACCGACTTTTGGAGCAAAAATCTGACGTCTTGGAAAGTCTGGATGCCTTCTTTGGGGCAATGTCTCAACTTTACGAAGACCCCCAGCTAACTGCCACTGCAGAAGCCACCCTACACTCCCTCCGTCAAGGCCGTCGAGCGGCAGAGGATTTCGCTGTCGAATTCAGGCACTGGAGCTCTGATACGGCGTGGAACGATGCAGCCCTGCGCCATCAGTTTAGGATGGGCTTGTCAGATCCTCTCAAGGATGAGCTAGCACGGGTTGGGGTGCCTCAGACTCTGGAAGAATTAATCAACCTGTCCATTCAAATTGATCGTAGGTTGAGAGAACGACGCACCGAAAGTTCCACCAGTACCTATCGTCCCACCTGGATGCTCCCACAAGTTCCCAATCCTCCCAGTAGGCTTCCCGCTCCACCACCAGTTCCGGCTAGTGATGCACCAGAACCCATGCAGCTTGGTCTGCTTCGTCCCTCTTTGACTCCTGAAGAGAAGTTACGCAGACGGGCTCATAACCTTTGTCTCTACTGTGGAGAACCTGGGCACTACGCCAGCCTTTGCCCTAACAAGACGCGTAAGTGTCGTTCCGCTGTTCGTACCTGTGCCACTATTTTTCCAACACCTGGTACACATCTAACTATCTCTGTCACTTTACAGCTTCCCGGAAAGGCTATCCAAGTTCCAGTCATCATTGACTCCGGAGCCTGCAGTTGTTTTATCGACCTGACCTTTGCTACTCAACATGACATACCTCTCCAACCCAAGACTCAAAGCCTGGCTGTTCATCTTGCAGACGGTTCTGCCCTCCGTTCCGGCCCGGTCACTCAGGAAACCGTCCCCTTAGAAGCTATTATGGGCCCTCAGCACCGGGAATATCTCTGTTTGGATGCTATCTCCTCACTTCTCTTCCCAGTCATTCTTGGAATGCCATGGCTGCAGGTTCACAACCCCCAAATCAACTGGGCTGCTGGAAGTATTGAGTTTCTCTCAGAGTACTGTCAACAACATTGTCTGCAAAGAGCCGACCTTGAGGTTTCCCAACTTCTCTGTTTACATCCTGATGCCAACCTGCTCCAAGCTATTCCAGAGCCCTACCGAGATTTCTCGGATGTATTCAGCAAGAAAGGTGCAGAGATACTACCTCCACACAGGTCCTACGATTGTCCTATAGAGTTGCTACCTGGAACCGAGGTACCCTTCGGCCGGATCTTTCCGTTGACTGAGCAGGAGCTGGGCACCCTGAAGCAGTACTTAGACGAAAATTTGAAGAAGAAGTTTATCCGCCCGTCCACTTCCCCGGCCGGTGCTGGCTTATTCTTTGTAGAGAAGAAGGATCATTCTCTTCGACCATGCATCGATTATCGAGAATTAAACAAGATAACGATTAAAAATCGCTACCCGCTACCCCTGGTGCCTGAGTTATTCCAAAGGCTGGGAACTGCCAGAATTTTCACGAAATTGGATCTTCGCGGAGCCTATAACCTAATCCGCATCCGAGAGGGAGACGAGTGGAAGACCGCTTTTCGCACTCGTTTTGGGCATTTCGAGTATCTCGTTATGCCCTTCGGTCTTTGTAATGCCCCAGCCACTTTCCAACACTTTGTGAACGACATTTTTAGGGAATTTTTGGACCTCTACGTCATCGTTTACCTGGATGACATTCTTATCTTTTCCTCTTCCTTGGCTGATCATTGCAGGCACGTCCGGAATGTCCTTGCTCGGCTCAGGCAACACGGTTTATACGCTAAACTTGACAAATGTGAGTTCGAACTCCAATGTATCCAATTTCTGGGACTCATTATTTCTGTTGAAGGTATTAAGATGGACCCACAGAAGGTGTCCGCCATCCTGGATTGGCCTGCACCTACAGACAGGAAAGGGGTCCAACGCTTTGTAGGATTTTCCAATTTTTATAGGAAATTCATTAAAGACTTTTCTAAAATCATTGCCCCCATTACGGAACTTACAAAACAGGGAACCCGATTCTGTTGGACGTCCAGGGCACAATCGGCCTTTGAAAAATTAAAGGGT
Organism: Aquarana catesbeiana; assembly: GCF_042186555.1. Classification (NCBI taxonomy): domain Eukaryota; kingdom Metazoa; phylum Chordata; class Amphibia; order Anura; family Ranidae; genus Aquarana; species Aquarana catesbeiana. The sequence continues at coordinate 660,471,608 of NC_133327.1, read as the reverse complement.
CTGTTCACATCTGCCTCTATCCTCAAGCACCCTAACCCTGCCCTACCGTTTGTGCTGGAGGTTGATGCTTCGGAGATCGCAGTAGGGGCAGTACTCTCTCAGCGCCAGGGTCCCAAGGCTCTTCTGTTCCCAATAGCGTTCTTTTCTCGCAAACTCTCTATGTCTGAAAGGAATTATGATGTGGGAGATCGGGAGCTCTTGGCCATCAAGACGGCTCTGGAGGAGTGGCGCTATCTTCTGGAGGGTGCTGTACATCCTATTATCATCTATACTGATCACAAGAACTTGGAATACTTAAGATTTGCCAAGAGACTTAAACCACGACAGGCTAGATGGGCGCTCTTCTTCTCCGGCTTCTTATTTCACATCACTTACAGACCTGGCTCTAAAAATGTGAAACCAGATGCATTGTCATGAATGTTTCATGATTCCAAAGAAACCGCTCCTCCAGACACTATCCTGCCAGCGGGAAATTTTTTACTTCTTCAGGGAGATTTAATTTCCAGAATTAGGCAAGCCTCCTCAGAAATTCCCCAACCTACTGGGACCAGCTTAAGCAACGGGTTGCTTTGGCACGAAGGCAAGATCATGGTTCCTGAGAAATTTAGAGTGCCGGTACTGGAATTGTGCCACGACCACAAGCTGGCAGGTCATTTCGGGGCCCGGAAGACAACTGAACTGGTGTAACGCACCTTTTGGTGGCCACAATTGATTGAGGATTGTAGGAATTATGTCAGTTCTTGCCACACTTGTGCCCGGAGCAAGAGTAATCGCACAAGGGCCTGGGGTTTGTTGAAACCCTTACCAATTCCTGACAGGCCCTGGAGAATGATTTCGATGGATTTCATCGTAGAACTACCCCCATCTGAAGGTTTCTCGACTATCTTTGTTGTGATTGATAGACTGTCCAAAATGGCACACTTTCTCCCCATGAAGGGTACACCCACGGCCGTAGAAACGGCGAAGATCTTTGTCAAAGAAATAGTGAGACTACATGGGGTACCCGCTAATATTGTATCAGATCGTGGTGTCTAGTTCACCTCCCGGTTCTGGAAGGCACTGTGTAGTGCTCTTGAAATTGAGCTGGCATTCTCTTCGGCCTATCACCCCCAGACAAACGGCCAGACGGAGAGAACTAACCAGACGCTGGAGCAATACCTCAGTTGCTTTTCTGCATTTTCGCAAGATGACTGGGTGTCCCTGTTACCAGTCGCTGAATTTTCATACAATAACTCTCTGCATTCAGCCATCAACCAAACGCCATTCTTTGCCAATTATGGATTCAATCCCTCCTTCCTTCCCAGCTCTATCCCGGAATGTGCTCTTCCAGCAGTGACTGAAACAATGGAGTTCTTCTCTACTAATTGTAAGATTCTGCAGGAGACCATGGCCCAGTCCCAGGCATCTTTTAAGAGGATGTTTGACAAGAAAAGACGTGGGGAACTTATCCTAGAGCCTGGTAACCAAGTGTGGCTATCCACCAGTAATTTAAAGATGGCCTGTCCTTCCAGAAAATTGGGACCTAAGTTTATGGGTCCCTTCCAGGTAAAAAGAAGAGTAAATGATGTTGCGTATGAACTCAACCTGCTGGATTCTTTTAGAATACACCCGGTTTTTCATGTATCACTTCTGAAACCAGTTGTTCCTGACTCCTTCTCTGACCGTAATGCCAAGCCACCTAAGCCTATTATGATCAATAATGAGGAGGAATTTGAAATCGAGGCAATCCTGGATTGTAGAAAAAGACAGAATCAGATCCAGTATCTCATTAAGTGGAGGGGGTATGGACCCGAGGACAACTCTTGGGAGCCTGAAAGTAATCTCCATGCTGAGGAATTGCTACAAGCATTCAAAGACTCTCACGCAACCAGGTTGGCCCAGCTGGGCATCCGGAGGCTGCCCTTGAGAGGGGGGCACTGTCAGAGAGCGTACCTCGGCGGGCAGGGTGCTCGCGGCGGTGTGCGTCGGGGCGCGTCGGCGCGCGTTGGCGCGCGCGTTCCTGTGGACTCCGCTGTGCGCGTTCCTCGTGGTGCTGGCGTGTGTGTCCGGGGTCGGCCTGTTGTGCACGCCGGTGTGCGGGGGCGCGCGCGCGGGCGTTGGCAGGTGCACGCGCCTGTGTGTGCTGGTGCGCGCGCGTGCACGTCGTTTGGCGCCAAACGGCCCATTTAAGCCGGCGTCCCTCTGTGATCAGTGCTGCCTGATCAACAGCTTGCCGTCCTAGTGCCTGACCCTTGTATCTGAACTGTTCCTGATTACCTGACGACCCGGCCTTGTCTCCTGGAGCTCCCCTTGAACTCTGCCTGTACCTGACCTCTGCCTGTTTGACTATCCGTTTGCCTGCTCCACTGTACCTCTGCTGCCTGTCTGTTGCCGAACCCGGCCTGCCTCCTGACCATCCGTTTGCCTGCTCCACTGTACCTCTACTGCCTGTCTGTTGCCGAACCCAGCCTGTCTCCTGACAATCCTGCTCAGTCTTGTTGCCTGTGTTCCAGCCAGTTCCAGCCATCTCACCTGTTCATCCTGCAGTATCTGGACTGTTGCATACAGGCTCTCATACCACTCCGTACTCCTGAGCCTTCTGTTTGCTTTACCAGGGGCCGCGAGTCGGACGCGTAAGGGAGCCTACCTTCTGCCCAAGCGGACTCACCGGTCTGGTAAGTAGGAGCCTGACACCTCTTCTAATAAGCCTGTAAAATGCCTATATGTTCATAGACACATAGAGTAGGCTAACATAGAGGTGCTTTTACAGGCAGAAAAGTAAAAGTGGCGTTTTTTTTTAAGCTCAGTGTGCATGAGGCCAAAGAGTGTTCCCTTGTCCTCTGTAATGATATAAAAGCAGTAGGGGAGTTTTACTATAAGTGGTGCAAACAGAATCTGGTGCAGCTGTGCATAGTAACCAATCAGCTTCTAGGTTTTATTGTCAAAGCTTAAAGCGTTTGTAACCCTAAAAAAATTCTGTCATCCAACATCATTAAGTCAAGCGGCGGAGACGACTGGAACGCGGCATGAGGGGGGTGGGCACCTCTCCCGCCACCGATAAAAGTGATCTCATGGCGAATCCACCACGGAGACCACTTTTACCCTAAAGAGGAACTCCTGCCATTTCATAAAATACCGGGGTTATGGCAGCTATCTGTTGCCATAACCCCAGTATTCTACGTCAAAGTACCGATGTACAATGACGGCGGTTTGCAGTAAGTAGTTTTAAAGCATGTTACACAGCACAGTGCTGTGTAATTTGACCCCTTCTATCACCTGAAATACCTGGCTGATCCTGCCTGTTTCTGCCCTCCCCCATGTAAACTGACCATGGTTTATCGTGGTTGCTGAGCCCTGACACTGTGGTCAGTTTACGTGCCTCCATCATCACCCGTAACTCTCCTCTGTCCTCTCTCCCCTCTCCCTCCCTGTTAGCTCTGTCTGCTCCCTGATCCTCTCTTCCTGCTGGAAAAATAACAACAGTTTGCTTTCTATAGTTCCCTCTGTTAGATAACATGATGCTCCCCAGTGTATGCGATTTATAACAATATGCTGCCTAATACCTTATTTCAGAGCGCTCACGTGACTGCCCGCCAGTCTCCTCTTCACCTGGCTGACGTCAGCGGGTGATTCTCAGCCCCTCCCTCTGCAGCTGTGTCAGGACTGGGCTCAGTCATCCCTTCTCTGAGCTGGTCGCTCAGCTGTCGGCTAATTGCAGGCTCCTATCTCTCCACAGTTACTCAGCTGTTGATGATATCCTGCTCGTCAGTCCTGCCTACTTAAGCCGTCCAGCCCAGAGGAGCTCTGCCTTTGCCTTGGTCAACATCACAGAGACTATCTCCTGTGTTCCTGTTTAAAGACTTGCTTGGCTAACATCCCTTCTGGCTCCAGATCCTGCTTGCTGTCTCGCTACACTGATCCCTGACCTTCTGGCATGGCTGACTATCTGTTCCGGTTACCGAACTATTGGCTATGATTTGACTACATTTGTTCTATTTACTTTTATTATTAAACAAGTGTGATTGAACTGTTTTTCTGTTTCGGTCTGATTTCATGGTTTCTGACAAGCTGTCAGATTTGGAGAGCAGACCAGCGGGCAGTCACGTGAGCACTGAGGCGGCGCTCTGAAATTAAGTATTAGGCAGCATATTTTTATAAATCACATACACTGAGGAACATCATGTTATCTAAAAGAGGAACTATAAAAAGAAAAAAGTGGCTTAACAACCACTTTAATTGAATAAGCTGAAGTTAGAAGCACAACTGCACCAGATTCTGTGTGCTCCAGTTTTAGTAAATATTCCCCAGTTTGTACATACTTTATATGTTTAATTATATATATAATATATATATATATATATATATATATATATATATATATATTACTGTCCACATTCATCAATACTGTGATTCACCTTAACAAAATTCTGGGTCATCATATTTTTTGCACTATATATATGTGGTAGAGAATATTTATTATTGCTTATGCATTTGATGTTTTATTCTGGTGGTGAGCATTCTTTATGTATTTCAGTTGGCCATTGTCAAGCGTGAACCCTGAAGAAGCAATTCCCTGTGAAACGCATCGGTTTGAAACGCTTACTTGTACAGTGTTTTTGTCACAAAAATGTTACCTGCTCGATTTAATCAGCATATCCTGTTGATTTTTTTTAAAGATGCTACTATGCTTTTAAGGAATTTAACAATAAAAATGATCTTTTATTGAGTTTAGTTTTTTCTGTCTGTCCTCCCATTAGTTTAGAACATTTAAAGTAGTACTAAAGCTTAATTTTTTTTTCTAAAATAACAAACATGATCTACTTACCTGTCTGTGTAATGGTTTTGCACACAGCAGCCCCGAACCTCTTCTTTTTGGGTCCCTCGCCAGCGCTCCTGGCCCCCCCCCTCGAGCAGTGCCCCCAGAGAAAGCTGCTTGCCCAGGGGGCACCACTACATGCTCGCTCCCAAGCCACTGCTCTATGCGCCCATAAGACACATAGAGCTGCAGCTCTGCCCTGTGCTCCTCGTCTCGCCTCATTGGCTCACTGGCTGTGACTGACAGCAGTGGGAGCCAATAGGCTCCCGCTCCTGTCTCAGCCAATGAGGAGAAAGAGTCTCTATCCAGCCAAGGCTATTGTGAGCATCGCTGGATCCGAAGGGGCTCAGGTAAGGATTAGGAGGACGGAAGGGGGGGGTGGCACTGTACATGCAAGCTTCATGCATAGAATGCACAAAGGTAAAAAAACCTTCAGCCTTTAGAACCCCTTTTGAAGCCTCCCTCTTTTTGGTAGGTGGAGAGGATCTGCTGTTTGCCACATCTTTTACCCTTCTCTCTTCCTTCCTTTTTTTCCTGAACAATAGAATGTAAACTCCTTTGGTGCAGAGACTGATTTTATAGGCTCAGATTTATCTGTATAGTACTGCAGAATATGTCAGAGCTATATAAATTTAAAAATAGCAAGAGTCCTTGGCGAGGTCTGGCGGAAGCGGGGACAGGGCACCTGTCAAAAATGGGTACCCGCTCCCCCCCTAAAGGTGCCCAATGTTGCACCAGAGGGTGGGGGGATCAGATAAGCTTTTGGGTGGAACTCCGCTTCAAACTGCGAGTACTGTGGTAAGAAATAGTTAACTCAGGAATGTTTATTGTATTGTGTTCAATGTGTTAAGCTATAAACCAGTGGCGGCTAGGGCTCAATATTTTTTTGCGGGGCAAACAAGCCCCCCCCATTCGCACCTCCGCCACTCGCCGCCGCCAACTCCCCATACCCCCCCTCACTCGCACACCGTGGGTGACGGATGGGATGGCGGCCTTACCTTAGGAGATGAGGAGGGGTAGGGCTGCTGCTCCTCGCTCCAGCCGAGGGAAGAGCTGAGCCTTCTCCTTCCAGCCAAACAGACAGGCTTCTCCTCCCAGCCAAACAGGAAGTGGGTTCTGAGACTCCTTGGCCAATCAGGTCTCAGGTCCCACTTTCTGATTGGCCGGGAGGAGAATCAGGAAGACAACAGCAAATTTTAATTCGCTATTGTCACAACTAGGTTGAAGCTAATTAGAGCCTCAGGCTCTAATCATGTGCTCCCCGAAAAAAAAATTAAATCTATGCGTCTGGCGCTCTGCATTAGGTTCTGGGCGCATGGAGTAGGGGGGTGGGGTGGCGTGGACGGGCCACTAATGCTATAAAGTTACACTATCACTGTTTTATACTATTTTAACCATTGAATGATAGACACTCTTTAGAAAATCCCGACATTCATCTTTTGCACCATATTGCAAATCCCTATTTTTATCATTTTCTTCACCTTCTCCATGGCACTGAATCAGACTTTTGAAAAGTGCAGTTTGGTGTGTTTTACTATTTTGATCCCTGGCCTTTCTGCAAGCCAACTCACTCCCACATATTGGAGTCATAGAGGAGGTTGCATAGTACAGAAATGAGACAAGACTGCAGACCTTCCAAAATGCAATGTATGATGAGTTTACCTGAAAAAAATGAAAGAATCAGATTAACCCCTTTCCATCCACAACCTTTAGATCAATGTTCCCTTGCACAACGCCCCATGCAAAAGGGAATGTTAATCTTCAATATGATTTTGAGATCATGTGATCACCATATCTACTAATCTGATATGGGATGGTGATCACATTGCTTTGTTTGTACACAGGTATCACTGACAGCGACAGCTGCCAGAGTATTCCTTTCTGTGTGAATAGAAGGCAAAACTGTTCTTAAAGCAGACAGTGCAGTTACTTAACCGGTTCAATACCGGGCATTTTCACCCCCTTCCTTCCCAGACAAATTTTTAGTTTTCAGCGCTGTCACATTTTAAATTACAATTGCGCGGTCGTGCGAAGTTGTACCCAAACAAAATTGACGTCCTTTTTTTCCCACAAATAGAGCTTTCTTTTGGTGGTTTTTGATCACCTCTGCGGTTTTTATTTTTTTGCGCTATAAACAAAAGAAGAGCGACAATTTTGAAAAAAACACAATATTTTTTACTTTTTGCTATAATAAATATCCCAATTAAAAAAAAAAAAAACCCAAATTTTTTTCCTCAGTTTTGGCCGATACGTATTCTTCTACATATTTTTGGTAAAAAAAAAATCGCAATAAGCGTATATTGATTGGTTTGCGCAAAAGTTATAGCGTCTACAAAATACGGGATAGATTTATGGCATTTTTAAAAAAAAATTATTTATTTATTTTTACTAGTAATGGCGGCGATCGCAATTTCTTTTCGTGACTGCGACATTATGGCGGACACATCGGACACTTTTGACACATTTTTGGGACCATTCACATTTATACAGCGAACAATGCTATAAAACTGCATTGATTAGTGTGTAAATGTGACAGGCAGGGAAGGGGTTAACCACTAGGGGGAGACGAGGGGATAAATGTTTCCTAGGGGAGTGATTATAACTGTAGGGGGCGCACAAGGGGAGGAGACCGATCAGTGTTCCTCTGTACTGGGAACACACATGGGTCTCCTCTCAACTGACAGGACGTGGATCTGTGTGTTTACACACACAGATCCACGGTCCGGCCCGGTAACGGGCAATCGCGGGTGCCCGGCGGACATTGCAGCCGCCGGGCACACGCATCGGGTCCCGAGCAACGCGGCGCGCGCCCCCTAGAAGCCCAGGGAAGCCCAGGCCATCATATGACGTCCACCCAGGATGGGAGATCCCATCTGTGGACGTCATTTTACTATGGCCGGGTAGTGAAGTGGTTAAAATCAATTAATAACTAATAAAAAAAGAAAAAGGTTTTAGCATCTTTTATATTTTCTCACATTTTTTTCATTTGTCAACCTATAATAAGAAATATAACCAGGATATTTATTTGAACCAAATAAAATAAATACATCCTTAAAGTGGTTGTAAACCTCGGTCCTGTACTTGTACCTATATGTAAGCCTATAATAAGGCAACCCTGTGATGATTATAAACACTACTTACATAAACATAAAAAACATAAAAAAGTGCTTCTGTGTACTGTTAAACAAAAAGTCCAATGTTCCCACTCAGTAAGTGCAAAAGAAGGTGTCCGACCACCATATGGATTGAAGGCTTACCAGAATATGTGGCTACACAGTTAAGTGCAGCAAACACTCTTTGATAAAGCCACTTATGTGGAGTATGATGAATCCTCCTCTCCTTTGATCCTTATCTCTGAAACTCCAAATAGGCCGGAAAAAGAAAACTAATATGGTGTAAGATTGTAATAATGTAATCATTGTAGCACCCTCCTAGCATATGATGCTAGGCAAATTTAGTTCTTGGCTCCTTCTGTAGTCAAGGGAGCGGTGATTGTTTGTTTTGGTCTGGTCAGGGTTTCACAGGCTGGTAGTTTGACTGCTTCCCCCTGCTTCTGGAAGAAGCTTCCAAAGCATAGGGCTGGGAAAGTCAAATGACCAACCTGAATATTTATCATGCCCTAGCCAATCCATAGAGGGGAGTGTCCAGAAGATGGCGGGGGGGGGTGATAAATAGTTTGGGACCCTGGAGAAAGTGTTCTTTCCTCATCAGGGAGGGTTCCAAAGCTTCTGGGGCTGCTGCCCCTCTGAGGCAGCCTGTGGAAAACCTGAAGCAATCTATTGAGAAGCTGGCTGTAGGACTTCACCTCATGGGCTCAGGTCTGGAGAAGGATTGTCTCCCTCACTGGGAAGTGTCCGGGGGAAGCTGGAATGTGTGCAGCTGTCCTGGGGACTTGTGAGTACTGACCGTCAATTGTGATCCCTGGTGATTGTGTGCTTTTGGGATGCAAGTGCCTGAGGTAGCTTTGGACTGTGACAGCTCTCATAGGGTCTCAGCAGAATTAATTCTCCTGTTACTGTTCAGCATTTGGAGTATCTCATTCCCAGACCCTAACCCCCCTCCCTGTTCAAAGTTCTTCAAGAAAAAATATGAAAAGGACATTCCCCAGGCTGAGTTATTGAAGCTGGAGTGCATGGACTGGTGCTTGTGGTGGTGGGCAGCCTCTGTACTATTTGGGGAAGAACCAACTATTATGGGGTAGCGCTACATGATTATTTACATTTTTTAGGTTGGCCTTAAATGCTGCCAGTGTGCCCATCAAATGCTACCAGTGTGCCCATCAATTGCAGCCAGTGTGCCCATCAATTGCAGCCAGTGTGCCCATCAATTGCAGCCAGTGTGCCCATCATTTGCAGCCAGTGTGCCCATCAAATGCTGCCAGTGTGCCCATTAAATGCTGCCACTGAGCCATCGAATGCTGCGAGTGTGACCCCCCCTGCCCGCTCGCCGTCTGCCCGGCACTTACCCTGTCTTGATGGGGCAGGGGGTGACGGCAACAAGCGGGGTCCTGCAAGCCAGCGTCTCCTGCAGTCCTCATCTCCCGATTCCTGTCCTCTCCTCCTGATAGGCGTCCAATAGCTGCGCCTGTCGTTTCAGCCAATCAGGTGACAGGTAATAGACCCAAGCACCTGATTGGCGGAGAGGCGGTTCAGTGTTAGGAAGGCGAATATTCATTCGCTTTTCTAACACAGCTGAGTGAACTGGTCACCTTTTTTGACACCTATTAGAGCCTATGGCTCTAATTAGGTGCTTCAAAAACACCCCCCGCTACTGTAATTCAGGTGCCCGGTGCCCAAAAAGGGGACGCACGCCTGAATGGGGGGTGGCCACGGCGGCCATAGATAGATTAATGCAATGCATGAATCTATCCATAGTGCAAACTGCACAGAGGGGGTGGCAGGAGAGAGGGAGCGGCGCCCTTAATGCACGTGAAGCCACTGCTGGATATGCCACTGATTGCAATCTGTGGGAGACAATGTAGTGCATTTGAGGGCACCAAATTGCATGGTACCGCAATACCATGCAATTTGGTGTGGCACGTTTTTTTTAAAGTAGCACATGCATTACTTTCAATGAATTTCTGCGCAATTTCAGTTGCAAAATCGCACGTCATGGGAAAGAGTCTCATAGGAACGTGGCATGTAGGTGTGAACCAGCCCTCAGCCTTGGTGTGTTACTGCCTGAAGGGTCGTTATCACCAGGAACCAGGGAACCCGTACATCAGCAGCTCATTGGAGGGTAAATGCCACATTCATTTTGGATAGAGTGGGGGAGACTTAGAACCTCTTTTGTGCTTTACTGGTATCTGCGCTCCATTATAGAAAAATTTCCACTTGTTTTCTTTCAATTTTCCAACAGCAACACAGTCAGAAATGAAAATGTTTTTATTTAGTTTTTTATTCTTTTTAAGTATGTAATCTTAACCCAAAAAAGTCTCTTCTATTGCTCTCAGCCTTCTCTAAATCTCCAAATTCCTTTTTTTTTTTTTTTTGCTGTGATCTGACTTCTTGTTAGAGGGTGGCTAAGTTTGTTCTCCATCGTTCCACTGAATGTAGTCACCCTCTTTTTCCTGCTTCCGGGATGTACTATGGACTATGGGAATTGTAGTATGCCTAGAGCAGTGCACATACACTATATTACCAAAAGTATTGGGACGCCTGCTTTTACACGCAATGAACTTTAATGGCATCCAAATCTTAGTCCATAGGGCTCAATATTGAGTTCACCCTTTGCAGCTATAACAGCTTCAACTCTTCTGGGAAGGCTGTCCTTCCCGGACCATTCTTCCAGAAGCGCATTTGTGTGGTCAGGCACTGATGTGGACGAGAAGGCCTGGCTCGCAGTCTCTGCTCTAATTCATCCCAAAGGTGTTCTATCAGGTTGAGGTCAGGACTCTGTGCGGGCCAGTCAAGTTCCTCCATCCCAAGCTCACTCATCCATGTCTTTATGGACCTTGCTTTGTGCACTGGTGCGCAGTCATGTTGGAACAGAAAGGGTGGACCAACTCAATATTGAACCCTACAGACTTAGACCCCTTTCACACTGGGGCGGTGGTAAAGCTGCGCTTTACTGCTGTTATAGCAGCGCCGCTAGCGGGTGATTTTAACCCCCCAAAGGGAGTTAAAATCGCCTGCTTAGCGCTGCTTTCAAAGCACTTTTAAGGCGCTTTGAAAGTGCCGCCCATTCATTTCAATGGTGTATACACCGCTCCTGCACCGCACCAAAGATGCTACTTGCAGGACTTTTTTTCCCCGTCCTGCAAGCGCACCGCCCCAGTGTGAAAGCACTCGGGCTTTCACACAGGGGCTGCAGAAGAGGCAGTTTACAGGCGTTATTTTTAGCACAAAAACGCCTGTAAAGCGCCTCAGTGTGAAAGGTGTCTAAGGCTGGGACGCCATTAAAAATCATGTGTTGTAAAGGCAGATGTCCCAACACTTTTGGTAATATGGTGTATCTGCAACTAATGTATACTACTTGTTCCAAATAAACAAAAGTGAGGTTCTGGAGCGGACAGAGGATGTTAGAAGAAGGCAGAAAAACACAGTAATAAACAATTTCATGATAAATAGATTACAGATCCATTAAGTGGTGGATGTGTATGGATTATTTTTAGAGAATAAAGTCAGCCATAGACCATGGGTTGCAGGAAAAAAAATTAGCTTGATTCCCCCATTAACTCAGACAGTGTTGACAGGGGACAGTCACTAGCAATCATTGCATGTAAAATCCACCAGCCTGGTTCTACCCAAGTTGATCGATTAATCAACTTGGGTACATTCATCCTGCCCATACAGGGTTCGAATTCAGCAGGAACCGGCCGAGATTCAAACCCTCTATAGCCGGCTAAAGGGTGTTGTTTAGTGTCACTTTAAATACCTGTAAAAGTCCACAGGTCTTGTAAAGTCTTGTTTTTTTGTTTAAAAATAACAAACATGTTATACTTACCTGCTCTGTGTAGTGGTTTTGCACAGAGCAGCCCAGATCCTCCTCTTCTTGGGTCCCTCGCTGGCGCTCTTGGCCCCTCCCTCCTGCCAAGTGCCCCCCCAGCAGGCAACTTGCTATGGGGCCACCTGAGCTGAGCCGCTGCTCTGTGTGTCCATTCAGACATGGAGATGTAGCTCGGCTCCGCCGCCTCTCCCCTTATTGGCTCACTGACTTTGATTGACAGCAGCAGGAGCCAATGGCACCTGCTGCTGTGTCTCAGCCAAACAGGAGGGAGAGTTCCGGACAGCCGAGTCTCTCGTGTAACATCGCTGGATAGAAATGGGGCTCGGGTAAGTAATAGCGGGGCTGCTGCACACAGAATGTTTGTTTGTTTTGTTTTTTTATCTTAATGCATTAAATGCATCAAGATAAAAAAAAAAAAAAACCTGCTGCCTTTAAAACCACTTCAATACAATTATTCAGAAAATTTCAATTTAGGACTGCTATTGGCTTTTTAGTTAGTTTACAAAACTGAAGTCTGCTTGATATTTTATGCAAATCTGCTTCTCTTCAACTTTTCTTTTTTTTTTTTTGGGAGGGGGGGGAGGGGTTGGATTTTGTCACCTGCTCAATGATCGTATTGCTGACCTGTCTCTGTGCAGTTTATACTGATTGCAGAATACAGTGATTATTAGTAGGTGTGGGCCTGTCATTAGAACTGCTGGCTTCTTGCAGGGAACTTTGTACTTTCCGTGCCATCCTGGTAATTAAGGCAGTAAAAGTACATTTATTAACTTACAAGAGCCAAGAGTTGCTGTTAATTACAGAAGTGAAAATATTTCCTGTAAGGGATGAGTGTTTAATTTGCATTGAGGGTTTAGCAAATTAGTCACATTTATTGAAGATATTAAAAGAAACTGCGTGAGCTTCTTTTCCTGTCACCTCCAGAGACTAATTCCTGAGCTGACATGCTGATCCTTCGGCTACAGTACTACTACAGTCATTAGTGGTGAATAAGGGTACATCCATACCAAGCCACACTCTAATGCACTGTGGGTTGGTGATGCCTTGATACAATGCAATGCATACCTCCCAACTTTTTGAGATGGGAATGAGGGACACCTACCCTGTTTCCCCGAAAATAAGACCTAGCGTGATTGTCGGTGATGGCTGCAATATAAGCCCTACCCCCCAAAAAAGCCCTAGTTAAAATCCTTGTATGTCTTATTTTCAGGGTAGCGCTTATTTTCATGGAAACAGGGTAGGACTTATTTGGGGGGGTAGGGCTTATATTGCAGCCATCACCGACAATCACGCTAGGTCTTATTTTCGGGGAAACAGGGTATCGGCAAAAGCATGCAGGCATAGGACACACCCCTTGCCACGCCCCCTTAAAGGAGAATTGTACAAAAAAAACAAAACAAGATTGGTTAAACCCACAAGTGCGCTTTTTACCACTGCTATTCCTTTATATTGGCTTTTGAAATTTACAAATGCAGCAATTTAGAAATCAGATGAAAGGTTTAGCACTGGGAAACACTTTTTGATAGATAAAAAGTGCATTTTATATACATCTATATAGATCAGACCAAAATGAGGGACAAAAGAGGAGGAATGAGGGACAGAGTGACATTGCTCCAAATCAGGAACAGTCCCTTGAAATCAGGGACAGTTGGGAGCTATGCGCAATGAACTGTTTACAGTTTTTAAAAACGTTATTGTGACGTAACAAAATGACACTTTATTCCAGTGTATTCACCGCAGCAAGCTGTTATGCACTGTCGTGATTTGGTGTGCAGTGAGTTTCGCTGTGATATAATGTACACATGCTGCACACCCCACTGTACACATGCTACAATTCTATGCAGCACACCACACTGCACCTCACCGCAGCATTGTGGCATGAACAAGGCAGTGGCGGCTGGTATTTTCTTTTTTTGGGGGGGGTGGCAAACGATCCACCCCACCTCCCCGGTCAGTCAGGTCACGGACGGCACCAACCACCCACCCCTCCCCCAATCGGTCAGTTCATGGGGGGGCCACTGGCAGCACAGTAGTTGGGGTTCCCGTACTTATGCCATCTCGCGGACAGCGCTCCGGGCGGTGGCAGCTTCTCTCCGAGCTGTTCTCTCCGGCTGCTTCCTCGCTTCCCCTGCGTTTCCTCCCTCCTCCTCCTCCTGGAGGCCAATCCGATTGGATCTCCTTTCAGCCAATCGGGAGACGTGTCTCACGACCCACTTCCTGATTGTCCGGGAGGAGAATCAGTATTACAATAGCGAATATTCATTCGCTATTGTCACACAAATGGGTGAGCTTCAGGCGCAGTGCTCTGCGCCCCGACCCCACCGTTTTTTGAAGCTTAATTGACCTCTTTCACACTGAAGACATTTTTTAAAAATAGCGCCTGTAAAGTGCCTGAAAAACGCCTCCCATGCCATTCCAGTGTGAATGCCCGAGTGCTTTCACACTGGGTCGGTGAGCTTGTGGGACGGGAAAAAATTCCTGCAAGCAGCATCATTGAGGCGGTTTGGGAGCGCTGTATACGCCGCTCCCAAAACGCCCTGCCTATTGAAATGAATGGGCAGCACTACCGAAGCGCCTGCAAAGCTCTTCAGCAGCGCCGCAACACGGGCGCTTTTAACCCTTTATTTGGCCAATAGCGGTGGTTAAAAGCACCCCGTCAGCGGCCGAAATGCGTTGCTAAACCTACGGTAAAGCGCCGCTAAAACTAACGGCGTTTTACCGCTAACGCAGCCCCAGTGTGAAAAGGGTTTTTAAACCTCCGGCTCTAAACATGTGCTTAAAAAAAAAACCCCAGATTGGAATCCATGCATCTGGCGCCCTGCATGTAGATCAGGGGGCGGGACGTATGGATGAGAGGGGGGCAGCGCCCGTGTGCCCCTAATGCAGGGGCCGTCACTGGAACAAGGCACATGGAAAACTATTTTTTTCTTTGAGCCTGATGGTGTGAACGAGCCCTAAGGGTCCTGAGGCATCGTATAAAAAGGGGCTCTGCGGTTTGTGATGGTGAACCTAAAAAAGGTTGCCTTTAGAATATACCCCCAGAGAAGCCTGTTCATAAATTCATACATGAAGTCTTGGCTCAGTTCTCCTATTCACTTCCTTGTGACAGTGATAAGGTTTCTTATGTATATTATAGGCTCTCTGATAATGATTATAATGTGCACATCACAGGCCAGTAATTTCCCCTGATTATACGAGTCTGCATGAGACAAAGAACATTTGTACTGTTTTGAAAGAGCGTAAAAGACATTCGGGCATATTATTACCACTACTCCCACACTGCGATAACCACAGTGACAAGTACAGCAATGAAATCGCTTTGGTTTTCGAGGAAACCTGTCATCCATCTCCCTGCAAAGTGGCTGGCATCAGACTCTTGGCCTTCTTTCCAAAAGATGATCAAGATGCCATCCTGCTGTTTTTTTTTATGGAGATCAAGAAGGTAGTTGGCTCATTTCCTAAGCAGAACTTCAGTTAAAATGTTACCAAATGCTAAAAGTACTAAAAGCTAGATGTTTTTACCTGAGGGCCTGTTCACACCACTTTCCGTGTGCGTTTCTCACGCTGTGTTCAAAACTCACTGCAGTTGGGATCTGAAGTGGATGTCAATAATATTATCAATATTATTTTAATATTATTGACACCTCAAACAAAGATCGCAAATGCGGTGCATTTGCCCACACCAGATCGCATGGTACAGAAGTACCATGCAATCCGGTGGCAGTGAGTTTCCAAAAGTAGTGCATACACTACTTTTGGTATGGTGCAATTTCGGCCCATTTAAAGTGAATGGATTAAAAACGCACTGCACAGACCTGCATGTGAATTGCACAGGGACACACAGCACGTTCCTGTGTGATTCCTGGTGTGAACCAGCCCTTAAAGTGGTTGTAAAGGCTGGAAGTTTTTTTAACCTTCTTGCATTCCATGCATGAAGGTAAAAAACCTTTGGTGTACTGTCCCCCCACAGCCCCCCCCCCCCCATGCTCACCTGAGCCCCCTCTCAATCCATTGATGTGCATGGGAGCCTCAGCTGTCCCGGGTCTCTCATTCCTCACTGGCTGAGACACAGCAATGGGAGCCCTGGCTGCTGTCAATCACAGCCAGTGAGCCAATGAGGAAACAGTTGAGCACACTAGAGCTGTGGCCCTCTTGCTATTGGGGGCACTGGTCAAGGGGGAGGAGCCAGGAGCACTGGCGGGGACCTGAGAAGAAGAGAACCGGCGCTGCTCTGTGCAAAACAACAGAGCAGGTAAGTATGACGTAGTTGTTGGTTTTTTTTTGTTTGTTTTTTTTAACCAAAGCTTTAATATCACTAAAAAGCTGAAGTTTAGTTATGGAAATTTTTGGTCCAATGGATTAAGTTTATGCAGAGTCAATATTTGCAGTGTTGACCCTTCTTTTTCAATGCCTCTGCAATTCGCCCTGGCATGTTGTCAATAAAATTCTGGGCCACATCCTGACTAATGGCAGCCCATTCTTGCATAATCAATGCTTGGACTTTGTTAGAATTTGTGTTTTTTTTTTGTTTACCCGCCTCTTGAGTTCTCAATGGGATTACGGTCTGGGGAGTTTCCTGGCCATAGATCCAAAAAGTCGATGTTTTGTTCTCCAAGCCACTTAGTGATCGGTGCTCCATAATGCTGGAAAAGGCATTGTTCCTCACCAAACTGTTCTTGGATGGTTGGGAGAAGTTTCTCTCGGAGGATGTTTTTGTACCATTCTTTATTCATGGCTGTGAAGAAAATATAACAAGTAATTCTGCGCTGCCCTAGGGAAGGAAAATAAGCAGCTAACACGGCCAGTAGGATATGTGCATATAGAAAAAAACAAAATGAGTGTAGCGCTAATACAAACAACCATAAATGTCTAGCATGAAGACAATGAAGTCCAAGGGCTAATAAACCTCTGAATATAAATTAGGCAAAAGTCCTCCATAAATATGTAACTCGTATAAAATGATAGTCCATAGATAATGCGTGACTTCATGTGTGGGACATATCAATAAGTGCATGACATCTGAAGTGAAGAGAAGACCACCACCGACAATAAGGAGGCTTACCGGATCAATTGGACCCAAAAAGACATACGGTTAGTTGGGTCAAACAAGCTTAGGTGGTGGACAGCTGTAGGAGATCCGGAGGAGTTGAAAAGATGGGGGTCCTGGGATGAACCGTGGACCGGTGTATCCCTCAAGGTGATGTCAGAAAGCAGATGGTAGTAGCAATAGGTGGAGAGGAGAAAGGAAAGGCCACATAGTGTAAATCCATAAAAATATGTAGCAAATTTATTAAAAAACTCGGAAATACACTCACATGTATATCTTTAAAATCAGCGCTGTAAACGTGCAAATGGCGGCAGTGGGGTCCTACCCGACGCGTTTTTTCTTCTTCTGGGGTCGATGTCTAAGAAGACGAAATGCACTTATTGATATGTCCCACACATGAAGTCACGCATTATCTATGGACTATCATTTTATACGAGTTACATATTTATGGAGGACTTTTGTCTAATTTATATTCAGAGGTTTATTAGCCCTTGGACTTCATTGTCTTCATGCTAGACATGTATGGTTGTTTGTATTAGCGCTACACTCATTTTGTTTTATTCATGGCTGTGTCCTTGGGAAAAATTGTGAGAGAGCCCACTCCCTTGGTTGAGAAGCAACCCCACACATGAATGGTCTCAGGATGCTTTACTGCTGGCATGACATAGGGCTGATGGTCAATAGCGTATTTAGGCTTTGTGTTGCCCTAGGCCTGACTAAACTCGTGCACCCCCTAATTTAAATATGGCCCACCCCTTCCTGTCAAGGCCACACCCCTTGCTGTTTAAGATCCACCCTGAAATTTTCAAGCGAGGACACTAGTTCTGAGGGCTTGGGGGCTTGGGGGGGGGGATTCCCTTAATGGATCCCCTTAATTTGTATAGATTTCCTCTCACTTCCTGTTTGGCTATGGGGTAGGTAGTGAAGGGAAATCTGTGCAATGGGACAGGGATGGTAAAAAATAAACTGACAGGGGCTATAACCCTCCCTTATTCTTTCCAAAATTAAAAAAAAAAAGTGTTGCCTATAGTTCTACTTTAAGCACAAATTTCTGATAATTTTATGGAGACGACTAAGAAGATATAACTATGCCAATGGTGCAGCAGAAAACATAGAGCACAGTGAGGAGGAAGGTTTGTGGTCCAGGATGATAGGACAGTCAAAATTAGAAGTGGCGACCCCCCCCTCCCCCAGTTGCAGAATGTTCCGGAAGCAGTGCGGCCGCTTTATGGGGGCGCTAGACTAATTTGGCTCTCAGCCCAGTCCACCCCATGAGACTGGCGCTACACTAACAGTGTAGCGCAAGCCGGCGGGGACTCTTTCCGTGCTGCCCCCCTGCAAAGTGCTGCCCTAGGCCTGGGCCTTGTCGGCCTAGGCCAG